>NC_057717.1:3363438-3420267 GCF_004010195.1 Chiloscyllium plagiosum | reverse complement strand
TACAGGAGTTTACTGAAGAAGGAAATCAGGAGGGCGAAAAGGGGGTATGAGATAACCTTGACTGAGAAGATCAGGGTGAATCCAAAGAGGCACTTTAAGTATATTAAAGGAAAATCATTAACTAAAGAGAGAATAAGACCCCTCAAAGTGGACATGCACGTGTAGTATCATAAGAGATGGGCGATGTCCTCAACAAATATTTCTCCTCTACATTTACAGTGGAGAAAGACATGAACATATGAGAATTTGGGGAAATTAGTGGTGATAACTTAGGGATAGTCTGTATCACAGTAGAGTAGGTAATTGATGTACTAGAATCTTTGAAGTTGAAGCAATCTCATGGTCCTTACCAGATATATCCAAGAACACTGAAAGGGGCTAGAGAAGAATTTGCGGGGGCCCTGGCTGATAATTCTGATAATCAGTTGCAACAGGTGAGATCCCAGAAGATTGAAGGATAGCAAATGTGCACTTAGTCAAGAAGGACTGAAAAAATAAAGCCTGGGAAATAAAGAACAGTCAGCTTAACATCTGTGGTAGGTAAATTACTTGAGAAGATTCTGAAGGATAAGATGTACATGGATGTACATGCATTCGGAAAACAGGGTTTGATTAGGAATAGTAAGCATGGCTTTTAGAGTGGAAGAATTTGTTAAAGTTCTTTGATGACGTGACCAGGAAGGTTGACTAGGGCGGGCCAGTAGACGTCCAAACGTGTGGTGCTGGCCAAGCACAGCAGGTCAGGCAGCATTGGAGGAGAAGGAAAATCGACGTTTTGGGCATAAGCCTATCATCAGGAATGTCCAATGTTTCGATACTCCTGCTTCTTGGATGCTGCCTGACCAGCTAGGCATTTTCAGTGCCACACTTTGCAACTCCGATCTCCAGCATCTGCAGTGCTCACTTTCTCCAAGGGTGGTAGATCTGGTCTATATGGATTTCAGTTACACCAGAACAGGATGAGGCTTTTCAGCCCCGAGAGTATGATATACAGTTACAGGAGGAAGCCAATCAGCCCTCAAGTCAATAGAACTAGACACATTCTAGATCATGCAGCGACACGGTCAGTCTATTCAGCTACTTGAAGTCAATAACACAGGAAATGGAAGAGGCAACAAAGTGACTGGACTGTGGGGTACACTGGAATAACACCAGGCTATATAGCCTGTAAAGCCTGACCTTCCCTTCAATAAGGTCAGGGCTGATCTCTCCCGGCATTAATTGCTCTTCCCTGCCCAATTCTTTGTAGCCCTCAACTCGCTGATGTGTCAAGATCCATTAACACCATTCTGCTCCCCCTAAACATTTCAGAGATGTTGCTGTCTGGGATAGAGAGGCCCGAACAGTCTCTACCCTCTGAGAGAAGGAAACAGTCCCCACGGAGTTACCTTGACCTTTGACATGAACAAAATATATGAGCACAGTATCAGAGTGACTGAACCTGACATCACTGCAGGGCGTGACTGAGGAAGGTGTCAAGGAGACTGAATAACATTGAACCTAATGGGAATCAGTTGTAAACTCGCAAGTGGTTGGGCCATTCAGGACACCATGGGGCTGGTGCAGATCAATCCGCTCAGTCCCTAGATATCTATGTTGGCGATCCTCAGGGTAGCTTCCTCAGCACAAACATCTTCAGCTGGTTCATCAACGTCTTACCCTCCGTCATTAGATCAGAAGTGAGGATGCTCAGAAAATATCGCATAAAGCATCAAAACCTGGACAACATTCAAACTCATGCTGTTAACGTCTAGGTAACATTATTGTAACAGTAGTACTGGACCCTGAACATTTCCAAAAATCTAAAAAAAGAGCAGCTCATTCTGTATCTCAAGCTGGTGTCACAGAAATGTGAGAACGCCATTCAGCCCATTGAAGCTTTTGGATAAGAAGAGGCACAGCCCATTTACTATTTCTTACCTATTGCACAAGAAGAGTTTTTAAAAATCAAAACAACAAATGTTGGAATGCAGGAGGCTGGAAGAACACAGCAGGCCAGGCAGCATCAGGAGAAGATGTCCACTTCTTGGGCATAAGCTTTCTTCATGACTGGGGGTGGGAGTAAGGGTGTGCACAGATAATGAGTCGAGGTGCAGGAGTCGGAGGAGGCGGTGTGGTGAGGTGGGGAACACAGGTAGAGGGTACCACCGGGTTGGTCAATGGGACGAATGAATCCCGTTGACAGCTGGAAGATGGGTTGATCAGAGGAATAGAAGGGGGAGAGGCTGGGAAGGGAGTCGGGGTATTGGAAGGGAGATTACTAGAAATTGGAGAACTCAGTGTTGAGTCTCCCGGGCTGTAGGCTACACAGGTAGAAGATGAAGTGTTGTTCCTCCAGTTTGTGCTTTGGTTCGTTGAGGCATTGGAGGAGGTCAAGGATGGCCATGTCGGAATGTGAGTGGGAGGGGGAATTGAAATCGGAGGTGATTCGGAGGTCAGGTCAGCCCTTAAAGTTTCAGCTGAGATGTTCAGCAAACCATTCCCTTAGTTTACATTTGGTCTCCTTGATATAGAGAAGACCACATCAGGAGCACCAGATACTGTAAACTAGGTTGGATCCCATTAGCTGGCACATCTTCCACAAGGACCAATCACTTCGCTAATTTTGATTCATGCCACACTCCCCACCAAACCCGCCAATCCCCACTGGCAACTGACCCTGCAGATGAAAACAATGCATCACCTGCTGGCACACCACCTCCCTCATCTCATCCAAGGCCCCAAACAGTCATTCCAGAAACAAAGGCCACCTGCGTCTCCTTCAAACTAGTTTACTGCATCAGGTGCACCGGATGTGGTCTTCTCTCCATCACGGATAGCAACGTAAACTAAGGGTTCATTTCACCGAGCATCACAGCCGGGCCCACAGCGGCCGACCTGAACTCCCAGTCACCACCCATTTCAATTTCCCTTCCCATTTCCTTTCCAACACGACCTTATTGGCCTCCTCTGTTGCCACAGTGAGTCAGATCGGAAATTGGACGAACAAGATCTCACCTTCTGCCTGGTTAGCCTACAACCTGGAGGACTCAACATTGAGTTCTCTAATTTGAAATAACCTTCCCAGCCATGGCCCTACTCCCTTTCCAGCCTGCCTTCTCCCTTCCATTCCACCAAATGACCCCACCTTCTAGCTCCCAACCGGATTCATCCCTCCCATCGACCAACCAGGTTGCACCCACCACTTGTGTCCACCTATCTGCTACCTCACCATCCTGATGCTCTCCCCACCCCAACCACTCCCTTCCCTCTTAATGTGCAGTTCCCCCTACCCTCACTTGCAGTCCTGAACAACTTGAAGTGTTGACTTCTCCACCTCCTGATGCGGCCTAGCTTGCTGTTACTTCCTGCCTTCTGTTTGTCTATTATTACACAAGAAAACAATCAATCTAGTCAGTACAACACGCAGGTAAGCAGCTACCACGGGTCACCCAATAATGGACCTCTTTCCTGGAATGAGGAAGAGGACATTCAGCCACCCGAGACATTGACACACGAACAGAAGAGGCCATTCAGTCCCTCCAAACTGTTACACTGAAATAGGAGGATATCATTAATGCTGCAACACGACAAACTAATGAAGCAGAGAATGCACGGAGAGAGTGCTCCATGTTGTGCCTCCTGCCACCTTTGCTCATGTTTCATGCGTGTTACATTAACATGGTTTGCTGATGGTAAGAAGACACAGCGGATGGTTTGTGACACATCTCAAGGAGGCATCTTCCATCTCCGAGAAGACAGGGCTAGGCTTCTGTATGGAGGTTAGAAGCTTTTGAGAATGACCAACCCTGTCAGAATGTGGCTGCTGACAATTTTGTGAACAACTGGATGCTCAGTGGAGGGTCTCATTCCAACCGTGCATTGAGATGGAGAGAGTTTGTTCAGAGCCTGGAGCTGTCTCTCAACCAACATGGGGGCTCCACAGAGACATGTAATCTATCACAGAGTCATAGAGTTCAACAGGCCCTTTATCCCAAACTGGTCCATTCAGACTAAAATGTCAATCCATGCTAACTCAATTTTCCTGCACTTGGCCCATGTCCTTCTTAACATTCCCTATCATATATTTGTCCAAATGAGAAAACATATATTGCGGGAAACACGTAATATTTCACGGTATCAATGTTTAGTTTTGAAAATAATGAATATTGGTCCATAACACTCAAGTTTTATTGCAATCACTTTTTATTCTTTTGTCGCACTACAGATTAAGCACTCATTTCCTTCACACTCTCCTCGTGGTACCTTCAACGCAGGGATTACTCTGGTGCTTTATTCTGTCTCATTGTGCCAAGGAGATCATTCCTCAAAAAGGAGAGAAAATCTGTTTAAAGCACCCCAAGTACTGTCTCAATATCACTTTACAACTTCAGTAAGGTGTCTTCACACTTATAATTCCATCATTTTGCAAAGAAGGACACTATACGTTTACTGTGCTGATTACCTACTGCTCCGTATGAATTCTATGAGTGGCTCATGACCAAGGACATCCACCTCCTTTTCACCAAGAACGCTTCCCATCATCTCGCCTTCTCAAAGATACAAACTGAGAAGGATAGTATGTTTTGCCAAATCATTTTGTTGCCTTGAAAAACACTATGCTTTAAGCACAGCCACGCCAACAACAACACGACTATTGCCATTGGAGATGGTTGGCGATGCTGCGGAGGTGATGGCCGAGCTGTATTATCCCTGGAATAATAACCCAGGGAACCAGGTGATAATCGAGACCCCGGTTTCGAATCCCACCACGTCAAATGTTGGAATTTGCATTCAATAAAATATCAGGAATTGAGAATCTAATGAAAACATTGTGTTTATCCTACCTGGCACACTAATGCACTTCAGGGAAGGAAATCTACCATCTTCATCCGGTCGGACCTGCATGTGACACCAGACCCACAGCACTGTGGTTAACACACAGTTGTAGTTTGAAATGTCCAAGCCAGCCGCTCACTTATATCACTCACTAAAATTTTCAAAGAAATGAAACCGGGCGGACCTCAGAACTGACTATTTACAGCCCACAGATTGCAATGGGTCAGGAAGGCGGCTCACCAACACCTTCTCAAGGACAATGAGGAAAGGGAATTAAATACTTGCCCAACATCCCATTACTGAATAAAAGAAGATGATGATACTCAAGGAAGAGAGACAAAGGGACATAACTCACTTCAAACCTGGACTTTGATGTACACCTTACATGGGCATGCATTTCAGTAATATGGGAACAGGAGAAAAATAAATAAAATGAGTCTGGACTTTTATTTCCACTCCAGCTGATCATCAACAATCCATCTGATTGTTTCTTTCTCCCTACCTCTCTCTTTCTCTATCTATTCAACTCACTCCTTCTCCCTTTCACAACAGCCAACCCTGTCATCAACATCAAACGCACTATTTCCCAGATGCATTCAGTTCTGATCTGTTGTGAGTGGACGCGAAATGTCACTTCTATTTTTCTCTCGACCCGAGGCTGCTAAATCTGTTCAGTTTCTCTGGCACATCCTCGTTCTTTTGTTTCTAATCTCTAGCAGCATTCTTATTTTTTCCTCTACCTTTCATGGAATGTCTGCACCATTGCCAGGGCAGCATTTGTGCACCTCACTAAATGCCTTTTTACTGTGAGGCCATTCCTTAAAGCATTGGGTCTGTCGTCAGTCTTAATGCAGATCAGGCAATAATGCGAGATTTCTACACCAAAGGACTCAGTGAAATAGATAAACTTATTGACAAAGTGCTGGTGGTATTATACCAGTAAAATTCACTTTTATTTCCAGTTCCTGTCATTTGACTTTAAGTTCTGTCATCATCTGTGATAGGATGTGAAATAGTGTCCATAGTGTAGTTACCTGGGCCACTGAATTATGTGGCCAGCGACATTACCACTCTGACACAGTGTCCCTGTCATGAATTTACTTTACAGACAAGAACAAGATTTTGATGGAATCATTTGTGATAGAAAGAGTGATTAGAAGAGAACAGGAACCATAAAGTCTGACTTTTACCAAGGTATAGATAATGGTTTATTTAGCACTCACACTGACGTCAAGATGGGGTCTGGCGATACCATAGAGCTGGGAGTGGGTAGCTTTGGTGATGGAGAGAATACCAAGACTTAAATGAATTCAGGGAAAATAGGTACTTTGTGATTGTGAACAGTCTTGTTTTCAGATGTTTGTGTGGGCGGAGGTGTGGGCGGTTCTGAAATTTGAGGGTAATGAATGGATTTGTATTTGACAATAGTTTCAGTATTTACTAAATATAGATAACAGAAATAGCACCGAAGTTCACCATGGGATTAATAAATCGATAGAGATGGGGAGACTTATCAGGAACATCAACAATAGCGAACATGGGATTGTATCCAGCCTGAATGATCAGCATTACACCTAATATCCGATCTGGTAATATGTGCCAATACCAGGAAAGATAAAAAAAGACCCCAAAATAAACTCCTGTCCATTGTTGCAGAATTCCAGTCTACCTTTCTTAGATTCTCAACCATTGGTGCGTCATTCCAGTCGACTGTTCTCAGATTCTGATCCATTGTTGGCATATTGCAGTCTAATGCTCTCAGATTCTGATCCACTGTTGAAACATTCCATCTACTGTTCTCAGATTCTGGCCCATTGTTGGAACATTCCAGTCTATGGTTCTCTGATTCTGATGTCTCCTTTCCCAGTCGCTGCAACTGCTGATCCTTGTCAGTGTTGCTGGTGATACATCTGCAGCAATAATGGGATAAAGCATTGGAAGAAGCCCCATACAAATGGAAGAGGAAAACCATCGAGTGACGTAATTAGGATACATGGAGACTGACATCAATCACAGTCACTGAACAAACAGATCCAGATAACTCCTTTCAGAATGCGATCTTCAGTTCAAAATAACAACTGGATTGAATTGAATGTTGACATCGCTGATAAATGGTCACAATCTCCCATCACCAATTGCTCTCGTGAAGTTAGTTGTGAGGGAGAATTCTTCACGTTTTCTTTTCGCAGAATAGATGATTCTGCTGTGTTATTCATTTGTAATACTGCAACCACCTGAACGCTCCAACATGACCATCCACAACAAAAATCACAATCTACATGTGGTGTCCATGCTGGTCTCTCCTTGACTAGAACAGGCGCCAAGCAACAGATGCTCATTGGATATATTTACCCTGACCATACACAGGAAAGTGAATCTGTCTGGACATTCCACTCGTGACAATGCTGAATCTTCAACACACAATACGATTGAACACTGTTTTATGTAAACTAACAAACACCTTAATACATTATATTGGCTTCAAAGCGGTAAGACTTACATTTTTCGAATTCAGTCCAAAGCCAAATGTGGCATGTTCTCACAAAGCCAGTCCTTTTACAGGGTTCTGTTGTCCTTGATTTTTTGAAAGAGGGTCTAAAGGACCAAAGATTCCAATATGTCATAATTTTGAAACGTTCGTTGGGGTCCTTTTGTTTATACCTAACAGATAATGTCTCATCCAAAAGCCTTTCAAGTCTTTAAAAAGTATCCTGTATAATCAAGAGGACCTGTCCAGCTCCCTGCCTGGACAAGTTGGATCAGTTCGGGGGTTAGTTGATTCAGAGTCACTGGACGATCTCTGCCTCCTTCTGCCCTTCTGACCTTATAACCTGTAAGCAGTTGTGTCAGTTTTATTCTTGTTGCTAAGGGGGGGTTTGTTTATTGGAATTGTTGCAAGGAAATTGGAACAGCATCCTTAAATCGGGGTAGCCTGTCAGGTTCGGATACGATACGTTATTCAGGTATTCTGTTTTCGGTTCCTTATATTTAATTTGGTAATTTGGCAAATAAATGTCATTTGTTTAAAACTCGGCGGTCTGACCAGTTAATTCACTCTGGGAATATCAGCTATACACTAACCTTCAACAAGTCGCACATTTACCGTCCGGCTACATGCTTCAAATGTTTTGAGGGGTCTGGTCTGGTCCATAACAGATTAGGGGGCCTTTGCGAAATTTAGACAGCGTGTGATAGGTGTTATTGTCTCTTATTTCATATGTTGATTTCTTGAGTAAACAGAGCTTCAGATAGCAATGGTTCCTGCAAGAACCAAGCTTGTTTTGGAGGTGGAGAAAATGACCTTGGGGGTGTTACAAAATGCATATAAGTCCAAGCAGCGGGAATTAAAAGACAAAGGGAGTTAAAGCTACCGTTTAATTTGAGGAAAGATGAGATGATTGCAGCAGTAGCTCAGCATTCCAATTTGCTGGAAACTCCATCAGGATCTGTGGAGATGACTAAACTTCAATCGCAAAAGAAGCAGCTTGAGTTAGAAGCAGAGGTGAAGCAGCTTGAGCTACGACAAAAGTCAGAAGAGGAAGAAAGATAACTAATAGGTTTAACAAAGGAAAGAGAAAATAATAATAAATAGCTTCAGCAGGAGAGAAAGAAAAAGAGGGAGCATTTGAGTTTCAGAGGTGGACACTCAGAATGGAAAGTCAGCTGAAAAGGATGGGGATGAAGGCTGAAGGTCAGCTTCAGGAACAGACTGAAGATGGGTAAACCCATGGTCGTCCAAAGCCTGGTGAGAAACGTGTTTCAGTATATTCACTGCTTGTCCAAATTTGATGAGTAGGAAAGGGGCTAAAGAATTTCAGTGGCCAGTGACCATGTAGGTTTTGTTGATCCAAACAAAACTTGTAGGTAGAGCTAGTGAGGTATGCGCAACACTATCAGAGGAGGGATCTGGGGAGTATGAGGAGAGGGAAATATACATATGAGCATGTGCCAAAAGCCACCAGACAACGTTTCAGGAATTTAAGGAAGGATCCTGGTCGAACCCATATTGAGTTTGAAAGAATCAAACAAAGTAATTTTGATAGATGTGGAACTTTAAAAAGAGAGCAAACCTGCAATGCTCTGAGAGAGACAATTACTTTGGAGGAGCTTAAGCATTCACATAGTGCAAACTCATTTCGGAGAACATAGAGTTATAAAGGCAAGACTGGCAGCTGAAGAGGCTGATGATCATGACTAGTGATTATTGTTATAAAACTTGTTTTGGCTTCCAGAGGCAATTTCAGTCCATGATGGATAGAAATTTGGGCAAAGAGAAATCCCCACGTAGAAAGGGAGACGTAGATCTCGATGAAGGCAATACTTGAAAGAGGCAAAGAAGATTTTAAAAAACTCCGGTGTTTTCATTGCAACAAATTAGGGCACATGAAATCACTGTTTTGGTGGGTTCAGAAACAAAACCACGCAGGAAAAAGGTATAATCTGGGAATTTTGATGGAACGGTAACAGAATGCACAGTGGAAACTAGAAAGCTGCATCAGAGTGTACAAGCTGATTGGAGGTTTGTTACGGAGGGAGTGCCAGATCTGCTTAGAAAATCTACCTGCAAAGGGAAAGTTTATTCACATACGGCAGGTAAAGAGGATGCAATATTAAGAGACACAGGATCCTCTGTGAACAGATAAGGAGATAGGTACTCCTGAAAGAATATTTCCAGAAAAGGTACTGTGAAAGGCAATTCACCATGAGACAAAAGGTGCAAAATCATGTAAAGTGAGCAGAGCGTGTCCAGAAAGGTGTGGGGAAATTGTGGTGAGAGTATTGGACAAACTCTCAGCTCAGGAATATAATTTGTCCTTGCGGAAAATATAGCTGATTCAGTGGTAGGATTACTGCTACTCTCGTTGAAAAGCCAGTGGATACGCAGGCAACTGAATCAATGTAGGAGTCTTAACCTTGAAATTTTCCTGATTCTGGGTAACAAAGTCCCAATGTCACGAGTTGAAACAGAAAATACCAAAAATGTAAAGATAAGGAAGCTTAAGTGGCATGAGCAGATACTTTGTTCCATCAGAAAGTTGAGACAAAATAGGAGCAAATAGGTGATCATGTGAATATATTTTGCTCAGCTAAACTAATTGAGTCACAGCAGAAATATAAAAGTTTAAAGCAGTTGAATCAAAAAGCACATACGTTAGGAATTTTGAATGTATCCCTGAGCGTTATTACCTTAAAAATGATGTCCAAATGAGGAAATAGAGACTATCATATATTCAAGGAGATGAGAAATGGGAAGAGATTCATCAAATCATATTGCCAATGGGGTACAGAAAGGAGGTGATGCGAATGGTGCATGAGTTACCACCCAGAAGTCAGTTAGGAGTGAGAGAAAAAAACCCAGACTGAATACAGAGACATTTTACTGGCCTGGACTGCAACAGGATGTAGTTGAATTTTGCCAGATGCATCATACATGTCAGGTAATTGGAAAAACACAAGCGTTAATAAAACCTGCACCTTTCTTAACTATTCCGGCATTTGAGGAACCTTTTACAGGTATCTTAATTGATTGGCTAGGTCCCAGACCACAATCAAAAGAGTGGGCATCAGTATTTTTTTAACAATAATGGATGCATCGACTAGATTTCCAGAGGCCATCCCAAGGTGCAGTATCACAGCTAAAAGAATTGCAAAGGAATTACTCTTTTTTAAAAAAAAAGATAGGGACTACAGTGAGATCCAGGTTCAAACTTCACATCTAATTAATCACTATAATGTGTTAGGAATGAAGCAATTCAAATCTACTGCAAACCATCCACAATTGCAGGGAGCGCTAGAAGGGTGACATTAAACATTAAAGACCATGTTGAGGGCTTATGATCAGGATTATCCAGAGGATGAGGGTCGGAGAATTCCATTTGCACTTTTTGTAATCAGGGATGCCCCAAATTAACAGAGCAAATTAGTTGCATTGGAATTATTTTTGGGGCATTAAGTGAGGGGACCATTAAAATTAATTAAGGAGAAAATAGTAAATCAGAGTTCAAAGGCCACACATTTGGACTATGTCTCAAAATTTAAGGAACGATTAATAGCGCTGGGGAGTTGGCTAGACAGCATTTAAAAGAAATGCAACATGCAATAAAACAGGAAGCGGACAGGAAATTTAAAAAATTGCAATTTTGCATTCGGGGATAAGATATTCCTGTTACTTCCAGTTATAGGTGAACCTTGAAAAGCAAGGTTTAGTAGACCTTATCAAATACAACGGATATTGAGTAAGAATAACTACTTGATAGAGACTCCAGACAGAAAGAAATCTCACAGCGTATGTCATGTGAATAATCTCAAAAGGTACTTTGACAGGTAAGGACAGCCAGAGAATAAGGTGTTAATGATTATTGCACAGAAGGAAAAAAAACAATTTCAGAGGATTCTGAATCGGACATTCCTCAAATTAAAATGGACAATGAGTTAGTTGTTTAAAAATGTGTTCGTCATCCTTCGTCATTTCCGCCACCTCCAAACGGACCCCACACCAAGGATATATTTCTCTCCCCACCCCTATCAGCATTGCGGAAAGACCACTCCCTCTGCGACTCCCTTGTCAGATCCACACCCCCCACCAACACAACCTCCACTCCTGGCACCTTCCCCTGCAACCGCAAAAAATGCAAAACTTGCGCCCACACCTACCCCCTCACTTCCCTCCAAGGCCCCAAGGGATCTTTCAATATCCATCAGAAATTCACCTGCACCTCCACACACATGGCTTACTGCATCCGCTGCACCCGATGTGGCCTCCTATACATTGGGGAGACAGGCCACCTACTTGCAGAAGGTTTCAGACAACACATCTGGGACACCCGAATCAACCAACACAACCACCCCGTGGCTGAACACTTTAACTCCCCCTCCTACTCCGCCAAGGACATGCAGGTCCTTGGCCTCCTCCATCGCCAGACCATGGCAACAAGATGCCTGGAGGAAGAGCGACACATCTTCCGCCTAGGAACCCTCCAACCACAAGGGATAAATGCAGATTTCTCCAGCTTCCTTACTTCCCCTTCCCCCACCTTTTCTCAGTCCCAGCCCTCAGACTCAGCACCACCTTCTTGACCTGCAATCTTCTTCTCGACCTCTCGGCCTCCACCCCCTCTCCGGCCTATCACCCTCACCTTAACCTCCTTCCACATATCGCATTTCCAATGCCCCTCCCCCAAGTCCCTCCTCCCTACGTTTTATCTTACCCTGCTTGGCACACCCTCCGCATTCCTGAACAAGGGCTTATGCCAGAAACGTCGATTCTCCTTCTCTTTTGATGCTGCCTGACCTGCTGCGCTTTTGCAGCAACACATTTTTAAGCTCTGATCCCCCGCATCTGCATTCCTCACTTTCTCCTAAAGCAGTAGCTGTCTAAACTTGGATAAATGATTGTGTTACCTTTCTGAGAAAAATCGAAATGACCAGAAAGAGTTATTACTTTTACATGGGGAGATATGCAGATATTAACTTGGAAGTACTCACCTAATTGTGCATAATGTAGCTATAAGAGATGCCGTTACGATTAAGCAACATCCTTACAGGCATAATCCTCTAAGGTTGGCACAGGTTCAGAAGGAGATTGAATGCATGCTCTAAGATGATATAATCAACATGTTTTACAATGACTGGAAATCACCCATCGTCATGGTGCCAAAGCCAAATGGTACCCAACGATTATGTGTGGATTAACGTAACATCAATGCAGTTAAAAATATTGATGCATACCCTGTTCCATCTGTGGAAGACTGTGTTGAAAATGTGGGACAAGCAACTTACATTTGGTACGAAAAATGTGCCGGCCACATTTCAGGGACTAACCAATATATTACCGGATTATTCAACCTGTGGTTTACAGTGATGACCTTGTGATTTTTAGTGAGTCGTGGAAGGAACACTTACAGCATCTATTGGAATTGTCTCATCGACTTTGGAAGGCAGGCTTGGTGGTAAACTTAGCGAAAAGTGAATTTGCCAAAGCAAACGTCATCTCCTTGGCCATGCTATTGGCCATAGATAAACAGTGCAATGAGATTTAAAAGTCAAGGTAATTGGGGAATTTCCCATACCGTTGACAAAAGAAACAGTTCCTGGGACTAAGTGGAATTTATCAAATTTTTGTGCCTCATTTTCGCAGTGCGATTGTTCCACACACTGAATTGTTAAAGAAAGGCAAGAAGTTTCAGAAGGCATTTGACGGAATTTGAAATATGTGTTAACCACTGCCCCACGATCAGACACACCAGAATATGCAAAACCAATCAAAGTGGATTTAAATGCGAATGATGTGGATTTCGGTGCTGGGCTCCTGCAGGAAATCGACAAGCAGACACAAAGACCTATTGGGTATTTCTCCAAGAAGTTGAATGTTCATTCGTAGAAATATTCAACAGTTGAGAAATAAACCGTGAACTTTGTGTTTACACGACAACATTTCAGTGTTTTCGTTGCCAGCAACGTATCAGAGACAACCATTTACACTGACCATAACCCAAAACAGACTTTTTGGAGAAATGTAAGGACAAAAATGCGAGACTGTTTAGCTGGGACCTGTGCATGTGGAGGTCTTGAAACCGTGATTGGCAATGCAAATGGAGACACTCAATGATAGAAGTACCGCACACTGAATCTGGATGTAGCTGTGCCTGTTCGCAAGATTATTGTAAACAAATTTATATGCACATTTCAGTGTACGAACCACTATTTTTGGTGGTTTTGAAAACTGAAGCCATCTTTGGATATTGAAAATTCGGTTTTTTATTAGGGAAGTTGTCACACGGGGGTCTCTCTATATGGTTATGTTGTCCTTGATTTTTTTTTCAGAGAGTTTCTAAACATCCCAAGATTCAAACATGTCTCAATATTGAATGCTTCATTGGGGTCCTTTGTTTTTGCCTAACAGATATTGCCTCGGACAAAGGGCTTTCAAGCCTTTAAAAAAAACTGGCGCACTCAAGGGGATGTGGCCAGGTCTCCAGCTGTACAGGTCAGTTCAGATCGAGGGTAAGTTGAGTCAGGTCCAGTGTTGAAACTGGACTCTCTCCCCCTCCTTCAGCCCTCTGACTTTGTAACCTATACGTTTTTTTTGGTGTAATGTTTACTCTTTGTGCTCAGGGGGTTGTTTATTAGGATTGTTGCAAGTAATGTGGATCACCATCATTAATTGGAGATATCCTGTCAGTTTTGGAAAGGATGAATTATTCAGGTATGGTATTTTCGGTTCGTTGTGTTTCATTCCTTATTTTTGCAAATACATTCTGTTGGTTTAAATGTCGACTGTCAGACTAACTAATTCACTCTGGGAATATCCACTATACACTTACCTTCAACAAATGCAACATTGCGGACTGGGCTATGTGCTAAAAAATGTTGTGACGGCTTGGGCCTGGTCCATGACAATGTATTATAACCCTGTTTATTATAAGTCATGAATTAACAAGTAAGAGATAGAATGAATATGATAATGGCTATGAGACAGAAAGGGCTGCGGCCAGTGGCTGAAGTGACCTGAGGGGAGTGCAGCAATATCCCCCAGTCACTCGAATTCAGCCATCACTGTTTCTGACAAATGGAATGAAATGCAATGCAGAGCAAGATAACAGGTGTCCCCTGGTATACGGAATGTTGAACAACAATGCAAATGGAATAGGGAAATTTTAAATGTGAAGTACATAGTTAAATTTTATATATCGACTTTTTAATCACAGGTTATACAGGTTGTTAAGATTGTTTATATCTGGACGGGAAATACAGAAATAAAATAGACATAGATAACAAAATGCATTTCATTATAGTGAGTTACAGCAGAGTAAGAGTGAGAATACAGCTCATACCGAGCTGGTACAGAGATGATGGGCTGCATGACAACCACCTTTATTGTACATATTCAGAGAAATATATTGAAAATGTTCAGAGACTGAGGAGACAAGTTTAGTCATAAAATGCACAGACAATATCATAATTAATAAACGATTCATTTTTTTTCATCAAGTGAAGCTGCCTCTAAAAGCCCTTTTAAATCAAAATCACTTTGATGAGATCCGCGCATTTATTTTCAGAACTTAAAGAAGAAACAGACTCCAGTGCAATGCATGTGTCATTGACACAAGTGATGGAACAGGAATGGAGGATGTTGTCCAAATATAATCGGGTTCAACATCCAGAGCAACCAAGAAAAAGCAAAATATTTGAGATCGTGGAAATCTGAAATATAAATGCAATATGAAGGAAGAATGGAACAGATGATGCAGGCTCTGGGCAGAGAAACAGAGTTAACATATAGAGTCTTATATGAACTTGTTCTGAACAAGTTATGTTGGACTCAAAAAGAGTTAATACCATTTTTCTCTGCTCCGATACTGCCAGAAATGTGGGGTTTCTCTCCAGCACTTTCAAATGGGGCAATGTTAGGAGACAGAGAGTAATGGTGGGTGGTTGCTTTTCGGACTAAAGACTTGTGCCCAGCAGTGTTCCACAGCGGTTGGTTCTGGTTTTCATTGTTTGTCATTTATGTAAATTATTTGCGTGAAAATATCGAAGGCACGGTTCATAAATTTGCGGATGACACCAAAACTGGTGGCATCGTGGACAGTGACGAAGGTTCTCGAAGAATACAAAATGATCTTGAGCAAATGAGTCAAGAGATTAACAAATAGCAGATAGAGTTCAAGCTGGATGAATGTGAGGTGCAGGCAATAGTGTGTGTTTGTTGCTGTCTAGTGAACCAGGAATGGGATGATTTTATTCCCCATCTTATTGGTTCAAAACACCGATATCCTTCATGATCTTTGAGAGGCCTTACCCTCTCTGTGGTTACCCTCTTACTGTTAATGTAGTTGCACAATATCGTTGGATTATCCTTAACCTTATTTGCCCATGCTATCTCATATCTCCATTTTGCTTTCGTGATTTCTCTCGAAATAATGCCCCACACTCTTTATATTGACTAAGGGATGAAATTGAATAAAGTTGTCTATATCTAAAGTGAGGTTTTCTTTGATTCCTGAATAAAAGCTCAATAACTGTAGTTGTCCATTGTTCTTTAAGCTTACCAGCATTACCCTTCACTCTAACAGGGACATAATGACTCTCAATTCCCGTTGTCACACTGTTGAATGCCTCCCACTTGTCAGACATCGTTTTATCTGCTAACAGTCTACTCCAATTAAACTTGGTAATTCCTTGTCCATTAAAATTTATGGTACTCCAATTAAAACAAACAGCAATGAAAGGCTTATTATTTTCCATAACCATTATGAAACTAATAGAGTTATGATTGCAAAACCCAAAATATTCCCTCACGTTTACTTCAGTCACTTGCCCTGGCTATTGCACAAAAGAAGACCTAGGTTTGCTCTTTCTCTGTTAGAATCCTCCGCATGTTGATGAAGAAAATTTTCGTGAACACATTTGACAAATTCTTCACTATCCAACCCGTTAACACTGTGGTAGTCCCAATAAACTTTTAGAAAATTAAAATCCCCCATTATTACAACCTTATTAAGCTTAAATATATCCGAGATCTCCCTACATTTTTGTTTCTCAATTTCTTTCTTACTGTTGGAGAGCATATGGTACAATACAACCAACGTGCTCTTTCCTTTCTTATCTTAAATTTCGACCAATATAGTGAACATTTAGTGCAATCTGTTCAAAGTGAACTTTATTTTCTTATTTTTAATACTACATGCATATTTTAACGGGAAGATTTTTCAGAAATATCTTCCTCAGTTACAGCAATAATGTATTCCTTAATCAAAAATCTTAGACCCCCCCCCCCCCCCCCCCCCCTCAGCATGTCTGTTTCCATCCTTTCTATGACCCCTAACACCTGGAATATTGAATTGCCAGTCTGAACATCTTTCAGGCAAAAGTGAGGGCTGCAGATGCTGGAGATTAGAGTCAAGAGTGTGGTGGTGGAAAAGCACAGCTGGCCATACAGCATCCGAGCAGCAGGAAAATCGATGTTTCAAGCAGAAGCCCTTCATCAGCCCATTCCTGATGAGGGGCTTTTGCCCAAAATGTTGACTTTCCTGTTCCTCACATGCTGCCTGACCTGCTGTGCTTTCCAAGAAATACACTCTCGACTTGACAATCTTTCAACCATTTTTCTGTAATACATATGATGTCCCAATCCCATGTTCTTAAATATGCCTTGAGTTCATCAGCCTTCCCTGTAAGACCCCTTACATTGAAATAAATGCAATTTCTTGCTTCAGAATTATTATATACTCTTGACTCTCTCGTTTTTCTTTTCTAATTTTCTTTTCTCATGAACTTCTCTCACCATCCTGCCATTTGTACTGCTACTTGGAATATTCCCCTTGCCGTCTCTATCAATATAAAGTTTCCCTACAAAGAATGAGCAAATCTCCCTGCTAAGATATTCGTAGCTGTCCAGTTTAGATTAGAGCAATCTTTTCTGAACAGGTCCTTTCCAATTTAAAATAGATTCTAATTTCCCTAAAATTTAAATCCCTCAATAACACAATAGCTCTTCAGCCGTTGATTTTTCTCCTTTAAACCTTTGTTCCTTCCCAGTTGAGTTTGGCATTGGGAGTAAACAAGAAAGTATTGCTTAAACGGTTTTATTTTTAATACTCTACCTTACCTCTTAAGTTCACTCTGTACTGTTTTAGTCTTTCCCTAAAAAAAATGTCATTCCTGCCAATATCTACAGTAATGTTTGGCTATTCAATCTCACCTTTAACAACGTGCTTGAAATGTTTCGAGATGTTCTTAATCCTAGCACAGGGAAAGCAACAAACCATCCTCAATTAACGGTCACTGGCCCAAAATCCCCTGTTGATGCCCCTGATAGAAAAGTCCACTGAAGCAATAATTCTACTAACTCTTCTCAAACGCTGCTGAACATAAGAATCGTTCCTATTGTCCAATAATTGATGCCCTTCCATTTTCCTCAGAGAGACCATCCCCTTCAGCTGTTCTAAAAGCTGAAAAGCATTTTGATAGAGGAATATCCACCGGAGACATTTTAGCTACCTTCTTATCTTTCCTGACAGTCACCCAACTATCTAACTGATTTGTTGAATAACATATTTTTTTTCTAAATCTTCCAGCCATCTCTCTCTGTATATATGGCCTTAATAACATCATGCCTAAAAGCAGGATTGTTTTGACAACTTATATCGATTTTACCTTTCATTACCTACAGATAATAAGATTTTTAAAATGGGAAAATATAGACATATACGTATCAAACATATAAAACTTAAACAAAATCACCCATTTAGCTAATGAAATGAATAGAAATATTCCTCTTCAATAAATGCCGAGAAGAAAGTAGTCTCCTCCGGAACTGAAAACGTGCAGGACTCTCCGGAAGGAAGGTACAACTCCATATTTTAAACAGAGCTGATTAATTTTTCAAACCAAAGAAACCTTTTAAAATTGAAATAGACTTTTCCTTTCTTTTGTAAACCACCCTTAAAAAGTTCTTTTCAAATAAAAGTTCGTTTGAAAGAAAATTGCATATTTTTTTTATTTTTTGATTGTTTTTGTATGTTAATGAAACAAAATAGAAACAAATGATGTTAAATTAATAATCTATGATAACTATATCAACTGCAAAAAATGGCTACATGAAATATTTAACTGCCTGCAATCCCAGGAGCAGCTCTAAGATCCATACTGCTCTAAGAACATTATGTGAAACTGTTTTTACAATATGAAGAAAAGTGGATGCATGTTTTAATAATTTGTTGCCAATTCAAAGTGACTTTAAGATACGATTCAATCTCCTGCCACGATTCTAAATGTAGAATTTAATTAAATCTTTATCCTCATCACTCGAACTCTTTCAAACAAAATTGTGAATCTGTGTTAATCGTACAGATGGAAAGTTCCTTCAGCTCTGACTATTGCAGGAATGATACAAAGAATATTACCCAGGTCCAAGTAAAACCTAAATGTTGTAGTGAAAGCCACCTAAACCTAATCCAATATGAATGACGTACAAGCCTTATGAATAAAACATAGAGAGGGACATAGTATAAAAAGAGAATTCAGCTCCATCTCCAAAATAAAATTCGTGGCTCCCTCACAAAAAAACCCTCAACTGCATTACGCTGTAAATTCACAAAAATAGGAATAACAAGAGAACGGGAAGAAAATCACGGCTAAGTCGTGAACTTCATAAATGAAGATGATGAGAATGGGAGGGATGGAGTTTGGGGGAATGATAAATAATGTTGTGGATGACACAAAGATAAGCTGGTGGTTCACAGTGAGGAGGAACGTGAGAGGTTACAGGAGGGTATAAACCAGCTGTTCAGGTGGACAGATCAATCGCTGATGAAATTCAACACATATAAATGTGATACATTTCTCAAGTATCAAGACATGAGAGCACTCAAACTGAAGAGAGGCTTGATTTACTTGATTTTACTTTTAAGCAAAGAAGGTTGAGTGGTGTACCTGATGGAGGTATTTAACAGCATGAGGGATATGCACAAGGTGATCAGCGAGCAGCTTTTCCCCTTACTCGAAGGCTCAATAAAAAGGAGACACACTTATAAAGTGAAAGTGGTCTCACCATTAATCTGTAAACTGTAGAAAACTTTCCTATTTCTCAATGTATTTGGTTTTAAAATATTTCAAGATTTATATTGTCTTCTGAAAAATGTGATATTGAAGCAGAGGTTTGTTCTGAGCTCCAGATTCCCCATTCCTCGTGCCTCCGTTTCGCAATCTGTTCATTGAAATATTACACTTTTTCAATTCAACTCTCCAACATGCTCAAACACAGACACAGTTTCTCAACTATGATCTAAAGACCAATATTTGCCCATTCCCCTGACCCCTTTAAAGACTTATATCCTCTTCACATCTTCCTTTTCTGATCTTTTCAATGTCTGTATTCTTTTATAATAATTCAAAATATTTTTCATAAGATATACAGAATGACACTTTCCAACAATGTTGATAATGTAATATCTTTACTCAGTATCTAAACTATAAAGTTGCAACAATGCTAAAGTGTTTTGCACTCCCGTCACCCACTTCCCAGACTGAAGTTTCAGCAAATAGTCATTGAAATCTCAAAAGAATAGCTAAGTATTTACTTCTGATCGGAATGGTAATTTGCCTCTTTATTATAAAATGGGCATGTTAATTACGGACTGTCTGTCTGACTGCAAAATTTTGATGTGGTTTACTCCAGGCAATTAAACATCAGGAATAAAGAGCAGAGATAGGCCAGCTGGGTGCCAGGCCTGCTGTGGGAATCAACAAAGCCTGACTGCGGTATGTTCTCCACATTCGTGTCTTGTTCCCGACATTCAGAGAAACCAGCACGTCCCTTGACCAAAACCCTCGACTCATGTCACCCCAGCCACCAACAATGAATAAAATTCAAAGAACTGCAGACGGAGCAACACAAGAACATAGAAATTAGGAGGGGCGGAAGGATATTCAACTTTGCACTTAGCCATATTAAACACCATCTGCCAGATATAACAATCTGCCCCAACTTCTAATATTCATCTGTAAACTCTTTATTTCCGTATTACAACCTGTTTGCCACCTAGTTTCGTACCATCTGTGAATTTAGTTGCGACAATCTGTCTCTCCTTCCAAGTCATTTGGATTGATTGTAAACAGTTGAGGTCTGAGAACTGAAACCTGCACCTTACTAGTTTTAGTTCGTCAGAGAAAGACCAGTTATCCCAATCTCCAATGCTCTGTTTTCTGTTCGTAAGCCAATCTTTTATCCAATTCAATATTCTACCCTTAACCCCCTGCGATCTAACCTGCTAGATCATTCCTTTATGCAGCACCTTGTCAAATGCCTTCTGACGTTTTGATGTACAGCAGTTGCTGTATCCCAATTATCCACATTGTTTGTTACGTTCTCAAAGAACACCAGCAGATATGTCAAGCACAACCTGCCCATTATGAAACCATGCTGACAGTGGTGAACTGATCTTTGTTTTTCCAAATGTTCAGTTATTTCCTACGTTATGGTTGACTGAAGAAACTTCCCCACTACAGAGTTAAAACTCACTGGTCTAAAGTTTGTCATTTTTTACCTATCTCTTATTTTGAATACGAGTGTGACATTGTTAATTTTCCAATAGTTCAGCACAGTTCCAGAATCAAAGGATATATTGAATATCGTAACTAACACATTAGGTACCTCTGCTGTTACCTCCTTTAATATAAATGCCATCAATGTATTTAATACCTTTTTCCCTGAGCATCGTATTTCCAGCAAAATCCTTTGCAGTTGATGTAAATTTTGGGAAGAAATGTCTTCCACTGTGAAAGCAAGAAGTGTTGGCATTACCTCTGCCACTTCTGAGTTTCCCATTACTACCCCGCCATTTTCATTCTCTAAAAGGCCAACGTTTACGTTATGCATTCTTTGACTTTTTGTCTACTCGGTGAAGTGTTCTTTATCAAATCTTATGATTTGGAGGTACCGGTGTTGGACTGGAGTGTACAAAGTTAAAAATCACACAACACCAGGTTATAGTCCAACAGATTTAATTGGAAGCACACTAGCTTTCGGAGCGACGCTCCCTCATCAGGTGATAGTGGAGGGCTCGATCGTAACACAGAATTTATAGCAAAAATTTACAGTGTGATGTAACTGAAATTATACATTGAAAAGTTGATTGGCTGTTAAGCCTTTCATCTGTTAGAATACAGTGAAAGTTTCTCTCCTTTCATGTGTAAATCACAAAACCTTTTTTTTAAAGTTGCATTCTTGGGTTAGCTGTTAACAATGGTGATAGGTAGATAATATGTTGAAGGTGTTAGCCCCCTGTGTTCTTTGTCTATGACCTGATGTTTAGATTGATTCTAATCTTAAAAAGTGAGATAACAGAGTTTTACATAAATTCGTGCAGTTTTTCAGTTCAAAGTTCTACATGAGTGTATGCAGTTTTGAGCTAGGTACAATGTAACTCTGCAAGTACAAAGTCACTCAACAAAATATATGTGTGCATTTCGGTCTTTGTCTGTCTGTGTGTGTGTGTCTGTCTGGTGTGTGTGTGTGCAGTGAGTGCAGAGTGTCTTAAGTCTGTGAGGGGGTGCATGTGTGAATGTGGGAGTGTGTGTGTCTATACGGGTGTTTGTGGGTGTCTGTGTGCGCGTCTGTGTGTACCTGTGTCCGTGTTTATGTGAGTGTGTGTTTGTGTAAGAATATCTGTGTGTGTGTGCAGTGCAATGGTGATCACCTGTCATGTGACATGAACCCAAGGTCCCGGTTGTGGCCCTTCCTATGGGTACCGAACTTAGCTATCAGCCTCTGCTCGGCCACTTTTCTCTGCTGCCTGTCCCGAAGTCCACCTTGGAGGTGGTCACCCGAAGGTCCGAGGCTGAATGTCCTGGACCAATGAAGTGTTCCCCAACTGGGAGGGAACCCTCCTGTCTGTTGATTGTTGTGCGGTGCCCGTTCGCCCGTTGTCGTAGCCTTTGCTCGGTTTCCCCAATGTACCTTGCCTCCGGGCATCCTTGCCTGCAACGTAAAAGAGAGACAACGTTGGCTGAGTCACATGAGTACCTGCCATGTACAAGGTGGGAGGTGTTCCCACGCGTAATAGTGGTATCTATGTCCACAATCTGACACACCTTGCAGCGTCCACCGTGACAGGGTTGTATGGAGTTGTCCTGAGAGCCGGGCAGTTTGCTACGAACAATTATCTGTTTGAGGTTTGGCGGTTGGTTAAAGGCAAGTCGTGGTGGTGTGGGGAAGGTCTTGGTGAGGTGCTCATCCTCATTGATAATGTGTTGCAGGTCACGAAGAAAGCGTATCGAATGATGCTGTTTCATGCAAACGTTATTGGGTATAATCATTGGGATGATTTACTGTATCTGTACATGACAATGCTGAGACTTCATCGAATATCTTGTTTGTAGTAATGAACCCCTAAACTGACAGAAAACATGCAATTGTTTTAGAAGCTTTTCACAGATGCTTCACTTTACTTCTTGCTGGAATGAAGCCCTGATGCAATCATAGTGTTATACAGCACAGAAACAGATCATTCAGTCCAGCTCATCTGCACCGACCTGATATTCCAATCTGATGAAGTACCAATCTGATGTAGCAGCATTAGATCCATAACCACCTAAACCTTTTCTATTTATATACCCATCCATTGTCTCTTAAATGTTGTAATTGTAACAACCTCCACCACTTTCGCTGCCAGCTCGCTCCATACACGCACTACCCTCTGCGTAAAAAAGATACCCTTCAGGTATCTTCTTAATCTTTCCCCTCTCACCTTGAATGGTTTGGACTCCTCCAGCCTTGGAAAATAACCTTGGCTGTTCCCGTGTCCATGCCCCTTATGGCCTCTACAAGGTCAGAGCACTTCAAGCCTGAAAATGAGAGATGTTCATATTGAACCATATAAGCCCGTGAGGAGAGTGTATTGGGGCATAGCTAATGGATGAGAGAATAAAACTAAGCATTCAGTTTTAGAAAACAACATATTCAGTTTATCACAGATATTGTGAAGACATGAATTTATTGTACAAAAATAATGCAGACACATCTAAACATACCTCAAATTTTAAATTACAAATCGTTCCAAAATGGAGCATATAACAGGGATGGAGTCATGCAATCAGGGGAATGTTCAACCAAACCTTATATATGGTGTTCGGGTCACATTATTGCATGGTTCAGATCAGACAGGGAGAAAATGTAACCTGTCGTAGAAGCAAACGGTTTTTTCTCTATCTCTACTTGTACGTCTCTACAGCAACATATGCGAAAACCAATTAGCCATCTTTAGCACTGTTTGAGGGTTCCTGTTGAGGATTCATTGGAATCTCTCCACTCCCTGCAGAGAAGGGAATTCGAGGAATTCCAACTGTTCCAGGAAGAAACCCCAGTGCTAGCAGCTTCTGTGAGGCAGAATAACTTCAGAGGCGATTTATAGAAAAATAAACGTTGATGTATATACTGTCAATGTCCAAACGGTATATCATTTATGTATCCATTGTAATTCCAGTAACTTACCTTGGGTTTTAGATTAGTTATTTTTACAAATTAAAGAAATGTATCTGACTTCTTCCTAACATTGAACCTGACCCAGTCTGAGACAGATATCAGTTCCAAATTACACACTTAGTTACACTGATAGTTTCTCGTGACTTCTCGAGGAGTGGAGAAAGTGAGGTCTGCAGATGCTGGAGATCAGAGCTGAAAATGTGTTGCTGGAAAAGCGCAGCAGGTCAGGCAGCATCCAGGGAACAGGAGAATCGACGTTTCGGGCATAAGCCCTTCTTCAGGAATTAGGAAAGTATGTCCAGAAGGCTAAGATAAAAGGTAGGGAGGAGGGACTTGTGGGAGGGGCGTCGGAAACGTGATAGGTGGAAAGAGGTCAAGGTGAGGGTGATAGGTCAGACTGGGGTGGGGGCGGAGAGGTCGGGAAGAAGATTGCAGGTTAGGAAGGCGGTGCTGAATTCGATGGATTTGACTGAGACAGGGTGGGGGGAGGGGAAATTAGGTGAAATCCGAGTTCATCCCTTGTGGTTGGAGGGTTCCTAGGCGGAAGATGAGACGTTCTTCCGCCAATCGTCGTTTTGTTGTGGTCTGACGATGGAGGAGTCCAAAGACCTGCATATCCTTGATGGAGTGGGAGGGGGAATTGAAATGTTGAGCCACAGGGTGGTTGGGTTGGTTGGTCCGGGTGTCCCAGAGGTGTTCTCTGAAACGCTCCGCAAGTAGCCGGCCTGTGTCCCCAGTATAGAGGAGGCCACATCGGGTGCAGAGGATGCAATAGATTATGTGTGTGGAGGTGCAGGTGTGGAGGTGAGGGGGGAGGTGTGGGTGCAAGTCTTGCAAGTCTCGAGGAGTGGGACTATAAAAAGAAACCATGACTCTCTAACATCGGTAGGAACAGGGATAAGGAGAAATTCTCAAAGTGGGAATTTTCTGCCCCATCAGTTTGTGATACCTGTGTGTTTGCATTTCTTCAATGGTATGTTTTTTACATATTTGATGGGAATGTGACTCAAGGATAATGAACTGCAGAAAGGAATGTGGGCTGAGACCACAATCTGATCAGCCATAATCTAAGTGCCTGGTGGGCAGGGACCCACTCCTGTTCCTCAGTCCGACTTTGCCCCATTCCATTCAACACCTCAATCTGCTACACAGGAACAGTTGGAGTCCACTTTCTCCTACTACCTGTTGCACAGAAATAGAGGAGACCATTCAGCCCCTGAATACAGTCAAACATGATTTGGAGTGGATTGAAAAACTTTCTTGAGAAAAGAGTGGGTGTTATTGTGAAACAGTCCCCTCCTCTCTCTGTTCAGAAGTTCCCCAGTCTCCATTCATTAGTTATGTTGTAGACCTAGATTCACAGTGATTACAGCCCCCATACTGTAACCAGATATTGCTCACAAAATCCTCTGGTCTCTTTGACTGCAACAATCCTTCATAGAACTTCCAGGAAAATAACAACGATGAAACATCCAATAACAGAATGCAAGAACATTAGAAGCAGGATTAGGTCATTCAGCTTATACAGCCTGCCTTTCCATTCAACAGGATCATGGCTTATCTGCTCGAAGCCCCAACTCCCACAGTTCTGACGTGTCAAACATCCATCCATCTCTGTCTTCCAACTGTCTCAGTAATATCTCTCCCCTACTTCTCTGGGGTAGAGAGGTCCCGACGGTCACTCCCCTCTGTGAGAAGGAAACATAGTGCACACATACAGCGTGAACTTTTGAAATCAACAAAATATGCGAACACCAGGTAAGAGTCACTGGCCCTGATAACAAGGCAGTATTTGACTGATGATGGTATCAAGGAAACTGAAGAGAATGGAACTTTATGGAGATTAGGAGGAACCTCCCCACTGGTTCAGCACAAAGAAGTTGGCTGTGGTTCTTGAGCAATCACCACCTCGGTCCCGGGACAACTGTATGGGAGATCCACAGCACAAGCATCTTCAGTTGCTCCGCAATGTCCCCCCCCCCCCACCCCCGGCGCCCCCATCATAAGCTCAGAAGTGGGAAAGGTCAATAAAGATCACACAATGTTCAGAATAATGTGTCCTCCCTCAGCTCCTGTAGCAGTCTGTGTCCATGTGCAGCAAGACCCGGGCAGCATTCAGGCTTGTGCTGTTAGAGTGTCGGTAAATTCATGTAACAGTACTGCTGTACACTGTGCCTTACCACAATAAAATAAGGAGCTCATTCAGCACCTGAAGCTCACTTCACGTGAATGTGATGAGCTCATTCAGCCCATCAACACTATTGGATAAGAATAGGGATAGTCCATTCATTACCTCCTGCCTATTACACAGGAAGTTAAGGAGCCCAGTCAAACACATTGAACTGTTAAACAGGAACCAAGGATTTCCCAAACAGCCGCCTAAGTCCCTTGTACAGAAATAGAAGGATGTTATCGATGCCCCAACATGACAAACCAATGAAGTAGAGACTGCACGGACAGACTGCTCCATGGTGTTCCTTCTGGTTCCATTGCTAATGGTATATAATTGATACATAAATGTGGTATTTTGACGGTGAAGAGGAAGACAAATGTTTCATGTGAAGACTCAAGGAGGCATCTTCCATCTCCGAGAAGGTAGACTGGTGTTCTCTCTGGAAGGAAGTTGGGAATGGCTAACTCTTTCAGAAGTAAGGAATTGTAGCTGCTGACAGGTTTGTGAACAATGTGACGCTCAGTGCAGGGTCACACACCAATTACACATTGAGGCAGTAAGAGTTCAGTAAAAGCCTGAAGCTCTCTCTCAATCAACATGGGAGCTCCACGGAGCTACATAAACTAATAAGAAGCACGTGTCATTGGGAAAAAGCAATTTCTCTTGCCACCAATGCCTTTCACTGGAAATAATGTATGTTCGTCCATGATAGTCAAATTCCAATGTAGTCAACTCGTATTCTCTCACCGTGCTACAAATTAACATCCATTTCCTTCACACCCTCCTCATGCTACCATCATCCCAGTGATTATTCTGATAAAACTCCTTTCCACTGTCTCTGTGACAGGGAGGTCGTTGATTTATATAAGAAAGAAAGTCTGTCCATAATAGCCCAAATACTGTCTCAACAACATTCCACAACTGCAGGAAGGTGTCTTTACTCCTACACATGATTCATTTTGTAATGAAGGCTGGCCTTTCATTTCCTGTCCTGACTAATGGATGCCCTGCATGAATTCTGCTCGTGACTTATGACCAAGGGCATTCCGGCCCTTTTTGCCAAAAGCACTTCCCAACCTCTCACCTTCTAATAAATCCAAGGATTGTATATGTTGTTCACATTCAAATCATTTCTCTGCATTACAAATAGCGGTGTTCCAAGCACTGATACAAGTGATACACAATCAGTCGTGGCATTCTGTCCAAAGGATGACGCTCGTCTCAGTGTTCTCTCCATCATCCAATTCTCAATCCATGTAGGATATCTCCCCCTTACCCAAGGTCTGTAATTTTCTTCACTTACCTGTGTGCAACCGTGTCAACCTTCCTCTGACAATTTAAATGCACTATTCTCACTCGTCGATGTCACAAACAACATCCTCCATAAAATACAGTTTTACTGTCCGGAATCTAGGTTGACTCTGCTCAATTATATCATTGTTCTCCAATGATCTATTTCTGAGTATTTACAAAAATTGCTCATAGTTTCCTCACAACTGACATGAACTTATCCCCCAGTTGGTTTTCTATTTTCACCCTCCATCTTGTTGTAAGTATGTGTGGTCATAGTAGCTGCTTTCCAGTCTGAATGATCCTTTACAGAATCTATAGAGTTTTGACCTTCCTCATATAATTAAGAAAAAGGCAGGAAAGAAGGAGGCCACTGATCTATCGTGTCTGCACCAGCTCTGAAAAGAGTTATCCAGCAAGCTCAATTCTCCAACCCTATCTCTGTAGCCCTCTAAATCCATCACTCATCTGGTTCAGCAGTTTACCAACCTTCACCACAATGTTTTTTTTTCCAGTACCTCGACTTTACTAATTCTAAATTTCGTAACTTCCTCACTTTTGTCAGTCACCCTGTTCTCTAATATTTCTAAACAGATTTTCTGTTGCTCCCTCTGTTTGGAGAGAACCAATGTATTCACCTCACTAGACAAAGATGGCCTCTGTCACCTCGTGAATAAGTGAGAAGATGGGACTCTGGCATAATGGATACGTCCCCCACTCCTGTGTGTCAAGTTCCAGAATCAAAATGGTTGATGGGCAATTTTGAGTACAGTCTTCTCCCTGGAGTGAGATTGCACAACTCTGTGACCTCTTCATTGTTGAAATAAACTGGGTTCATTCTTTGCACCTGGGAAAGATATACTATTGGCAAATATTTGTGGAAATCTCAGTAATGACAGTGCAGTGCCCTGCTCCTCCCTATGCAGTCACTGCAGACCCAGATACACTGTAAAATCTACCCCCATACATTGCAGAGAGTAGGAAAACCAGGCCCTCTGGTCTCCCTGAATGAATGCAGCAGCTGATAACACAAATTCAAGAAAACCATCCACAGAACCTCCACTGACTTTCCAATGTCAGAAGCAAATCAATGCTTGTATATATGGCAGACCCACTCTGTGTTAAAAATGCCTACCTCTCCTGTGTTTCTATTCCTGGCTGATAAACTTACATTTATGTGCAGTCCCTGAAATATGAATAGTTCTGCTCTCCATGGAAATCGTTGTCAATGAAACTGCACAATTTCCTGCACCTCAGTCACGATAGCAGTAACACTGCTATTGATGGTGGAGATGCTGGGGAGGTGATGGTCTAGCGGTTTTTCTCTAGACTATAAATTCTGAGATTTCCACAAATATTTCCCAATGGTATATCTTTCCCAGGTAATGACCCAAACCCAGACCTCAATCCCGCCACAGCAGATGGTGGAATCTGAATTCATTAAATAGTTGGAATCAACAGTCTAATGAAATATTGCTGGTTGTCAAAGCTAAGAACATCTGGCTCACTCGTGTCCTTCAGGGAAGGAAATTTGCTATCTTCACTGGTCTGGCCTACATGTGATTCCAGACCGTCAGCAGTGATAGACTCTCAGATGCCCTTTGAAATGGTCAAGCCAGCCATTCAGTTATAACAGTACAAGGTCTCAAAGAAGTGAAACCAGACAGACTGAAGCCATGTCGGCCTACAGCACATCGAAGTGCAGTGGTTCAAAAAGGCAAGACCCAAGCACCTTCCCAAAAACAACTCGGAAAGAGAAATATATACTGGCCCAGACAACAACAGCCATGTCCCATTAATGAAGAAAAGAAGATGACCACACCCAAGATGGAGAGATAGGGACTGGAATATATACCTACATGGGCATGTGACTCAGGAATATGGGAAAAAGTGAAAAATAAATGAAAATGGTCTCACAATTTATTTCCATATCAGCTGATTACCCACAGTCCCTTCACTTATTTTTCCTATATCTCTACTTCTCCATATATTCAACTCACTCTACCAACACACATTGCACTATTTCTCAGCTGTTTTGACATCTGATGCATGGTCAGTAGACTCAAAATGGTAACTCTGTTTTTCTCTTGACAGAGGCTGCCAAACCTGCTTCGGTTCCCCAGCACTCTGTTCCCTTTTGCTTCAGAACCCCAGTATCTTTTTTGTTTGATTTAACCATTTTTTTTGATTTTATGGAAAATTGTCCCGTCGAGTACACAGAGGCCCCCTGTAGAGCATTGCACCCAGACCCCCCTCATACGCCATTCCTGTATTTCCCATGGCTAACCCGCCCACCTACCATCTCCCTGCGTCTCCCATAGCTAACACACCTAGCTGCACATGATGGGTAATTTAGCATGGTCTATCTACTGAAACTTTGTGCACTGTGGGAGAAAACTGAACCTGACAGAGGTGTATAATAGAATGAGAGGTATGAGCCGAGTGAACAGACAGCAGTTGTTCCCCTTAATCAAAGTGTTAACAACAAGGGGGAAGACTTTTAAAATGAAAGACAATACATTAAGAGAGGATTTGTAGAATCTGTCTTGATCCCAGACGATGGTTTCTGTCAAGAATGCATTGCCTGAGGGGTTGGGGGGGGTGGGGGTGTGCTGATAAGGAAGGTAACTCCACGAACTTTATAAAGCACTTGTATCAGCACTGGGTGGTGCAGACTCGATGGGCCTTGTCTTTCTTGCATGATTTCATGTGGTGGCAGCCATGAAAGCTCTGATATATTCTGAAGCAGCAGCCACAGGGACTTGTTGGTTTGGTCCATCGAACTGTGCTCAGTAAGTGGCGAGATTACAAACCAGCATCATCCCATGGAGTATCAGAACTTATCAAACCTAGGACAGCCCATCCATCTCTGAAAACATCCAGGACAATTCACATGCTCAGTGCCAGAATCTCCAACAACAACACCAACATTATTCCAGCTGCTTGACACCATTATTTTAAGGACACCAAAAACATAGAAACAGACTTCACATCTTTATTATATAGACTTCTCTTGTAAAGTTGTTATTTCTCTGAAGACTAATAAATTCCTTCCCATATATTCGTATTGACAAAGGGTCTGTTATGCTGCGAGCTGTTCATCACAACATGCTTGTTTAACATTCCATTCACCACCAGTAATATTTACTCCAACATATGTACTCCAGTTCAACCGGAATATGAGATGCACAGCTGGCACTCTCTCTCAACAGCTACTTGGATGGACCAACGTGAACTGGACTGGAACTTCTCAAGGACAACTAATGCTAGTCTAGTTCCAGTAAAATCCCAAATGAATTGAAAAGACAATCAGATTTTCGATAATTATTGAAAACTGTAGAGATTTTTATTGGTCTGATGAGCTTGTCGCTGTCTTTGAAGTAGTGTGATCTATTTCTGTGAAATCATTTTGTGCATAAAGAACAAAAAAGCTCAGGTCACAGATACACAGTAACGCAGCATTTAAACGCAAAATGCCAGGGAATAGTAGGCTATAGATCTTCAGGTAATTGGGAAGAATGTAGTTTAGTGTTTTATGACTGGCGTAGATGTATTGGGTGAAAGGCCTGTTGTATGCTGTAGGACTCTGAAGCAGAAGTGGATATTGGGGCACTGGAAAATGACGCTGGAGAGATAATAGTGTGGAATAATAATAGATCAGAAACTGAATAATTATTTCACATCAGATTTCACGGTGGAAGATATGAATAATATCCCAAAAATTCAAGAGAGTGAGGAGGCAGAGCTGATTAGGAGAAGTTGCATGAAAAAGTAAATGGATAAATAAGCTGGATGGAGTCATTAATGGTGATCTTCCAGGAATCTCTAGAATCAGGGAGGGTCCCAGAAAGACGACAAAATTGCGAACGTGACAACCTTTTTTTTAAGTAGATACTTTTTATTGAAAAAAGAACATTTTTTGATTTTCTTTACAAAATTACAAAAATAGTGCAAACTAGGGTATTCTGCTTTATAATATAATAACAACCCTAATATAGAATTTAAAAACAAACTACAATCTACTCTATAAACCACCAAAATATGAAATAAGATAGCCTGCATTACTAACAATAAACAAAAGGAGAAAAGAAAACAAATATGCAAAAAAAGTAGATTCATATTTAAAATACATTTTTATCAAGTCATAACAAAACCCGACTTTATAGGGGATTTCTCCTCCCGGGAGCCCCCGAACCAGCCAGAACCGTCCCCACGGCTAAGCAAAGGCCGTGAACAATGTGACTGATATATCTGTGTCATTGTAGTTCAAAAAGGTTTGCCACGTTCTATAAAATAATTCAGTTTTTGGTTCACCATATTCGAAAGGAAGTCAAGGGGGATATATTCCATGACTATTCTGTACGAATTTGAAAGTACTGGGGGATCCTTCGGATACCCAATTCAATAAAATATTTTTCCCAGACAAAGGGATAGGATAGTGAATAATTTCCTGCTGTATATATCCAAAAAGGGAAAACTGGAGGAGCCCAAAAGGAGAGACACTGGGTCTAACCCAATCATCGCACCCAAAATCTTTGCCAAGAAATTCGCTACTCTGTTCCAATACCTGCGGATCGTATGGCATCTCCACAGACAATGAGTGAGAGTACCAACATCTATTTTGCAAATAGGACACACTGGAGATGCTCCTGCCTTGAAATTTGTAAGTCACTCAGGTGCAACGTCAGTCTTATGAAATATCTTCATTTGGATAGCCAGAGTTCTATTATAGATAGAGATTTTCCTGTTGTTTTCCCAGACGTCCACCTACATCTCGAAGAAGATTTCCATCCCCAATTGCTGACTCTAAGTTTTATATAACCGTTCCAAGTCCTTTGATATCTTATTAAATACTGAGCTGAAAATGTGTTGCTGGAAAAGCGCAGCAGGTCAGTAAGCATCCAGGGAACAGGAGAATCGACGTTTCGGGCATAGGTCCTTCTTCAGGAATGATGAAAGTTTGTCCAGCAGGCTAAGATAAAAGGTATGGAGGAGGGACTTGGGGGAGGGGCATCGGAAATGTGATAGGTGGAAAGAGGTCAAGGTGAGGGTGATAGGTCAGACTGGGGTGGGGGCGGAGAGGTCAGGAAGAAGATTGCAGGTTAGGAAGGCGGTGCTGAATTCGATGGATTTGACTGAGACAAGGTGGGGGGAGGGGAAATGAGGAAATTGGTGAAATCCGAGTTCATCCCTTGTGGTTGGAGGGTTCCTAGTCGGAAGATGAGGCGTTCTTCCTCCAACCGCAGTGTTTTTCTGATCTGGCGATGGAGGAGTCCAAAGACCTGCATATCCTTGGTGGAGTGGGAGGGGGAGTTGAAGTGTTGAGCCACAGGGTGTTTTGGGTTGGTTGGTCCGGGTGTCCCAGAGGTATTTTCTGAAATGCTCCGCAAGTAGGCGGCCTGGCTCCTCAATATAGAGGAGGCCACATCGGGTGCAGAGGATGCAATAGATGATGTGTGTGGAGGTGCAGGTGAATCTGTGGCGGATATGGAAGTTACCTTTGGGGCCTTGGAGGGAGGTGCGGGGGGAGGTGTGGGCGCAAGTCTTGCACCTCCTGCAGTTGCAGGGGAAGGTGCCGGGAGTGGAGGTTGGGTTGGTTGGGGGTGTGGATCTGACGAGAGAGTCACGGAGGGAGTGGGCTTTATGGAATGCTGATAGGGGAGGGGAGGGAAATATATCCTTGTTGGTGGGGTCCGTTTGGAGGTGGCGGAAATGACGGTGGATGAAGCGCTGTACATGGAGATTGGTGGGGTGGTAGGTGAGGACCAGTGGGGTTCTGTCCTGGTGGCGGTTGGAGGGGCGGGGCCCACGGGCGGAGGAGCGGGATGTGGAATAGAATGCGGTGGAGGGCATCGTTGACCACGTCGGGGGGGTGGGGGTGAAATTGCGGTCCTTGAAGAAGGAGGCCATCTGGGTTATACGTTATTGGAACTGGTTCTCCTGGGAGCAGATGTACATGGAAATTGGTGGGGTGGTAGGTGAGGACCAGTGTTACATGGACATTGGTGGGGTGCTAGGTGAGGACCAGTGTTACATGGAGATTGGTGGGGTGGTAGGCGAGGACAGCGCATCATCCGCCGTCATTTCCGCCACCTCGAAACAGACCCCACCACCAAGGATATATTCCCCTCCCCTCCCCTATCAGCATTCCGTAAAGACCACTCCCTCCGTGACTCCCTCGTCAGATCTACACACCCCACCAACCAAACCTCCACTCACGGCACCTTCCCCTGTAACCGCAGGAGGTGCAATACTTGCGCCCACACCTCCCCACTCACCTCCCTCCAAGGCCCCAAAGGTAACTTCCATATCCGCCACAGATTCAGCTGCACCTCCACACACATCATCTATTGCATCCTGTGCCCCCGATGTAGCCTCCTCTATATTGGGGAGCCAGGCCGGCTACTTGCAGAGCGTTTCAGAGAACACCTCTGGGACACCTCTTTCCACCTATCACATTTCCGACGCCCCTACCCCAAGTCCCTCCTCCCTACCTTTTATCTTAGCCTGCTGGACAAACTTTCCTAATTCCTGAAGAAGGGCTTATGCCCGAAACGTCGATTCTCATTTTGCCTGGATGCTGCCTGACCTGCTGCGCTTTTCCAGCAACACATTTTCAGCTCTGATCTCCAGCATCTGCAGTTCTCACTTTCTCCTATCTTATTAAATAGTTTGTGGTGGAGAGAACTGACCGGGGGAGAACCCATTGGCCGAATCCTTATCTGATTTATTAGAATTAATCATCCATGTGTTTTTTTGTAGGTTACCCTCATCCTGTCGCATTATCCTTCAGGCTTTGATTGTATGTAATACAATCGGATTTTTACAATAATCCGTAATAACTCTCAACTTGTCCATAAATAGTAGATTGATATGGGGATATTTTGCTTGCGAGGCCTCATTATGTAACCAGATTGATTGTGGTTCACAAGACACACAGTCAGCTGCGTAGGATTATAGAGAGCTCAATTGGTCCCTCCTGAAATCCGGAAAATCCAGCCTACCCCTTACATGTGGAAGCTGCAGCTTTTCGAATTTAATAAGGGGCCCTCTATGACTCTAAATAAAGGAGTCGAGCCAACCATAAAGCTTACGCAGCACCTGTCTCGGCAGCATCAAGGGGAGCATTCTCATAGCGTATATAAAGCGAGGTAGGATGTTCATGTTGTTCAAAGCTATTCTACCTAGCCAGGTTATCGGGAGATCTATCCAGCTTTGAAGGTCCTATCATAATTTATCTAATAAATGTGTATAATTCACTTTTTATCGCTGACAAAACGCTGGAGTATTAAAAATACATAAGTAAAGAAAACCTCCTCGTGACCACCCAAAGGCAAGACCTCCCAGTGGCATGGCCTCTGATTTCACAAATTGATTTTATAACCTGAGAACATGCCAAATAATTTAACCACTTGAATTAAGCGGGGCACAGATGTCAATGGATCATTTAAGAAAAGGAGGATATCAACTGCGTAGAGAGTAATTTTGCGCTTACCCGATCCAACCTCCAGAGCCATTATATTAAGGTCACCTCGTATAGCTTCCACCAACGGCTCAATCACTAGCGTAAATAATAATAGTGAGAGAGGGCATTCCTGATGACAATCTCTGCCAATGTGAAAGCTATCTGAACTTAAACTTTTGGTGATCACCGCTGATTTGGGATCATTATATAATACTGTAACCCATTTCGTAAAGACTTCTCCAACACCAAACCGTTCCAGCATATAAAGGAGATATGGCTTTTCTACCCGATCGAATGCCTTCTCTGCCTCTAGGGAGACAACTAATCCTGGCATCGCTCCCTGCTGGCAGGCTTATACCATATTTAAGACTCTTCTAAAGTTATTAGTTGATCTGCGACCCTTTATAACCCCCATCTGGCCTTCTTTAATAATGAATGGCAAAACCCTCTCCAGTCTTCATGCCAACACTTTGTGAGAATTTTAAAATCCACATTCAACAAGGATATAGGTCTATATGAAGAGCAGTTATTTGGAGCCTTTTCCTCGTTGAGAATGAGACAAATATTTGCTTCTCTCAGAGAAGGCGAGAGGCCAGCCCTGACTATGTGAGTAATTATAATTCGAAGATACCGGTGTTGGACTGGGGTGTACAAAGTTAAACATCACACAACACCAGGTTATAGTCCAACAGGTTTAATTGGAAGCACACTAGCTTTCGGAGCGACACCCCTTCATCTGATCACCTGATGAAGGAGCGTAGCTCCGAAAGCGAGTGTGCTTCTGAGTAATTATACATATTTATAAGTGGCCCGACCAATTCCCCAATCAATTCGTTCTGGAACTCAGCCTGGAATCCATCTGGTCCGGGCGCTTTGCCACTCTGGAGCTGCCTCACTGCCTCCTGTATTTCCTGGGTTGCTAGGGGAGGCATTGAAGAACAACACTTGGTTCCAGGTTAGGCACGGGAGGGCAAGGCTTTTTTTTTAATAAAGACTTTATCTTCCTTGTTCTATTTTTTTTTAATAAAGACTTTATCTTCCTTGTTCTATCCTCACAGCCGTGTGGCCTCTAAAATTCGAAATAGAACCTTCTAAAGACTACTTTGATCTTTTTTTAACGATCACATGTCAAGGTACCAGCACTCTTTCTACAGATGTAATGGCTTGGGCAGCCTTTTTCTTTCTGGCAAGATATGCTAGATACCTGCCAGGCTTGTTACCGTATTCAAATAATCTCTGCTTCGCCAGTATTATCTCCCTCTTTGCTGTTTGATTAAATGTGGTATTCAAGGTTACCCTAAGTGCTGTGACCTGCTGTAGTTTAGTAATGGAGGGTCTATCCACAGATGCTGTCTCAGCCGCCTTCAGGCGAGCCTCGAGCAGACACTGTTGTTTTCCCTTTTGTCTTTTCTGGGGCACAGAATATGAGATAACCAAGCCTCATGCGTGTGCCTTAGCAGTCTCCCACATCACTGACGGGTTGCTGGCCGTGCCTGAGTTGATATCCCAGAAAGTTTTAAATTCTTCAAGAAATATTTTATGAACTTACTATCCTTTAATAGGAAAGGGCCCATATGCCAATGTCGGAAGCTATGTCATCATCACTAGTCTTAACCTCCATTTATACTGTGGCATGGTCGGAAATCGATATATTGCCTACTTCACAAAACAATATTGAGTTCGAAAGGGTCGAGGGGACAGAAACATATCGATTCTGGTATGGCACTTGTGTGGATTAGAATAAAAAAGTAAAGTCTCTAGCCTCCGGGTGAAGACACCTCCACACATCTACCAGCCCCAACTCCCTCCTCAGATCCGCCAACTGCCTAGATCTCAAAGATATGCCCGCAGAGTATTCTGGCCACTCCTGGGTCGATGATACAATTATAATCCCCCCCCCCTATAATTGTGTGTGCACCCAGAGAGCCATCAACTTGGAGAACGCTTCCATTACAAATTTAAAAGTGTGCACCGGGGGGCAATAACGATTCAAAATCCCTTATTCCTGTCCATATATTAGTGCATTAATTAATATATACCATCCAGAGTCATCTTTTATCTGGCTTACCATTTGGAAGGGAAGATTCTTCTGAATAAGAATGGCTACTCTCCTACTTTTTGAGCTGAAAATTGAAAAGAACACCTGGCCAAAACCAACCTATTGCAGCTTCGAATGCTCCTGAGCAAGTAGATATGTCTCCTGTAGAAGGATAACATCCACCCTTTCGTTTTTAAGACTTGATAATATCTTTTTCCTTTTGATTGGTGAGTCGCTCCCCTTGACATTCCAGGTGCACCACCGAAACGAATGACTAGCCATGATCGTCCAAGCAAGCCCGAGACCCCCCAGGAGAGAGATCCCCACCCAAAGACATTGAATAAAACCAAAAATGATTCACACATAAAAAACTCTTTAAAACAGTTAAATCAAAACAACTAAGAACTACTCCTAAAAACAAATAACATAAAACATACTTAAAAGGAGACTTTCCCCCTTGTTCACAGGAGGCACTACTACCTTCCAATAATCCCGCCATAACATCTCCCAGCCAGACACATGCCCTCGGCCCAGGCATTACACATTAGAGCAAATGAATTCCAATGTCTTATAAGACAGAGGTTAAAGATGGGTGACCCGCCCACTCCCCCCCACACCATCACCTAGATACACTTAGCAAAACAACACAAGATGAAAATACATAAAATTTCAAAATTACAATCCCAGCAAATAATAAGCAAACAGATTTTAAAAACACCCAGAAATGTTCCCAACCCACATGAGCTATAGATAAGAGTCCTTAGAAAGAATAGGAAATGATCCACACCCTACCCCCACCCCCACCCACCAAGGAAAGATGGAGAAGAGAAAGAGGAAGAAAGGAGGAGGAAAAAAAACAAAAGGAGGGCAAAATAAAGTCATTATCCATACAGTTCAAGTCCCGCAGTCTACTTGAGAACATCCAGGAATTAGTTTCTTCTTCTGGTGATCTGAAATTATGCACAGATCCTCCATGACTGCAACACAGCGTTGCCGGATATCGCACAGAATATTTAATATTTAAATCCCTCAGACGCTTTTTCGCCCCATCAAATGCCTTCCTCTTGTGGTCCACAGACGGAGAAAAGTCCTGGAACTGCATTATCCTGGAGCTCTTGTATATCATGGCATGAGAATCCTTCCCCAAGACTATGGAGGCCTCCAGCAGCATCTGTTTTTCCCTGTAATGCTGTAGTTGAACAAGGACTGGGCGGGGTCGCTGGTCCGACCCGGGCCGGCGCACGGCAACCCGGTGGGCCCATTCAGCACACACCTGGCCAAGTTCTGACTCCAGTTACAGCAGCTGTTGGAGCCATTGCTCCAGGAAATCAACACGCAGGCCTCCCTCCTCCTGTTCAGGAAGGCCAAGCAACCTAATATGTTTCCGACGACCTGGATTTCCGAGGTCATCAATATATTCCTCTAAGGTCGGGACTCGATTTTCCAGAGCCCAGACCTGTCCCATGGATGACTCAGCAGTTGTCTTGGAGGCCATGGCCTGTTACTCCTCTCTCCCCGACACGCTGCCCGAGTTTCTCGATGTCTTAGTCATGTTTCTGCAGCATGACCGAGACAGACTCCCATTTGGACTGGGTCTCTTCAATGGACGCATCAGTCTTCTCTCGGAGTTTAACAAGCTCCGAGATCAGGATCGCCCCTGCAGGTGAGTCTCCCGGGGTGGCTGCAGACGTCTGTCTTGCTGCGGGGTGAGGGGAGGGGTTCCTTTTCGTTGTGAACTGCGAGAACCTTTGCCTTTGGTCATTTTAAAAAGCAACAAATTCTAAAGTTTGATGTAGAATGGCCAAGGCTGCTGGGCAAAAACTGGTTTAAACAATTTAACAGGTGAGGTGAGGGTGGGTACCCCACTTTGCCCAAGTCTTGGGCAGAGCTCTGCAGACTCATACCTACTGGGTCACCACCCTTTTGCATCTCCCTGACAGCCTGTTTTGAAAAAAGGAATAAGGCAAAAAATAGAAAATTAAAAACTGATCAGCCTAACCTCGGTTGTGGGTAAGTTCCTGGAATCCACTCTCTGAATAAAGAACCTACCTCTTTGAATAAAGAATCTCCTCTAAACCTTCCTCCAATCACCTTAAAGTTATGTCCTTTGTTGATAGCCAATTCTGCCCTGGGAAAAGGCTCTGGCTATCCACTCTGTCTATTCTCTCAATATCTTGAACACCTCTATTATGTCACCTGTCATCCTTCTTCGCTCCAGTGAGAAAAGCCCTAGCTCTCTCAACCTTTCTTCCTAAGACATATCCTCCATCCAGGCAGCATCCTGGTAGATCTGCTCTGCACACTCTCTGAGGCTTCCACATGTTTCCTATAATGAGGCAACCAGAACTGAACCCAATATTCCAAGTAAGGTTGAACCACAGCTTTACAAAGCTAAGCATTAACCTTGCCACTCTTAATCTCAATCCCCATGTTAATGAAAGCCAACGCACCATACACCATCTGAACAACCCTGCCAACCTGGGGGGCAACTTTGAGGTATCTATGGACATGGAGCCAAAGATCCCTCTGTCACGCCACACTGCCAAAAAAATTTTGCCTTTAACTCTGTGTGGTGTATGCAAATACAACCTTCCAAAATAAATCACTTCACAATTTTAAGGTTCAACTGCATCTGCCACTTATCAGCCCAGCTCTGCATCCTGTCAATGTCCTCTTGTAACCTATACCAACCCTCCACACTATCCACAACTCCACCAATCTTCATGTCATTGGCAAACTTATTAACCCATCATTCCACTTACTCATCAAAGTCATTTATAAAAATCACAAATAGCACAGGTCCCAGAGCGGATCCCTGTGGAACACCATTGGTCACTGATGTCCAGGTTGAATACTTTCCATCTGCTACTACCCTCTGTCTTCTATGGGCCAGCCAAATCCATATCCAAACATTCAAATTTCCCTGTGCCCCATGCCTCCTTACCTTCTGAATGCGCCTACAATGGGGAACCTTATCAAACGCCTTGCTAAAATTGTTGTTCACCACATCAACTAGTCTACCTTCATCAGTGTGTTTTTTTCACGTCTTCAGATAATTCAATAAGGTTTCTGAGGGATGACCTGCTCCTCACAAAGCCATGCTGACTATCTCTGATCAAACTATGGTTTTGTAAGTAATTGTAAATCCTGCCTCTCAGAAGCGTCTCCAATGCTTAGCCCACCACTGATGTAAGACTGACAGTTCTGTCATTCTCAGGGTTATCCCTATTCCCTTTCCTGAACAAGGGAATAGCATTTGCCATCCTTCAATCATCTGGCACTACTCCAGTGGACAATGACGATGCAAAGGTTATCGTCAAAGGCACACAAACCTCTCCCATCACTTCCTGGAGTAACCTCGGGTATACCCCATCTGATCCAGGTGATTTATCTATCCTTATGTTTGTACTTCAATCCGTCTGTACTTCGTATCAACTTTTCGACACCCTGTCCAACCAACTGATTGACTGTTTCCATTTCAATGCCATATACAGTGCTGCCTGCCTGAGTAAGTACGCTTCCCAATGTCCTCTGAATCACAGAATGAAAAAAGGAATACACCAATGCCTTCCTGATGAAGGGCTTATGCCCGAAACATCAACTCTCCTGCTCCTGGGATGCTGCCTGATCTGCTGTGCTTTTCCAATACCACACTTTTCGACTCTGATCTCGATCAACTGCAGTCCTCACTTTCTCTATTACTGAGGGCTATCCCCTCTGCACACTGAGCAGGGAATTAACCATCAGGACTCATTGTATGTGGAGCTGACTGCTCAGTTCTGGAAAGTTGCACTTGATGAATATATGTTTTTGAAAAAAAGATATTACAGTTCAACAAATGTTCATTCAGTGCCAGAGTTATAATTTTGGTTCATGGTTTTAGCAGCCTGATAAGAAATAAGGAATGACTGAAGAAATCCGAGGTACAGAGAATTCCAGGTGTTATATTCCAGCTTACATTAATGCTGGGAATATTATCAGACAGACTGATGTGGTAAGGGAATGAATTGATATGGGGAGGTGTGACATTTTTGCCATCACAGATACGTGTTTGAGGGAGGTCAGGGCCAACAACTCAATATTCTGTTGTACTATAAAATATGGGCAGGACATGAGAGGGTGTTGAATAGAAGATGGAGTTGTATTATTAATTAAGGAGTTAGTTACAGCAGTAAGGAGGGACAATATCTTGGAAGTGTTTTCAAATGAGGGTTTATGGACCGAGGTTAGGATCAAAACGATGACAGAACACACTGCTGGGGTAATTTTATAGAGCCCCATAAAGATGAAAATACAGGAGAAAATATATAACCAATTCACTGACGTGTGTAGGAAAGCAAGGCCGGAGATGTTACAGAGATAGGAAAGCAAGGCTAGTGATGTTACAGAGATAGGAAAGCAAGGCCAGAGATGTTACAGAAATAGGAAAGCAAATTTGCAGATGTTACAGTGATAGGAAAGCAAGCTGCAGATGTTTCAGAGATAGGAAAACATGGCTGTAGATGGCCGAGAGATAGCGTGGCTTGCGTATGCTAGAACAGGTTAGTGATGTATTTTTGAATTCTGTCACAGGATACGAGGAGAGGTGTAGCAGCTGGAAATTATAGCGATAGGGAGAGATGTCGGGGCTGGCAGCATTTACAGCGATAGATGGGTCTGGAGTTTGAGATAAAGATTGTGGAGATATGGAGGGTTACTGACATACAGATGGTTGCAGCGCCTGGAGGAGATGACAGGGAAAGTTATAGACATACACGTAGGTAGTTTATAAATGGAATTGAGCGATGTCTTAATAGAGAAAATATTATAGAAATCTTTCGAATAGACAAGGCACTGGGAGTAACTGAAGCAGTGAGACGTTGGATTGTCCAATCACGAGAGAAATAGTCAGTGTCATACAGCACAGGACAGGCCCTTCAGTTGACAGCGACACAAACAAAAATCCCTGCAGACCCTGGAAAACCCTCCTTCCTAACTTCTGGGGGCAAAAGCTAGATTTGGGAGAGGTGTCCAATAGACTGCTCAAACAACAGTGTGACATAACAACACCTCACGGTGAGAGATCCAACACTGACACGGAAACCTCCTGCTGACTCCCCTCCCTCAGCTGATGCATCAGTGTCCCTCCACATTGAACAACATGCGGAGGACGCACTGAGAGGGTGACAGAGCTGGAGAATGTATACTGGGTGGGCCATTTCAAACCCCACCAAGAGGGGATCAGCAGCAGCATTGCTGATCTAGATGGTCGTGATGGACATAGCTTCGATACTGAGTCCGCACCGGGGCAGGGGTGAACGACTGAGAGGGAGAAACACACTTGACCTTATCTTCACCAACCTACTGCTCAGACACATTGCTGATGACTATATTGGGAACGGTGAATACCACACACTGTATTCCGGAAGACAACGTCACACATACATGCACGCACATGTGAGAGATTACTAACTCTCACCATGCTAAACGGGACAGATTACGGATAGGTCTAGAACGTAGCACTGGCCTTTGTGAGGTGATTCGAGTCATTACCAACAGTAGCAGAATTGTATTCCAGAACAATTTCCACTGTCACTACCTGGCATATGGTCCACTTTACCCTGCCCATCAGGCCAGGGGATAAACCCTTGTTCAATCGAGAATACATGAGGGCCTGCCAAGAGCAGCACCAGCTACACCTCACAATGAGGTGACGTTACCAATCAAGACCACTGACTCATCAAATAGCATAAACAGCCAGTGACAGACAGATCTAACCAACAAATCGGATCTAATCTCTGCAATCCTGTCACATGAAATCAGGGTGAATTGTGTGGTCAAACAAACAACTTACTGGAGGAGTAGGATCCACAAATATCACCTTCCTCCGTGATGGAAGAGGCCAAAACAACAATAGTAAAGATAAGACTGAAACATTCACAACAATGTTCAGACAGAAGTATCGATGGGATGATCTATTTTAGTTTTCTCCAGATGGCAGTCATCAGCTAATTCCATTCATTTTTGTTTGGTATCTCCAAGTGGCTGGAGGAATGGGATAATGCAAAAGCTGTGGGCCCCGAGAACATTCCATTCAAACTGTTCCTGCAGGGATATTTCACTGGGACCTACCTGACAATGTGGGAAACTATCCGGGCGGGTCCTGTACACACACAGACAAAACATCAGACAATCAATGACTGCACCATTGCTCTAATCCACATCACTAATAAAGTGTTGCAATGTTATTGGAATCTACAGTGGGATCAGGTAGCACTTCCTCAGCACCAACCTGCTCACTCAAACTCAGTTTAGGCTCTGCCAGGGCCAATCATTCCTTGGGTACATTGAAGCCTTGGTTTAACGATGTACAACAAGAAAACACACAGCTGAATTCTACAGGTGAGGCGACAGTGACTGCATTTTTAACATTATCATAACTGCATTTGACCAAGTGTCGTATCCAGGATTAACGGCAAAACTAGAGGGCGGCACGGTGGCACAGTGGTTAGCACTGCTGCCTCGCAGCTCCAGAGACCCGGGTTCAATTCGGCCGAAGGGCCTGTTTCCACACTGTAAGTAATCTAATCTAATCTAGAGCAAATAAGTCTCGTATGCACTGGCTGAAGTTATACCTGGCACAAATGGCGGTGGTTGGGGTTGGTGGAGAGCAGCCATCTCAGCAGCAGTTCTCCAGGGTCGGGATTTCTGGGTAAGCCTGTAAATCAGAAATGGAAAGGTAAGGCACCATGATCGGGATGATCGGGCTGCTCTCTCGTAAGACAGAGACGACTGGTGGTCGTTTAACTGGACAGTCATCATGCCTCAAGTAAGGGAGAGGTTGAGTAGGACAGTCCTTTCGTCACCCCAGTCAGTGCAGGAATTGAACCCTCATTGTTGGCATTAATACCTAGCCGTCCAACTGATTGAGCTAACCGAGTCCTCACTCAGTTCTTTGTGGTAGATATTGTAATATCATTCCATTCAGATGTGTTGTTAAACACCTCTGGAGCAGGTGGAACTAGAAGCAAACTTCCTAAATCAGTGAGAGGGACAGTATCAGTGAGCTATAAGAGTGATGTCTGCCCTAGGCCCAATCATAAATGACCATCCCGACAGTGTAAATTCACAAGTGGGGATGTTTGCCATTGATGTTTGCCAATGTTCAATGCCATTCATGATTTACTAAGATACTGAAGCAGTCCTTGTCTAAATGCAACAAGGACCAGAAATATGCAGGTGTGTGCTTAAAAATGACAAGTATCATTTCCATTACACATATGCCAGACAAAGATTTCCTCTAACAATAGAAAATTGAACCGTAAAGCTCTAACATTCAATGCCACCACCATCACTGAACACCCAACTAGCAATATCCTGGGGATTACCGTTAACCAGAACTGGACTGACCATATGATTCTATTACCCATTCCTGTGAAGGGCTTATGCTAAAACATCGACAATAAGGACAAGGGTAGCCGACACATGGGACCCCCACCATGTTCGCGTTCTGTTCCAAGCCATTCACCATTTTGATTGGGAAGTATATTGCTGTTCCTTCAGTGTCACTGTTTCAAGGTCCCTCCCGAATGGTAATGGAACTCTAACTACAATACATGGACTGCAGTGGTTCAGTGCGGCAGCTCACTACCACCTTCTCAAGGGCAACAAGAGACGGACAATAAATACTGTCCCAATCATATTCTATGAATAAATTAAAATGAAAAAAACATTGTCCAAACATGTCCAATGCTGGATACTATGCTTTGGGTTTTGTGAGCTCAGGCTGGTTGGGTTCAGTCCGTAACTTGCTTGTTGTGAACAGCTGAAGGGATAACCCGTCAGTCTGTCAGAGGCATGGCCTACATACCGAGCATCACACAGACATTGACATTCACACCCAACATCACTGAGGTCTGAGATAGACATAAGCAATTCAAAATGTATTCATATCTGACTAACATGTTTAAACACACAGTGACATTGTTACCACAAAAATGATTATGATTGAATATTACCAGGGAGAAAGTGAGGACTGCAGATGCTGAAGATCAGAGTAAAAAAATGTGGTTCTGAAAAAGCACAGCCGTTCAGGCAGCATCTGAGGAGCAGGAGAGTTGACTATTAGTTCACAACATTAATACAAAGGAAAATAATTGCATATTTTCAAAGTTATTGCACTTAATAATAATGCGGTCTTGGGTGTGGGAATGATATTCATCATTTCAATTGTCCTTACTGTGAGTTGGGCACTGTTTGCATCATATTGTTGTTATAAAAGTGAACAGAATAAATGGGTGGATTTTATGCATATTGGACCATCTAAAAGATTGTATTATGAAAGGATGTCGGAACTTCAGTAAAGAGACCGTGCTGTTAATAGTTAGAACAATGCTGTGGTTCTGTTCGCCGAGCTGGAAGTTTTTGTTGCAAACGTTTCGACCCCTGGCGAGGCGACATCATTAGTGCTTGGGAGCCTCCTGCGAAGCGCTTCTTTGATATGAAAGCGCCTCTCGCAGGAGGCTCCCAAGCACTGATGATGTCGCCTAGCCAGGGGACGAAACATTTGCAACAAAAACTTCCAGCTCGGCGAACAGAACCACAGCAACGAGCACCCGAGCTACAGCGCCATGTGCGAGTCCATTGAACAATCTGCCCCACACATATCTCCCTGTTTTTCAGGTATGTCTCTAACCAGTCTATTATGAGGGATTGTGAGAGTAACTGCCCAGCTCCAGTTTGGAAGCTCTGTGGACAGATTTTGGAGATGGCCAGTGTCTGAATTCAGGCTTTTCCTCAGTCATTTCCAACAGCTTTGCTGCCTGCAAGATGGTGTGCTCACTGATCTGAACATGAATCGGCTGTTTACTACAGTCACTGAATTGTGCAATAGTTAGGTGTGCGCTCTGGTATTTCACTTATTGCCCATTTCAATTGTTTTCAACTGAAAAATATTGATGTTTGGTTTATTTTAAAATATGTAAGAAATGAAGTGACATTAACTCTTCACTATACAAAATGTAAAATTGACCTGTTGCATCTTTCCCACAGACTAATCAAGCAACAATCAATATTGTCTGGAAAGCAAGATTATGTGAACAGGACTATGTCCCAGGCAACATCACCATCCTCTCTGGTAGGTTCTGTCCCACTGAAAGGACACAGCCAGGCAGAAGAGGGCAGCTCCTTGGTATATAGGGCGGCATGGTGGCTCAGTGGTTAGCACTGCTGCCTTACAGCAGCAGGGATCCAGTTCGATTCCAGCCTTGGGCAACTGACTGTGTGGAGTTTACACATTCTCCCTGTGTCTGTGTGAGTTTCCTCCCACAGTCCAAATATGTGCAGCTCAGGTGAATTAGCCATGGTAGTGGGTTGCTCTCTGGAGGGTTAGTGCGGACTGGTTGGGCCGAAGGGTCTGTTCCACACTGTAGGGAATCTATTCTAATCATAGTGCTCAGCATTGATGCTGGATCCTGTGACTGCTCTGCAGCAGGTTTTGCGGGAATCAATAAAAGGAAACCTTTAATCGACCACATTGTCAACTTTCTGCCTGCTGCAGATACACCTCTCCATTTCATGTATCTGTAAGAATGGCCACTACACAGTCCTTATAGGGAGCAAAGGCTATCTTCACATTTTGCAGACTCTCCGCACAATGATATGTGCTGAATGGTACAGAATTTAAACAGGGTAAACAACGAATGACGATGCATCCATGAGGTACAATGGCCCTTCGGCGGCGGCAGCCGCATCATATTCTAAACAACTCATACAGTCTGCAACTTCCTGGACCGACATACCTCCCACTGTACAGTAACCGTCACGGCCCGACATACCCCCCACAGTACAGTAACCCTCAAGCCCCGACCATTCTCCCACTGTACAGTAACCGTCACGGCCCGACATACCCCCCACTGTACAGTAACCGTCACGGCCCGACATACCTCCCACTGTACAGTAACCGTCACGGCCCGACATACCCCCCACTGTACAGTATCCATCACGGCCCGACATACATCCCACTGTACAGTAATCATCACGGCCCCACATACCTCCCACTCTACAGTAACCATCACGGCCCGACAGACCTTCCACTGTACAGTAACAGTCACGACTCAACATACCTCCCACTGTACAGTAACCATCACAGCCCGACACCTCCCACTGTACAGTATCCATCACACCCCGACATACCTCCCACTGTACAGTAACCATCACGGCCCGGCATACCTCCCACTGTAAAGTAACTATCACCACCCAACATACCACCCATTGTACAGTAAGCATCACACCCCGACGTACCTCACATTGGGGAGAAAGTGAGGTCTGCAGATGCTGAAGATCAGAGCTGAAAATGTGTTGCTGAAAAAGCGCAGCAGGTCAGGCAGCATCCAGGGAACAGGAGAATCGACGTTTCGGGCATAAGCCCTTCTTTCCTGAAGAAGGGCTTATGCCTGAAACGTCGATTCTCCTGTTCCCTGGATGCTGCCTGACCTGCTGCGCTTTTCCAGCAACACATACCTCACATTGTACAGTATCCGTCACCGCCCAACATACCTCCCACTGTACAGTAACTCTCATGGCCCGACATACCTCCCACTGTACAGTAGCTATCACCACCCAACAAACCTCCCACTGTACAGTAACCATCACCACCCAACAAACCTCCCACTGTACAGTTACCATCACCACCCAACAAACCTCCCACTGTACAGTAACCATCACCACCCAACATACCTCCCACTGTACAGTAACCATCAAACCCCGAAATACCTCCCACTGTACAATATGCGTCACACCCGGAAATCTTTCCCACTGTACAATAACCATCACACCCCGACATACCTCCCACTGTACAGTAACCATCACAGCTCAACATAACTCCCACTGTACAGTAACCATCAAGTCCCGACATACCTCCCACTGTACAGTAACCATCACAGCTCAACATAACTCCCACTGTACAGTAACCATCACGTCCCGACATACCTCCCACTGTACAGTAACCATCACGGCCCAGGATAGCTCCCACTCTACGGTAACCATCAAGAGCAGCACGGTGGTTCAGTGGTTTGCACTGCTACCTCACAAGACCAAGGTCCTGGGGTGACTGTCTGTGTGAAGTTTGCACATTTCCCCCGTGTCTGCGTGGGCTTCCTCTCACAGTCCAAAGATGTGCAGGTCAGGTGGATTGGACATGCTAAATTGCCCATAGGGTTAGTTGATTTAATCAGAGGGAAATGGGTCTGGGTTGGTTACTCTTCGGAGGGTTGGTGTGGTTGTTTGGGCCGAAGGGCCTGCTTCCACACTGTAGGGAATCTAATTTACTCTCCAAGGTTCTAATCAGGAATATGAGGGAATAATCACTTGTCTGAATGAGTGGTGCTCCATCAGTATCTAATATAGACTTACTAGTGACAGGCAACAACGTTGTGTAGGGAAGATCCTGTCTCACAAACTTGATTGAATATTTTGAGAAAGTGACCAAATTCATTGATAAGGGCATAGGGTTAGATGTTAGCCGTTTGCACCTTAGCAAGACCTTTGATATGGTTCCTTATGTCAGGCTCAGACAGAAGGTGAAGTGAAATGAGATCAGCGGTCAGTTAGTAAGATGGATAGAGAACTGTTTGGCCATAGAAGACAGAGTAGTGGTGGAAGTGTTTTTGTGAATGGAGATCTGTAAATAGATTGGTGGAGTTGCAGATTGTGAGGATAATTGCCAGAGAATGCAGCAGGATACAGGTCCCCTGCAGACTTGGACAGAGAAGACACAGATGTAACTTTATCTGGACAACTGTGACGTGATGCGTTTTAGAAGGTCTAATGCAGGAGAGAAGTACATAGTAGATGGAAAAAAATACTAATTGCATCAACATCCAAAGGGTGTACAGCTCCACATTCCCTAAAAGTGGTAACACGGGTGGATAGGGTGATCAAGAAAACTGATGGCAAACTTGCAGACATGCATCAGACCATACAATATGAAAATTAGCAGGTCATACTGCAGCTGTAGAGAAACGCAGTTCGAGCACATTTGGAATATTGTGTACAGTACTGGCTGCCACACCAGCAGAACGATATGAAAGTGTTGGAGAGGTTGTGGAAAGATTTCCCAGCATGTTGCCTGGTTTTGAGGGTATTAGCCAGAAGGAGAAATTGAACAAACATGGTTTGTGTGCAGCTGGGCATCATTGGCTGTGGGGCTACCTGATAGATATTTACAAAATTATCAGAAGCATAGATAGAAGGACAGTTACAGGCTTTTTCCCAGAGTAGAAATGCCAATTACTCAGGACCGTAGGTTTTAGGTAAAAGGGAGAAAGTTCAGGAGATATGATAAGCAAGTTTATTTTTGCTGTTCCAGACAGAATGTGAAAGTGCCTGGAATACACCGATAGAGGGGAAGAAGCTAATATAGCAAGGTTTAAGAGGCATCTTGTCACAGAGAAGAGACAGCAACGAATAGAATGACATAGAATGTGTAGAAGCAAAAACTTTCGTTTCAACTTTCGAAGGGTATCATGTGTCAGTGTAGGCTTGCTGGGCTGAAGGGCCTGTCCCTGTACTGGACTGTTCTTTTACTCAAGATTTGAACGCAGCAGTGGTGAGATGCTCACTGAATGATGACTGATGACTGATGATCAACAGCCACATTATTGCTGATTTCTCCTCATCAACTTGCAGCTTCATATCCTCCCTCCCACTGCGGGGAAACTAAATATGGAGAATTGACATGAACGTTAGAGCTGGTAACTGGTGACTCTAATTCGCCTCTCGCTCCTACGGCTTTCAATCTTGGACACTAACGTCTTGGTGGACACTGCACTGATAGAAGCTGCATGTACTCCACACCCACCAATGCTGGCATCTATCACATGCCAGCCTCACCATGCCATCCCAGCACATTTCCGACCCACTGGCAGTACGCTTCTGTACTTCAATGCTGCAGCTCAGGGTGCACTGACAACTCTCATTGCATTGCTGCTGCCAGGACACTGTACTCAGGGGGAAACACCCAGCTCATGGACTGTCCCTCTCGGCTGCTCACTCCGTATTTATACAGACTCACTTTGAGCTGACCTGAATACTCACGGAATTATTGCCTTGCCTTACCCTGCCCTCAACAGTGTTTCCCCTAAGCCAGAGCTACCAGGCTCACCCGCCTGCTGTATTGTCTTGGTATTTAGCACAGACACAAAACCAGGAAGCTTGATATCATTGTCCACAGTCAGCCATGGTGCCCAGCACAGTGAGTCGGGGGAGTCTCAGATCCCTGTCCGGGAGCTTGGGCACGGTCAGTCAGCCTCTCATGGTTGTTAGGGTCAGGATCCTTCCCCTGTGAGGGGGTGAGGAACTGAATGTTGAGGAAACTCCTGTGTCTCTTGGCTCTTTCTCTCCTATTGTGGGATGGTTCCATCTGGGATGTGAAAATCAGCAAGAGGGATTAAGGGAGATGGAAAGGGTTGGTGCAGCTGTTAATGCTGTTACAGCTTGGGGAAAGTTGGCGAGGTGTCCTGAGTGAATGAATAGGCAGCACAGACACCAGGCAGAGGGGCAGAGGTGAGGTTGGAGAGACTGAGAAAAGGTGCTGCATTTAGTGAGGGTGGGAGAACATGAGCCTTGGTGGGAGGTGGGAGAACATAAGAATTGGTGAGAGGTGAGTGCAGTAACAGAGAGAGAGTGAGGGTGAGTTCACAAAGTGCAGATGGTGGTACTTTCCCTGGTGGAGTGGGGTAGGTTACTGATCTCCTTCCCACACTGCTAGGCATTCACGTAGAAGGCTGGCACCTCACTGATCCAAGGGTCACCCTCGGACCAAGCTTGCAGGGTCTGGTGTTGTGGCCTCCCCTGCCAGTCTTGGAGAAAGATAATGTCCCTCTCCTGCACCATGCCATCCACCTGATCCTCGGGGTCTTGGCCATAACGTGGGATCCTAATTTTACCACCTTGCCCCAAACCTCACCCACACCCACACCATGTACAGGGCAGTATTGGAGTGACAATCCAAGAATGCAATGACTTTTTTAAAATGGCATCTGTAACAGGGAATCTGGTGCATTCTGGGATATCCGGGCAGTGGGCAGTTTATATGCCTATAACAAACCGCAAAATAATCATTGGGCTTGGATCAGATGAAAGAAGGGACACAGAGGCAGGGAAGGTCGTTAATGAGGCGGATTGAGGATGTTATCATGAGAACATTTACTGAGAACTTGTGGAGACAAACCCTCCATGAAACTGACAGAACTGAGATTGGCCAAAACAAAAAATTCAGGCCCTTGTCTTGTGCAGATTTTGTAGTGCAAAATATTGTAAGGTTATAAACTTAGAGAGGACCTATAAAAGAGATTCACATCCTTGAGGGTGACGAACACACTGTCCCATACTATTAAAAGAATCTGGGGAGTAAAATCACCAGCCATGTTTTCTCATTGCCTCTACCTAGTGAGGAACGGAAAATGATGGACAAAGTGTCAGAGACCTGCTGTAATTGTAGCTTTGTTTAGTATGAAGCAAGGGGCTGACTGAATACTAACAGATCAGAATTCTGCGAGGCAGGAAGAATGGTCCCTTAGAAAATCCCAGGACTGTCAGCCTGAATTTCTGGAATCATAACAATGATTTTTTTTAAAAGGATGAAGCTGGCTGGCACCTTCTTAGTAAGTGCAGACCATTTCGCGAGTAATCTCCTCTGTGTTGAAGAAATTTGTAATATTTAGACAATATCGAGAGAATCAATGTAAAGGGATCAGGGAAAGGACAGAGAGGAGTAGTGTGTAAATTGATTAGCATCACAGTAATACTGATCCTCGCCTTTATACACAATACTACTTCACTGTGGTGGTCTTTTTCTCCTTCTTGTATAAATGTTGAAAGCCTTTGATTATTCGGCTCTCAGTCTTGGTCACACTGCAGTGATATCTGTCTTTTTTCATTCTATTTTTTTCTACTGCTTCATTGGCCTTGTTGAAAAAGCAGGAAGGAATTTGGGGATGACAGCAAGTGCCAGAAACCACGATGAATGTAAATTTGGGAAAAGTTTGCAGTGACAGGAAGGCGTGCGAAGACAGCGGGATATTACAGAGATATGGATTGTTCTAGGGGTTGAAGGACATTACAAGGACAAGGATAGATTTAGGTTTTGGTTGAAGTGAAATGTGAGCTGGACCAGCCAGATCAATATTTTGTCTACTGTAAACTTACAAAGAGAAACTCTCCACGAAACCTGATGAAAATGATACCTGTGTCTGTCTGTATCAGAAAAAGAATACACCAGATGTGAGAGATGGTGGGAGGGCTAGGTTGTGTTGTGAGAAGTGGTTAAGGTGCACACGGCCTACAGATAGAGCCCACACTGTGACAGGTGAACTGATCTGTCCTACCATAGAGATTCGGGTCAATGATGCAGACTGAATTCACAACTGATGAAACAAGTATTGTTCTCATAAAATACTTTTCAATTGTATCATTTCAGGAAGTGAGAACTTAATCTTATCTGAGGCTCTGTTGAGTTGACACTGGTCAAGTATTCCTATCTGGGAATTGCTGTTTTTAAGCAGTCACTTCTGTTGTAACAATGTCAGATCGGATTCACATGCAGATATGGATACAGACTAGGTAAGTACATTCAGGACTGAACCAGCCCAGTGCATTAGGTATTTATAGCTACTCGCATCCATTCTGGAAATGAGTCCCACAATCAGATCATGGAAATCCCATGCTTCCTGCCTTGCCTGAATATTGTAAGCTGCCCTCACCTATCCTGGAACTGCTCTCGCAAATATGACTTGGAAGATTACAGATTCTGCACAGCCCTTTCGGGGTCAGCTGCTCACACCTATTGCAGTATGGAGTCCCACAGTTAGAACAGGCAGATCCCAAACTCAATAATAGGCCCATACATTTGCAGTTTAAGAGCATCTTTCCTCTTCAAATTATAGCCAAACAGGCAAGTCACAGATTATTTTCTCTGTGCCTACAAACATCAGTCTCTGTGACATTCCTCATGTTCTGTCACCCATCCTATCTCCGTAAATCCTCTAATTTCTACAAACAGTCATACATTTATGACATCCTCCAAACACAAAATCTATCCCTCCTCCTGGAGAAGGTCACAGACATACAGGCCGATCAAGTTTGTGAATGAGATTAGAGATAATAAGGACATAGGTGAAGGGTTTGAGATAGAGATAACAAGGTTATAGGTGAAGGGTTTGAGATAGAGAGCTTGCAGAAGACAAAAGAAATAATAAGATGAGGTTCACCTGAAAAGAATGTGACTTTTCTTCGACGATTTCATAGAGATCATTGTAGTAGCGGGAAGAATTTCAGAGACAGTGAGATTTGAAGGTGCTAATGAAGATTCAAGATACATAGAGTGTTCTTTTGATCGCGTGGAGATTACAGAAATAAGGAGAGCTGGAGGTGTTTCCACAGATAGGGTGGGATTTAGAATGTGGAGGCTGCAGAGATAGGGAGCTGTGCAGGTGGTTACAGAATAGGGAGTGCTGTAGGGCCTAGAGGATTTTACACAACAGATTACACATTGGAACACGTCAGACAACAGGGAACATTGTCGGGACTTGAGGAAGTTTAAGAGATGGGCAGATTTGTAAGGGATGGAGAAAGGTACACTGAATAATGAACAGTGTAATGGCTGGAGGAGGTTATGGAGTTCATGAGATTTATCAGGGCGGGAGGGAGTTAGTGACCCTGATGACTGGGTGATGACTTTGTGAGCTCTAGGAAATTGTAAAGATTGGGAGTTTTCTATGTATCGGAGTAATTACAGACAAAGCTGTTAGGCCTTGAGAATTATTACATAGAGAGGGAGTATTTAGAGGAGACTGCAGAGAATGGAGGTTTATAAAATGGTCTGTATGAGTTACAGAGATAAGGAGGGGTGCTTTGACTGATAGATGTTTCAGAGGTAAAAACGGATCGCACAGGATCAATGAGGTTGTGAAGACACAGTATAGTTAGAGTTGGAGAACTCTTGAGAATCGCACCAATCCAAACAGAAATCGTGTCATGTGACCCATGATGTTTACACCAGCTTTTCATCTGAGTTCATTACAGAGTAGTGATCTCTTGCTTTCTCCCATACCATTACACATTTCTCAAAGTTTGTGAGAAGATTTGTAGCTCGGGTGCTCGTTGTTGTGGTTCTGTCTGCCAAGCTGTGATTTTGTGTTGCAGACGTTTCGTCCCCTGTCTAGGTGACATCCTCAGTGCTTGGGAGCCTCCTGTGAAGCGCTTCTGTGATCTTTCCTCCGGCATTTATACAGGTTTGTATCTGCCACTTCCGGTTGCCAGTTCCAGCTGTCCGTTGCAGTCGTCGGTATATTGGGTCCAGGTCGATGTGCTTATTGATTGAATCTGTGGATGAATGCCATGCCTCTAGGAACATCCCTGGCTGTTCACTGTTTGGCTTGTCCTATAATAGTAGTGTTGTCCCAGTTGAAATCATGATGCTTGTCATCTGAGTGTGTGGTTACTAAGGATAGCTGGTCATGTCGTTTCGTGGCTAGTTGGGGTTCATGGATGCTTATCGTTAGCTGTCTTCCTGTTTGTCCTATGTATTGTTTTGTGCAGTCCTTGAATGGGATTTTGTACACTACGTTGGTTTTGCTCATGCTGGGTATCGGGTACTTCGTCCTGGTGAGTTGTTGTCTGAGAGTGGCTGTTGGTTTGTGTGCTGTTATGAGTCCTAGTTGTCGTAGTAGTGTGGCTGTCAGTTCAGAAATATCCTTGATGTATGGTAACGTGGCTAGTCCTTTGGGTTGCCGCATGTCCTCATTCCATTGTCTTTCCCTTAGGCATCTGTTGATGAAATTGCGGGGGGTATCCATTTTTGGTGAATACATTGTAGAGGTGTTCTTCTTCCTCTTTTTGCAGTTCTGGTGTGCTGCAGTGTGTTCTGGTCTTTTTGAACAGTGTCTTGATGCAACTTCTTTTGTGTGTGTTGAGGTGGCTGCTTTCGTAGTTCAGGACTTGTGTGGCTTTCCTGTATACCTTTGTGGTGAATTCTCCATTCGGTGTTCTGCCACAAACGCAGATGACAAGCAACATGATTTCGACTGGGACAATACTACTATTATAGGACAAGCCAAACAGAGAACAGCCAGGAAATTCCGAGAGGCATGGCACTCATCCATAGATTCTATCAACAAACACATCGACCTGGACCCAATATACCGGCCACTGCAGTAGACAGCTGGAACTGACCACTGGAAGAGGCAGAGACAAACCTGTATAAATGCTGGATTAAACATCACAGAAGCGATTCACGGGAGGATCCCAAGCACTGAGGATGTCACCTGGACAGGGGATGAAACGTCTACAATAAAAATTCCCAGCTCGGCGAACAGAAACACCAACAATTACACATTTCTTTTAGTCGCAATAATCATCCACTCCCCTCTTTAAAAATTCCACTGAACATCCATTTACAACACATCGTAACTACTCGCCAAGTGAAAAGGTTCTTACTTCTATCATAGTTCTCCTATTGTACATAACCTGAAACATGTGCCCACTAGTTTTGTGAGTGGGCACAGTTTTATCCAATCTAATCTATTCAGTCTGCCTATGAATTTGAAAAACTGCATCCAATCTCCTCTTAGCCACCTTCACTTCAGTGAAAACAGTTGCAACAGTCTGACTTCCTAACTGGTCTTATTCATTCCTGGAAATATTCTTTTAGATCAGTTCTTCATCCTTTCCAATGTATTCATATCCGTCTGATCATGTGACACAGTTGAAGTCGAATGTGCTTGATGCAAGTTCAACATCGCCTCTTTACTCTTGAACTGTCAGTATTTATAAAGACAGGAACACTGTATGCTTTGCCTATGTTTAATGTCCAACAGACTTCAATGATCTTTACACATTCTGTGCTCCTATATTCCTGACTATTTTATATTGTCTTTTAATGTTCTTGCTAGAAAGTTGCATTGTCTCATGTTTCAATGTGCCAAACGTCATAAACGGAGAAAGTGAGGTCTGCAGATGCTGGAGATCAGAGCTGAAAATATGTTGCTGGAATCATCCCTTGTGGTTGGAGGGTTCCTAGGCGGAAGATGAGGCGCTCTTCCTCCAACCGTCGTGTTGTTGTGGTTAGGCGATGGAGGAGTCCAAAGACCTGCATATCCTTGGTGGAGTGGGAGGGGGAGTTGAAGTGTTGAGTCACAGGGTGGTTGGGTTGGTTGCTCTGGGTGTCCCAGAGGTGTTCTCGGAAACGCTCTGCAAGTAGGCGGCCTGGCTCCCCAATATAGAGGAGGCCACATCGGGTGCATTGGATCCAATAGATGATGTGTGTGGAGGTGCAGGTGAATCTTTGGCGGATATGGAAGTTTCCTTTTGGGCCTTGGAGGGAGGTGAGGGGGGAGGTGTGGGTGCAAGTCTTGCACCTCCTGCGGTTGCGGGGGAAGGTGCCTGGATTGGAGGTTTGGTTGGTGGGGTGTGTGGATCTGACGAGGGAGTCACGGAGGAAGTGGTCTTTACAGAATGCTGATAGGGGAGGGGAGGGAAATATATCCTTGGTGTTGGGGTCCGTTTGGAGGTGGCGGAAATGGCGGCGGATGATGCGCTGTACATGGAAATTGGTGGGGTGGTAGGTGAGGACCAGTGGGGTTTTTCCTGGCGGCGGTTGGAGGGGCGAGGCTCAAGGGCGGAGGAGCGGGAAGTGGAAGAGATGCGGTGGAGGGCATCGGCGACCACGTCAGGGGGGAAATTGCGGTCCTTGAAGAAGGAGGCCATCTGGGTTGTACGTTTTTGGAACAGGGCCTCCTGGGAGCAGATGTGGCGGAGACGAAGGAATTGGGAGAATGGGATGGCATTTCTACAGGGGGCAGGGTGGGCGGAGGTGTAGTCCAGGTAGCTGTGGGAGTCAGTCGGTTTGTAGTAGATGTCCGTGTTGATTGGGTCGCCTGAGATAGAAATAGAAAGGTCGAGGAAGGGGAGGGAGGAATCTGAGACTGTCCAGGTGAATTTGAGGTCGGGGTGGAAGGTGTTGGTGAAGTGGATGAACTGTTCAACCCCCTCGTGGGAGCACGAGGCGGCGCCAATACAGTCAT
>NC_057717.1:3361793-3362427 GCF_004010195.1 Chiloscyllium plagiosum | reverse complement strand
ACGTGGTAACGGAACTCGGCGGGGGGGCGGGGTAGACTTGGAGATCGCCGTGGGGGTGGAGACACATGCGGCGTTGTGATCATGTAGTGTAGTAACGTCACTGGGGGCGGAAATGGCTGCGGCGACGACAGAAACAGAGCAGCCGCGGAGGTCGCGAATCTGTCGGCGATTGTCTTCATGGCGATCGCGGAGGCTGTTGTTTGGGCGGCGATCGCGGAGGCTGCGAGGTCGGTGGGGCGGAAGTGACGTCATCGTCCGCGGCGGCGGCGTTTGCCGCGGGCGATGTAGCGGCCGCGTGTGTAATGGCGCCAGACTGATTTCGGAGGCCGATGGAAGATTCTGGAACAGTTGAGGAATCCGGAGTGTGGGGGTAAGTACATGAAAGTTTTTGGTACTTACTGTCTTTACTTTCTGATATGGCTAGGAAGAACTGTTTGTTTAGTGTATGGATTCTTCTGTGGATGAAGAACAGTAGTGGTCCCTTGCAGGTCTGTGAGAGTGTTGTCCTGAGCTGGGGTCGGTCGAGTTGCAGGGAATGTGGGTAGCGGCGCATGGCTGCAAGCGTGGAGCGGAGGATCCAGAGGGAGGTCTGTTGCTGGAGGCTTCGGATTTGTTGTTGGTACTGGTTGTCCTG
>NC_057717.1:3210858-3361293 GCF_004010195.1 Chiloscyllium plagiosum | reverse complement strand
ATTCCCACACAGTCGATCACTCGAGAGCAGACACAGGTCACTCATTCCCAGTTCCTAATATGGAGGGTGGAAACGTTGCTGTCCTGAAGGATTCTTTCCCAGTTTCTTGAAGGCAAACGGAGTTTGGGAATTCCTGTGTTTTGGTCTAAATTGTGGTCGATCCTGTGTCATGGAGAAATGTAAACGCAGGGATAACGTATTCACCCCTTTAAGTGCCTGAGGGCCATTCGGAACAGTGTCTCCTTCTCCCTGGAACAGGATCTCTTCCCTCGGGATCTTATCGTTTGTTCAATTCACTGACGTCCGGCCGTTCACAAACAATGTCGGGGACAGAACGTTCCGGGGAATGGCAGTTATAGAATGTCGGGGACAGAACTTTCTGGGGAATGTCAGTTATAGAATGTCAGGGACAGAACGTTCTGGGGACTGGCAGTTAGAGAATGTTGGGGATAGAACGTTCCAGGGAATGTCAGTTAAAGAATGTTGGGGATAGAACTTTCCGGGGAATGTCAGTTACAGAATGTTGGGGACAGAACGTTCCGGGGACCTGTCCATCAACTTTCTCCCCTACCTACCACACCAACATGATATACTGTCCCTGGACACACTGTAACATTAATGGGGTGAGAGACGGAGGGTCCAATCAAAGGAATGGGAACTAAAGGCATTGCCAGAGCAGCTGAAAGGGTTAGATATACCACATTCTCAATCCACCTCACAGAACCAACCCAGACACCATACACCCAGAGGGAGATATCTGTTCACCATGGAACACGGTTTAGATCCGGCCAGTGTACTGTTCAGTACAACCCAGCAATCTGACCAGAGTGGAACACTGTGCAGATTCATCCACTACACTAGTCAGTACAACCCAGCAATCTGTCCGTATTCATCCATTGCACTGGTCAATACAAGCCAGCAATCTGTCCAGAGTGGAACACTGCACAGATCAGATCAGGGCATTGATCAATATCTGTCCAGCAGCGGGAGCTATGCAGACCACAGCAGTGCATCGATGTATAAACCCGGACTAGATATCTGTCCAGAACCAGGAGAAGAGCAGACCACAGCAGGGCATTGATCTATAAATCCGGACTAGATATCTGTACAACACATGGAGCTGTGCAGACCACAGCAGGGCACTAATGTGTGAACCGGAAACCAATTCCATCCAGCATAAGGAGCTACACAAACCACATCATTGCATTATCTATAAACCTCAACCAGATAGTCTGACCAGCACAGCGACCCATGCAGTGATCACCCGTGAATTAATCTGTTAACCAGGAGCAGTTACCCACCCAGCATGTAGGACTGTGTACACCACCCCAGTGCATTCATCTGTAAAGCAGGAGCAGTTACCCTCCCAGTATATAGAACTGTGTACACCACACCACTGAATGATCTGTAACACTGTGTTGGATCCCTGCCCAGCGTGGGGAAACTTGTAGCCCATGCTTGAAGTAACAGGATATACAAGTCCCATCCATTTCCAGTTCCATAATCTCCAATGTGCCTTAACAAGGAGGTGCTGTGGGTGTGAACATCACTGCGAGAGAGATGGCTGTGGAATCAGTTTAAATATCTCCACATGGGAGGGATTTGGGTAAAGGCAGAGAGGGGGAGACTGAGAACAAGTGTGTGTTCCCCAAGTGTCAGATTGCTGAAATGTAGACATAACGATAACATCGTGTAACATGAGCCAGTCTTCCCAGGAATGATGGGAAAAAGGGATATTAGTGTGAAGTCAGGTGAGCATTTGTTCTGCATCTTTGTAACTGGAATTAGTTTCAACAGAATCTATGACTCATTGGGCAGATTCTAACAATAATTTATCTTTGTTTGATTTTCCTTGAGTGTGACGGAGGAATTATCTGCACTCGGCTGAGCTAGTTTCCTGGTGCTATTTTACCGAAATCACCTCATTGACCCACCCCAACCCATGATGTCCCTCTCATTCAATGCCAGCCCGATTCTCCCATCCATCATGGCTGGAGGTTCTCACCATCGCCTGGGTACCCCTGGATGTTGTGTGATCCCTGGCACTGGTGTCATTTTGAACAAGCCAATGGGCACATGTTTGTTCTTTCTCCGTTATGAGCTGCCCTGCACAGTTTACCCTGAGCATGGCAGATAAGGGGCAATTACACCACGGTTTGTCAACAAGGGCGTAGAGGTCCTGGTGGATGGGCTTGTACAGAGGGGGACCATTCTCTTCCCAAAGGAGGCCACACCACGAGATCCACCGAACAATGTCTGAGCTCACCACCCAGCTCAGTGCAGTATCTGTGGTCTGAAGTAATGACAAGCATCAAAAACCATCCCACTTTGTCACCGTATTCTCTCTGCTCCCTCACACTCACTGTATATCTGTTCTAGCACCAACCCCCGAACATGTTTACTGCTCCACTCCTCTCACTGCTGCACCTTCTGTCTCTGTCTCTGTCTGTCTCGCTATCTCTCTCTTCTCTCTGTCTCTCTCTCTCTCTCTCCCTCCACCCCCCCCCCTTCCATCCATTCACACCCCTACATGAATAACATTGCATGGATACAACACTGTGGCCGGACTCCCACCGGACACCTCACCATGAACCTGTCCCCCACCTACACCAGCACTACCAGCGGGGCCACCCACTCACACCCTCACTCCCACCCTCCCTCCCTCCCTCCTCTTTCTCCGATTCCAGGAGAAACAGGCTGGAACAGGACAGAAAGGGCCAAGCCGGGTGGTGGAGCGCTCGATATCTGTTCCCTCACCCCCCTCCCTCCGCCATGCGGGGAGTACCCTGGTCAGAGCCGGAGAGGACGGGGACGCCTCGTGTGGAGATTCTGAAACATCCACGTCCCACCGACCGAGTAAGGAGCAATGTTCAGTGAAGGGCAATTCTCACTTTAAACCCACTTGCAGCTCTATTTCCCCCCGGCACAACTTCGAAGCCGTGGCCTTGATGCCATCTCCCTTTTGTGTCGAGCTGGTACACATGGAATCCACGGTCTCGGTGGGCAGGAGGGTGGGCTCACAACACATCGTCACCACCACCTCCGAGGAAAAAAACACAGAGGCTCCCTCCTACGCCTGCTCCTGTAAACAGCTCAGATACTGAAAATAATCTGTGATAGTTACTGCTCTCCCCACTTGTCTTGATATTTTCAATAATCTGTGCTCATATACACGCAGCGCTCTCTGCTACTGCACCCCATTTATAATGACACAGCCTGCTTTAAACTGTCTTTCATTGTCTTTCCTACCAAAGTACATCACCTCAACAGCTCTGCACTGATCCTGATCTGCCATAAACCTGAACACGACACCAATGTGTCATTGCCCTGTTCGAGTTCCACACTGTCCTCCATAGACTTTACAATTCTTCCAGGTTCGGTGCCATCTACAAACATTGAGATTATCATAACGTCACAGTCCCCATGAAACAACTGAAATTCTGACCCACACACACGAGTGTGAGCAAGTGAAATACTGCTGTATTCCCACGGACAGAGTCGACATGCTGTCAATGAGCAAGAAAAACCATGACACATATGAGACGGAGTAGATGAAATATTGACAAATAACAGAGCAAGAGAAATCCGGATAGATTCCACTTATCTATATTCATCAGGGTATAATGTGATGAAGTGTGTACTGTACCTTTAAGAGAGGGTGAATGCTGTTCTGAACTGAGAGCTTACAAGTACCTGAGATATGAGAGGATGGCAGACCCAGAAACAGTATATTGATATAGATCTGTAGTCGGGCAATAAGCATTTAAGAGAAAGGGGGTCCCAGAGTTGTGAATAATTGATGTAAAATGTTCACTTTCAGAGTCAAAAAAATAAATTGATGTTTTTATTTAAACAGTGGAATTTGGCCCATCTGTCACTCATATTTTAACAGTTTACGAGGCGAATTGACCATTTCTTTATGTTTCATTTAAATTACCAGATGAACCTCACGCCGTGTCCTAACAATTGTGGTGTGTGTATCTGTGTGTCTCTCTATGAGGTAAGTCTGCCAGTCTCTGTGGTGCTTAAAGTGATGCAATGCCACCCTGTGCTGACTTCCACACGATATCCATGCACTGATATAAATGTCCTTTAAGTATTGTAACTGTCCATGCTTTCACCACTTCCTCTGGTAGTTTATTCCACACACAAGCCAGGTTCTGTCTAAAATATTTACCTCTCATGACTTTTGTAAATCTTTTTCCTCGCACCTTAAAATATCCCTCAGTTTTGAATCCCCAACTCTATGGAAAAGACATCAGTCCTCCTGCCTATCTGTACCCCTCATTATTTTATAAACCTCTGTAAAGTTACCTCTTAATCTCATACTCTCCAGTGAAAAAAGTCCCAGCCTACCCATCCTCTCCTTATAGCTCAATCCCTCCTTTCCCAGCAACATCCAGGTTAATCTCTTCTGAACCCTCTCCAGCTTATTTATATCAAGGTCAGTAATATCAAAGTGAATAGTCAAGGTGTTTTCTAAGGATAGGGGGAGACCAAAACAAGAGGATATAGGTTTAAGGTGAGAGGGGAACATTTAAAAGTCACCTAAGCTTTTTCACGCAGAGGGTGGTGTGTCTGTGGAATGAGCGGGTAGGGAGACCAAACTGGACACAGTATTACAGAAGAGGTCTCACCAATGTCCTGTACAACCACAACATTACGTCCCAATTCCGATACTCAAAGGTCTGACCAATGAAGACAAGTGGGTTAAACACCTTTTTAACCACACCATCTATATGAGGTGCAAATTTTAAAGAATATAACTGACAGCCTTGGTGCCTGTCCTACAACACTGCCAAAGACCCTGCTTTTAATTGTATAGATCCTGCTCTTGTTTGATTTACTAAATCCAATACCTTGCATTAATCTAAACTAAACTCCATCTGCTACTCCTCAGCCCAGTGTGTGATATTACCACCTCCTCACCTTCCCAGTTTAATTTTAAAATTCCCTCCCCCTCTTCAGGAGGTCTGCATAATCCGGCCTTGATTTTCACAAAGACCCTGAGCTTGGTTTGCCTTGTGTGGTTAGGGGAAGGAGGGGCAGATTGCAGACACAGTCAGTGGGGAGGAGAGGCTGGACTGTAATCTGCGGCCTGGTATCATTTCATGGTTTTAGGAAGAGGGCAGTCACAAGTTAGAGGTGGGTAATACTGGTCGGTGCTTTGGGGCCAGAAATTATGCTCTTTCTCTGTCTCTGGTGTTTAGTAATAAATATCTATTTGAGACGCTTCATAGTGCAGAGTGTGTCTGCAGACGTCTTTCCCTAACATTGTAGACTACAGATAATAGCAATTAAAGCAACACATAGCTAATTTCGATGGCACAGCACGTGGACTCAACATCCTACAGTTGAGACAAATATCTTGCACTTGTTTAACAATACAAAGTGTAGTTCAGTAATGGTAACCTGATTATAATCAATCCACACCGAGCTGAAAGCTGGTACTTAAAATATTATCCAAAATCTGGGTATGGTAGTGTAGTGAGTAGTGTCCCTGCCTCTCAGCCAGAGCTCTCGCTTTGATTCCAATTCCTGAACTTGTGTGGTAGTGTTCCTAGCTCTGTAATAGAAGGTCTGAATTCAAGTCCTGCCTGTTGCCGAGGTATGTCACAGCATGTCAGAACAGGCTGATGAACAAACACACAGGAGAATAATGTTTCAGGTTTATGCGTATTGTCGAGTGGTGCTCGTGTCCCTACCTTCGGGCACAAAGTTCTAGGTGTAAATCCCACAGAAGTGTTTCATAATACATCTGAACAAACTGATTAAAATGGATTTAGAATTGTGACCTGATAGAGAAGGAAGTGGTATTGAATTTCATAATTTAGGCTGAAAGTCCAGCTATTCGTGTTGGAGTCACATTTCACCACAGTAGCTGTTTATAAAATCCGAATGGATAGGGTCATGGATAGGGTGAGTAGTTAGGGTTTTTCCCCAGGTTAGAGGCATCCAAAACTAGAGGGCATTGGTTGAAAGTGATAAGGGAAAGGTTCTGAAGAGGCCAAATGGGCACCTTTGGACGAAGATGGTGGTGTGCGCATGGAATGAGCTGCCAGTGGAAGTGGTGCAGCCTGGTACAAATACAGCATGTAAAAGGCATCTGGATGCTGACAGACCTGCCGAGCTTTTCCAGCAATTTCTGTATTTCTTTAAAAAATGCATTCAATTTAACACAGGTATTCTGAATAAAGAAAACATTTTATTGTTTTAATGACGCAGGGCCATGTAAACATATTTCAAATCGACCAAGACCACTTTCTGCTAAGGGTATGGCTCTGTGTATGACAGCAGCAATGATGCACCTATATGGAGCAAGGAACGTGATGGAGACATAGTTTGGATAATGTACAAGCAGACCTCACATGGTCCAGTTTTGGAGCGGGATTCAGCCCAGAGAGGGAGAAAATGTAATCTGCCCGAGAAGGAATGGCCTATTGCACTCTCTCTCCATCATTGTTCCTCATCACAGCAATGTGTGCGAGCGAAACAAAACTCTACAGTCATCGTTGCTATTCTTATTTTTATAGAATCCCTGCAGTGTTGAATTAGGCCCTTCGTCCCAACAATCCATACCAACCTTCCAAACCCATTGCCCTATATTTACCCCTGAGTAATGCACCTAACCTAGAAATCCCTGAACACTACAGACAATTTTGCATGACCAATCCACCGAACCTACGCAGTTTGAGCTGTGGTAGGAAACTGGAGCACCCATTAGAAGCTCACACAGGAAAGGGGATAATGTGCAAACTCCACACAGACATTCACCCAAGGCTGGAATCGAACCCAAGTCCCTGGTGCTATGAGGCAGCAGTGCTAACCACCGTGCTACCCTTTGGGTGATCCCTGACCAGAATTCACTGGAAACGCCTCACTGCCGAAAGCAAAGGGAATTCAGCCAAATCCAACTCTCCCAGGATGAAATCCCATTGCTAGCAGCTGTGTGAATACAATAGCTTCAGAAGCAGAATAACGTTTTGGACAATCTCGCAATATTTCCTTTTGCCATGAGTTACACTAATATCTGGACAAAGTTCTTTCAAGTTAAAATTGCAGAGATTGTGTGTGTGTGTGTGTGTGTGTGTGTCAGTGTTTTTAGAAAGGGAAATATTGATTATATATTTGCAATACTCAAACAGTTTGCCATTCATCTTTTCATCATAGTTTGAGTGACATGGCTCTTGATCATAAACGTGTTGTTATATCAGGTAAAAGAAACCAGCCTGACTTGTTCTAAAACTGACCCTGACCCAGTCTGAGACAGATGTCACCGGCCATATCACAAACCTGGTCACATCTAATATTTGTTGTGTGCAGTGGAGCAGTGGGACTAGAAAAGGAAACCGTGACCAAAAAAGCCGGGGAATTATAGACCAGTGAGCCTGATGTCAGTGGTGGGTAAGTTATTGGAGGAGATTCTAAGGGATAGCATTTACATACATTTAGGAAGGCAAGGCCTGATCGGGGTAGTCAACGAGTCTTTTTGCATGGGAAATCATGTCTCATTAATTTGATTGAGTTTTTTGAAGAGGTGATAAAGAAGATTGATGAAGGCAGGTTGGTAGACATTGTCTATGTGGACTTCAGCAAAGTGTTCATTTAAAGAACAAAGAGCAAAGAAAATTTATATCCCAGGAACAGGTCATTCGCCCTCCAAGCCTGAGCCGATCCAAAACTACTGTCTAAATCTGTCGGTCAATTCCTAAGCATCTGTATCCCTATGTTCCCCACCTACTCATGCATCTGTCCAGACGCATACTAAATGAAACTACCGTGCCTGCCTCTACCACCTCTGCTGGCAACGCATTCCAAACGCCCACCAGCCTCTGCGTGAAGTACTTACCACGTGTAACCACCTTCAACATTCCACGTCTCACTTTCAAAGCACGACCTCTCATTATTGAATCCTTCACCCTGGGAAAAAGCTTGTCTCTATCCACCCTGTCTATACCCTTCATGATTTTGTAAACCTCAATCAGGTCCCCCCTCAATCTCCTTTTTTCTAGTGAAAATAAACCTAACCTCCTCAGCCTCTCTTCATAGCTCGTATTTCATTGGTAGACAGATTAGTAAATTTCGATCACATGGGATACAGAAGAAGCTAGTCACAATTGGCTTGAAGGACGAAGGATATTTCGCAGTCTGGAGGTTTGTGAGTAACAGTGTGCTGTAAGAATCAGTACTAAATTCACTGCTTTCATCATTTATGTAAAGTATTTAGATGTGAATATCGGGGCCATAGTGAATAAATTTACAGATTACATCAGAAAGGTGGTGTTGTAGATTATCTCAGATTACAACGAGACTTCATTAGATGGGACAAAAGGGCAAGGAGTGACAGATGAAGTTTAATTTAGATAAATACGAGGTTTTGCATTTTGGGAACGCAAACCAGGGCAGGAATTATACACTTACTGGTAAGGTCTGGGGCGTGTTGTGAAACAAAGGGACATAGAGCTGCAGGTACATTGTTCCTTGAAAGTGGAGTCGCAGGTGGACAGTGTGGTGCAGAACACATTTGGCACATTTGCCTTAATCAGTCAGAGCATTGAGTATAGGGTTTGTGGTGGCATGTTACATCTGTACAGGATGTTGGTGAAACCGCTTTAAGAATACTGTGTACAATTCGGTTTTCTGTAGAAATGACTTACACACAGATGTTTCAGGACTGGAAGTTTGAGCTTTAGGGAGAGGTTGATTAGGTTGAGGTGCTTTCTCCTGGAGTGTCAGAGGTTGAGGGGTGACATTATAGAGGTTTATAAAACCATCAGGGTCATTGGTTATTCTGAACAGCCACGCTCTGCTCCCCAGTATATGGGAGTCCAGAACAAGAGGGCATAGGCTGAAGACGGGAGGGCGAATAATTTAGAAGAGACCTGAAGATAAATGTTTCACACAGAGAGTGGTGTGTGTACAGAAAGTACTGTCAGAGGAAGTGTTGAAGGTGGTTACAATCACACATTTTAAAAGTATCTGAAAGAGGAGGGATATTGGTCAAAAGCTGGCAAATGGGACTGGATGAGATTTGATATCTGATTGGAGTGAACAGATTGGACTAATGGGTCTGTTTCTGTTCTGCATGACTCTCTGAATCTATAAGAAGGATGACACATAATTCTGAAAGGTCCTTTCAAGTCGGAATTCTCTTCACTGGAAGTTTATCGTGCCTCTATGTTCACATTGATTGAAAGCTGCATTAGTTAAATATTTGACAAAGAAGTGAGTCACGCATAATGGGATGCAGACAGGAAAGTGGAACTGAGACCCCAACCTGATCAGCCACAATCTTAGTGCCTGTTGGAGAAGGCTCAAAGTATCTAATGACCCACTCATGCTTCTCAGTCCCATGTTTCTGTGTTCCATTCAACCCTTCATGCTCCCTCACCACCAGACGCATGGAGGAAGAACGCCTCATCTTCCGCCACGGAACACTTCAACCCCAGGGCATCAATGTGGATTTCAACAGGAACAGTTGGAGGCCACTTACTCCTATAACCTGGTGCACAGAAACAGAGGAGATCAATCGGCCCTTAAAGACTGTCCTACACCGTTTGAGTTGATTTCGGAAATGTAATTGGAAAACCCAGGCTGGGTATGAAAGAGACCCCTCATCTCGCTTTACAGAGCTTCCCCTCTCTGCAACTTGTGCTTCATTTGTTGGTCATATTGTAGACCCAGAGTCACTGTGAATACAGCCCACATACCTCACCAAGCAATGGCTCACAAAATTAAAATAAACCCAAGGCCTCCGTACCTGCTTTCTCAAGTGGTCTGAAGTAGCCAGCTTTGTAACAATCGTTCAATCTCTATCTTAAAAGAAACCAGGACAAAATAACCTCTTAAAGCTGCAGCATCATCACATCGAGCTGTCAAACAGGAACCAGGGGTAACCCAATCAGGCCCTTGACCCTGTCCAATTGGACGAGGAAGAAGCCAGTCAGTCGGTTGATTCACTGACCCAGCAATAGGATGAGGCTATTCAGCCCCTTCAGTCTATTACACAGGAACAAGATGAAGCCATTCAGCCCGTTGAAACACTTATACAGGAACAGGAGGAGGCCATTCCCCCTCAACGCACTGACACAGGGACAGAATGAGATAATTGATGCTGATTCCTGATGAATAGCTGATGCCCGAAACATCAATTCTCCCGCTCCTCGGATGCTGCCTGACCTGCTGTGCTTTTCCAGCAAACCACTCTCTACTCCAATCTCCAGCAATGGCAGCTCTCACTGTCTCCTAATTGATGCTTTAACATGATTAACAAGTGGGGCAGAGGCAGACTAGTCCACGTTGTTCCTCCTAGCTCCGTTGCTCATGATACAGACGTGGGACTTTAACGTGGTTTTCTCGCAGTGAGAAGGGAAGCGAAATGTCTTGTGTGAAGTCTCAAGAAGGCATCTTTCATCTCCGAGAAGACAGCCTGGTGTTCTCTATGTAGGGTGGAAGCTGGTCGGAATGGCTATATATTTCAGATGGAAGGCTGCTGTCTGGGATTTTTGAACAACATGGCGTTCAGTACGGGTTCACACGCCGACTGCCCAATAACGTGGGGAGAGTTAATTAAGACATATAAACTATGAGCAAAGCAGGTCAGGCAGCATCCAGGGAACAGGAGAATCGACGTTTCGGGCATAAGCCCTTCTTCAGGAATGGGCTTTCCGAAGAAGGGCTTATGCCCGTGTTTTAAAAAATTCTCAAGGTCAAGGACCAGGCTCGCAGGAAAGTAGTCTGACACAGCTCAAGAAGGCATCTTTCATCTCCGAGAAGACAGCCTGGTGTTCTCTATGTAGGGCGGAAGCTGGTCGGAATGGCTATATGTTTCAGATGGAAGGCTGCTGTCTGGGATTTTTGAACAACATGGCGTTCAGAACGGGTTCACACGCCGACTGCCCAATAACGTGGGGAGAGTTAATTAAGACATATAAACTATTAGCAAAGCAGGTCAGGCAGCATCCAGGGAACAGGATAATCGACGTTTCGGGCATAAGCCCTTCTTCAGGAATGGGCTTTCCTGAAGAAGGGCTTATGCCCGAAACGTCGATTCTCCTGTTCCCTGGATGCTGCCTGACCTGCTGCGCCTTTCCAGCAATACATTTCCCGCTCTGATCTCCAGCATCTGCAGACCTCACTTTCTCCTCAAACTATTAGCAAAGCCACGTTAGACTGATGAATGGACTCTCTAAGTTCAAATAATGCTGATCTTGGTTTTGATGATCTTGTCTCATGCACGTCCTGTTCAGTGTAACCTGTATGCCTTAGTCTGTCCAAGTCTATTTCTACCCTATGATCTGGCCATGCTTACTATGATCTGCCTCTATTGCTCATAAATAAAGCGTTTCCCTGTACTGAGGTACAGGTGACAATAAATCAAAGCAATCAATCCTGGGTTACATATAAAATTTCACACCTTATCAATGTCTCTTTTGGAAATAAGTGATCGCTGCTACTCCTCGTGTTTCAGCGACACCATTTCTTTGTATCTCACAGCTCTACAGAATTCACTCTGCTTCTTTACTCTATCCTCATGATACCATCATCCGTGTCTGTGGTAAGGAGATCATTCCTTACAAAGGAGGTCAAATCTGCACATCGTGCCCAAATGCGCTCTTTAGCAAGGCTCTACAACAGCATGAAGATGGCTTTATTTATGTACTCGAATCATCTTACATGAAGGACAGCATACCATTGACTGCACCCATTGCTTACACAGGGTTTGATTTGGAGCAGACAGCATATTCTTGTGAGTGGGAGATCATGCTTCCGTAATTTGTTAGAGTTCTTTGATGAAGTGTCCTAGAAGCTTGATGAGGGCAAAGTGATAGACGTCGTCTCGATGGATTTCAGTAAGGCCTTTGATAAGTTTCCACATGGAGGATGCTCTGGAAGGTTACATCGCGTAAAATGCTGGGGGAACTGGCCAATTGATTAGACAGTTGGCTTGATGGTAGGAAGCAGAGAGTTTACCGGAAGGATGCTTGTCAGACCGGAGGCTGGGTCCATTGCTGTTTCTTATCTATGATTTGGTTGAGAATGTACAAGGCATGATTAGTAAGTTTGCAGATGACACTAAAACAAGTGGAAGCGTGCTCAGTGAGGAAGTTTATCAGAAATTGGAGCAGTATCTTAATCAGGTGGGCAAGTAGGCCGAGAAATGGCAAATGGAATTTAATATTAATGTGTGTGGTCTTGCATTTTGGAAACTCAACTCAAGGTGGGAGTTTCACGGTGAATGGGAGGTCCTTAAGGGGGGTCGTGGGCAGAGAGACCTTGACGTTCAGGTGCATGGTTCTCTGAGAGTGGAGTCACAGGTAGGCAGGGCAGTGAAGAATGTTTTGGCACACTGGCCATCTTCAATCAGGGCATTGATTATAGAAGTTGGAAAGTTATGTTGCAGTTACACAGGACTTTGGTAAGGTCGCACTTGGAGTATTGTGTTCAGTTTTTCTCACCTTGTTAGAGAGAGGATGTTATGAAATTAGAAAGCGTGCAGAAGGAATTTACAAGGACGTTGCCAGGAACCAATGGTCTGAGTTATAGGGAGAGGTTTGATAAGCTAGGACCTTTTCTTTAGAGTGTAGGAGACTGAGCGGAGACCTTCTCGCTGTATAAGATCATGAGGGATATGGATACGGTTAATGATCTCAGTCTTTTTCCACGGTTTAGAGAATCGAGGCCTAGAGGGGATAATTTTACGTTGAGGGGGAAGGAATAAAAGGGAACCTGAGGGGCCACTTCTTTACACAGTGGATGGTACACGGATGAGCTGACAGCAGATGTGGTTGAAGGGGGTACATTACCAACATTTCAAAACCATTTGGATAAATATGTAGATACGAAAGGACTAGAAGAATATGGGCCAACTGCAGGGAAATGGGGTTAGCGTGGATGGACATTTACAAGGTGGAGTCGAACCCCTCTGTTAATTAAAACCAAACACCCAGAAAAAGCTCTCCTCACCTTGTAATCTGTTAAAATACGAGTGACACAGATCCCCTACATTCCACGATTTAAACAAAAATTATTAAGTTAGTTTCTTAACTTTAATAGTGAACACTAAACAACAACTATTCACAAATACAAGCTGCTCTTTTCTTAGTTACTTACTATCTGATTCCAACTCTGTAAAAATGCTATTCCATATCTTAAACTTTGCAATCTCAAGACCACGCAGTCTCTATCTTTCCCGCTGTGTTCACTCTTCCAGCTGCTGATCTCCCTGGGTCATGTTTTGTTTTACTGCAAGGAGGTTTGACATGAACATGTATCTTTGACAGAGAGTGTATGAGATGGCCTCTTAGCACTCTTGATGTTGGATGGCAGTGGCTCTCCCTCTAGTTTCAAAATGCTGGGTTTATATACTCCCCATGATATAATAATTCTCATAAATTGATTGCTTTTCAGGTGTCCAAACAATAATATTCAAATTCCGTTGGTATCCTGTAAGTTATTGAAACTCTTTGGTTGCACTTCAATTCCCAGGTAATGGTGACATGTGGAACAGTCTGACCTTTAACTGGCATCTGTGGCTGTGCTTTCTATTCAGCAAAACACGTTCTGTCTTAAAGTGACCAGACATGTTTTCGACTTCATAACACCGCCCTCGTTCAGAAAAAAAAGAACCATCAGAATGAAAAGATGGTTTCATTGCTTTTCATCTAATTCTTAATCCAAGTGTTATGAAATCCAAAAGTATTAATTTCAGTTATACCATTCATATTAATTCTGCACACATATATAACACTTGAATAAGTCAGATCTTATCTACACGTTTTCCTTTAAATCCGCGACAACACATCTCCTATCACATTTTTGGGCACCACAGCATGTACATTTTGTAAGTTTAAAGTTGATAACATAAGACTCCAATGAAATAGTCTCCTATTCTGCTCTTTAAATATTAAAAATAATGCAATGGGAGAAGATTGTCGTTGTTGTCCACAATCGTCTCCAACAATTTGTTTGTCATATAAACATTAAAATGTTGTCAGGTCGGTACCAAACTCAATCATTCTTTTTCAATAATGGAGATGTTGTTTTATTTTCTTGTGGATATTGAGTTATTTTCAACAAGTAGTTAATTGGACATTCAATTCCATCATCATCTTTCTGTACCAATACATCTCTGACCCGTGTATACGTAGCATCAAACACAAATTTCGAATGGTTTCAAAATATTTGATGTAGCTAAAACTGGGAAAATGCTTAATATCATTTTAAATTCTCAAATGCCTCCTGGCATTATTCTGTCCACCAAAATTTTGTGTTCTTCTTTAGTAAATCCATCAGTGGTTCCAATATGCAGCTGACATTTGGAACAAACATCTGATAGAATCCACTCAGTTCCACAAATCAAAGGATTTAATTCCTCGAGGATAGTCGTGGAAATTACTCAAAGCCCTTCGTCTTTGTGTTCGTTGGGGTCAATCTCCCATGTCCAATGTAATGTTCCAAGAACGTCACCTCCGCCTTCGTGTTTTCGTTAAGTTATTACCAAGTTTGCTTCTTGCATCCTTCAACATGCTGTGCCAACTGTAACATGTGAGCTTTCAATCACTTGCTAAAGATCACTACATCATACAGATAAACTGCAAAATTTGTTAATCTTGCCACAACTCTGTTCCTGAGTCTTAAATGTGGTTGGAGCATTATTCATTCACATGACATACTCTAAAACCTTTTTTCATATCCGATATCTTTACCAGATAGTTTAACAGACTCAACATTTTTTTAAAATTTGTAATACCTGGTTTTGAAGGGATTTCCTACCACTGGTGGCAATACCAATACGTCATCCCCACACAAAATCATCAAAGTTTCAGAGTTTTTATCTTCCACCTGCTTCACTCTATGCGGTGTCCTCTTGAAGTGCTGTTTAGCTAACTCATCTACTCGATCTAATCTCTCCCTCACCTCACATACATAATCCAAGTGTGAGATCTCCGACTTTGGTCCTATCAATTTATACTTGATTAATTTCAAAGGGCCTCTCACTTCATGTATGAATATTAACTCAAATGAAATAAACTGAGGAGATTAATTTGGGGCATCTCCGATGACAAGCAATTTAATGGGACACCTTTATCCCAATCATTCAGACAATCCTGACAATAGTTTGTTAACATGGTCTTCAGCTTCTGATGCTACATTTGCAAGGCTCCCTGGGATTCAGGATGGAACGCCCTTGTTTTGAAGTGCTGTATGCCTAACTATTCATAGTTAAAAATCACACAACACCAGATTATGGTCCAAGAGGTTTAATTGGACGCACACTGGCTTTCGGAGCGACGCTCCTTCATCAGGTGATTGTGGAGGGCTGGATGGTAACACAGAATTTATAGCAAAAATTTGCAGTGTGATGTAACTGAAATTATACATTGAAAAATTGATTGCCTGTTAAGCCTTTCATCTGTTAGAATACAGTGATAGTTACATCACACTGCAAATTTTTGCTATAAATTCTGTGTTACGATCAAGCCCTCCACAATCACCTGATGAAGGAGCGTCGCTCCGAAAGCTAGTGTGCTTCCAATTAAACCTGTTGGACGATAGCCTGGTGTTGTGTGATTTTTAACTTTGTACACCCCAGTCCAACACCGGCATCACCACATCATATGCTATTCATGACTTCCTAAAACATCTGAGCGGTAAAACAGCTGGTCTGACTGAATCTCTCTGGGTAGCCCACAAGCGAGTAAAGAAAGCTGCCAACTCCTCCACCTCCAATTTTGCCTCAACACTCCAATAATGGAATTGCCTCTGGCAATCTGGTGGACACATCCATTATGGTCAGCAAATATTGGTTTTCACTTGTATTTTAGAAAGGAGAGTGACACAATTAATCATAACCCACGTGAAAGGTTCTTCAAATGCAAGAATTGGCAATAAAGGTGCTGATTTTATTACTACCCGTGGCTTAGCTACCATTTGTATGATGTACAACAAAATTTAACCACGTCTTTGTGCATTCCAGGCCACTAGAAATGCTTCTGTACCTTAGCCTGAGTCTTCCATACACCTAGTTGACCACCTGCAGTTAGTTCTTCTGCTACCCGTAACACAGTATGCTACCGGTAACACAATCTGGTGCACTTCAGTCCATTTCCCTTCTGCACTGACCTATTGTGGTCTCCATTTTAATTTTAGGATTCTATCTTTAAGTTAACGTTCGGCAATACATTCTGATTCCTTCTCTCTCTCTCTCTCTCTCTCTCTTTCTCTCTCTATTTATCTGTGTACGTGTGTGTATATCTATTGTAAGTCCATTAGACTTTCGGGATTAAACACCCATGCCTGACCCTCTGCCTGTTCAGATTTTTCCTGCATCGTGACATCAAACATGGTGTCTGGTTACTAAACATCATCTCCTTTGTCTCTTTCTTTCGTTTTTCCTTCCTACTGCTGTCTGGAAAAATTCCTGGTTATTTTTTCTTTTAACTCCCCAGTTCCCTAGTCTTCCTTTGCCTTCTCCATCACAAGGGGTGCCTCTCCCATCTTGGATCCCAACTACAATAACAAACTGTATTCCTGGAACTGACACACTGTCACTTACTCTCACTGTTACTTCCCCAATCTTGATTTGGCACTCCAACCTGACGTTACACAAGGGAATGGTTAATTTCAGTCTCCATTCCACAAATTATCACGCTCTTGAGTAACATGTCAGAAAATACTTCCATCTCTTACTATCAGAGGCCGAGAGAAAGTGAGGGCTGTAGACGCTGGAGATCAGAGTTGAAAAGTGTGGGGCTGGAAAAACACAGTAAGTCAACCAGCAGCCGAGAGGTAGGAGAGTTGACGCTTCATCAGGAATCCTACATCAGGAAAAGTGGGGGTTAAGGGAGGGGCAAGGGGGCTGAGAAATAAATAGGAGGGTGGGGCTGGAGCTGGATGAACGGGAGCTTGGGGATGAGACAAGACTTGACATCTCGAGTCTAACTGACCCTTTGTCAAAGGCTTTGACAAAGGGTCAGTTAAACCCGAAATGTCAACTCTTTTCCCTCCTTTCAGATGCTGCCAGACTTGCTGAGATTTTCAAGCATTTTCTCTTTTCTGGTTTCAGATTCCAGCATCTGCAGTAATTTGCTTTTAATCCCAGAGATCAGTCTGGTCATCCTTCACTGCTCTCCTTCAATGTCAGTTTTGCCCTTTATTAGGTACGGAGACAAAAACTGCACAGAATAGTGCACAATGTTCGAGATTGGTTCTCATCAACGTCCTGTAGAGCTGTAGTAAGACACCCTTACTCCTGGATTCAAATCACACTGAAATGAAAGTCACCATACCATTTACCTTCCTAATTGCTTTCTGTTCCTGCAATATTGCTTTCAGTGACTGGTCTACAGGAATTTCCAGATCTTTTGCAATGTTACAGATCCCCATTTGGTGGGTCTGTGTACACTGGGCAACGTGCCAATGCCAGTCCCAGTATTTACTTCTGGGTTCGGGACTCACTACACTGCAGGGACCTCGGAGGGCTGCGCAGAATGAAACAACAAAAAGGAGCATGCGTCCCTTTGTAGATCAACATGTTTCAAACAATCCCTTTTCAAACGATAGGCTGCCAATCTTGTTCCCGCCAAAGCGCACACCGTCACCTCTTCCCACCTTGCTCTCCATCTGCCACGTATTTGCCCATTCGCTCCACTTGTCTTAGTCAGCTGGAAGCTTTTTTACAACCTCCTCACCCACTCACAATCCAACATCCTTTGGTTATGTCTGCATGTTGGGATATATTGCATTTATTTCCCGCAACCAAATGCTTGATGGGTATTGTAACAGCTGGGGCGAGAGCACCGATCCCTGTGACACCTCAGCAACCTACCTCTGTTAAAAAATGTTGTTTTTCAATTTATTTATTTCGTGAATCTGGGTGTGACTGGCTGGACCAGCATTTATTGCCTGCCCCTAGGTGCCCTTGAGAAGGTGGTGGTGAGCTGCCTTGTTGAACCGCTGCAGTCCACTGTGGATTCAGTGATGGTACCACCATTGACTGCCAAGGGGAAGTGTTTAGATTGTAGTTTAGTGGTGATCGTCAGGGTCTGGCATTTGTGTGGCGTGCATATTACTTGCCACTTGTCAGCCAGGATACTGTCCAGATCTTGTCGCATTTGGACATGGCCTGCTTCAGTATGTGAGGAGCCACAAATGTTGCTGAACATGGTTCAATCATTGGCGACCATCCCCACTTCTGACCGTATTATAGAGGCAAGGTCATTGATCAAGCAGCCCTGAAGATGTATGGGCCTAGGCCACTGCCCGAGCAACTCCTACAGACTGACCTGGGAGCTGAGTTGACTGACTTTAATCAACCATAACCAACTTCCTGAGTGTCAGATATGATTCTAACCAGCGTGGTGTTTGCCCCTGCTACCCATTGATTTCCGTTTTGCTAAGGCCCCTTGATGCCACACTTGGTCGAAAGTAGCCTTGTTTGAAAGGGCTTTCATTCTCACACCACCTCTGGAATTCAACTCTTTTGTCCTTGTTTGAACCAAGGTAATGACATCAGGAGCTGAGTGACCCTGGTGGAGCCCAAACTGGGCGTCATTGATCAGGTTATTGCTGAGCAGGAGCTGCTTGAAATCACTGACACCTCCATCACTTTACTGCTGATCGAGAGTAGACCGATAGGGTGGTAATTGGTCGGATTGCATTTGATCTGCTTTTTATGTATAGGAGATACTTTGGTAATTTTCCACGTAATTGGTTACAACGGTATTGGAACAGCTTAGCTAGGACAGTTACAAGGTCTGCGGAACAACTTTTCAGTACTATTGCCGGAATGTTGTCAGGGTATGTACCCTCTGGGGTATCCAGTGTCTCCAAATGAATCTGGATATCGCGTGGAGTGAACCAAATTGGCTGATGACTGGTAACTGAATTGCTGAGGACCACTGGAGGAGGATGAGGTGCATCATCCACTCAGCTCTTCTGACTGAAGATTATTGCGAATGCATGAACGTTATCTTTTGCACTGAAGTGCTGGGCTCTTCCATTATTAAGGACGGGGATACTTGTGGAATCACCTCCTCCAATGACCTGTTTAATTGTCCATAATTATTCTCAACGAGAAGTAGAAGGACTGCAGAGCTTAGATCTGATCTGTTGCTTGTGGGATCAATTAGCTCTGTCTATGACTTACTGCTTGTGCTGTTTGGTGTACAAGCAGTCATGTTTGGTGTCTTCATCAGGCTGACACATCATTTTCAGGTGTGCCCAGTGCTGCTCCTGCCATCCTGCACACTCCATTGAACCAAGGTTAATCCTCTGGCTTGATGGTATTTTTTGTGAAGGGAGTATGCCAGGCCATGAGGTTGTGCTGGAGTACAATTCTGCTGCTATTGATGACCCACAACACCATATGGAAATCCAGATTTGAGCCGCTAGATCTGTCGGAAGTCTGTCCTATTTAGTATGGTGATAGTGCCACCTAAAATTGTGGAGGTTATTCTGAATGTGAAGGTGTGACTTTATCTCCACAATGACTATGCAGTGGTCACTCTTACCCAATACTGTCATGGACAGATACTTCTGCAACTGTCAGATTAGTAAGGCTGTGGTCAAATATGGCTCATCCCTCTTGATGGTTCCTTCGCCACCTGCCGCAGACTGAGTGGAGAAGTTATATCCTTTAGGACCCAAACAGCTCAATCAGAAATGCTGCTGCCGAACCACTCTTTTTGTGGACATTGAAATCCCCCACCCAGAGTACATTTTTTACCCTTGCCACCCTCAGTGCTTCCTGCAAGTGTTGATCAGCATGGAGTAGTACTGACTCATCAGTTGAGAGAGGCTGCTACATGGTAATCAGCATGGTAATGCCATGTGACTTTATGGGATACAGAGACACTGTTGAGGACTCCCAGAGCAGTTCCCTTCCAACTGTATCCCACTGTGCCAACACTTCAGCTGTGTATGTCCTGCTGGTGAGACAGGAGATATCCAGGGAAGACGATGGGGTGTCTGGATATAGTCATACTCACAGAATCATACCTTAAAGACAATGACAGTCTGTTGCTTGACAAGTCTATTTATTTCTATTCACTGTTTTCTACCAGCTGTCCCATTCTAGAAACATGGCCATATATTCGCCCCAATCCACTAGGATTTGTTTTTGCAAACTGTGCTTGGGGACTTACCAAAATCTTTCTGAAAATCCACGTGTTTTACATCCATTGTTTCTCTTTCATTTGTCTCCCAGTCTGTTTTTCAAACATAATTCCCATTTCATAACTCTATGTTAGTGTTGTCTATGACCATTACTTTCAGTACCAAAATTTCTCCCAAGGGATTAACTTACTATGTTCTATTTTCCATGTAATATTTCGTTTTCCACACCAGCCTTCGTTTTCCTGGTATTGTCAAAGTTCTGTGAAGACAGAACCGAAGTAGTGGATTCATAGTTTTGCCATTTCTCTGTTCCCCATTCTCCATTCTCTGGTTTCAAACTGGAAGGAACCTGCACTGTTTTTTCATACTTCTCACATTGACAGAACCTTTGTGAACATTATCTTCAGAAACCTATCAGTTACTGCCTTAAGCTGCTGAGTAATTGACCTTCCATACCATACACTCACAGGAGCATAGTCTCTGTGCTAACAGAAATACAGCATGATCTATATTAGTCCCACTTTCCAACACATGGCTCATAGCTTGGAATGTTATGACACTTCCAAGTGCTCGTTCCAGCACTTTTAACGGTTGAGAGGTTATCCGTGATAACTCCCCTCTCAGGGTGTGCATTTCAGACCCCAACACCCTCTGGGTGAAATAAAGTAACATTTAAATCCTCTCTGAACCTCAAACCCTTCACTTTAAAAGTGTGCTTCCTTGTTCTTGATCCTCTGTCTAAAAGGAACAGCTGCTGTTTTTCCACTCTGTCCGTGCCCCTCGTTATGTTATCCTTCTGAATCACATCCCCTCAGCCTCTCTGTCCAAAGTAAAGAACCCAAGCATATCCAGCCTCTCTCCGTAGCTGATATGCTCCATCCTAGGGAACATCCTGGTGCAGCTCCTCTGAAACCCCTCCAATACAATCACATCCTTCCTGTAATGTGGCTCCCAGAACTACATACCGTACTCCATCATGGACCAAACAAAGCCCTGTATAGCACTTATAATCTACGCCCTGATTAATAAACGCTACACCCAAGGTCCAATTCTTAACTAGTCCATTACCCTGTTCAGGTACATTCAGGGATGTGTGTGTGGAGAAACACCCTATGAGCTTCCTAGTGTGCTGCCAATCATTGTGTACACCCCATGTCTGGTTCCTCCTTCCAAAGTACATCACCTCATAATTACCAGGATGACATTCCATCTGCCATTGATCTGCCCATCTGATCATTCCACTTGTATCTTCCTGTAAAATCAGACTTTTCTCCTTACTGCCAACCTCCCGGCCCATTTTTGTTTCAAACACAAGCTTACTTATCAAAACTCCCACCCCTCCACCCACCCTCCTTCAGATTTACAATCTATACAATTTATGAATGCTACCAATAAAAAGGGGCAAAGCACTCGTCCCTGTGGTATACCAGGGGACACTGGTCTCCAGTCACACACAGACTTCTCCCACCACCCTCTGCCTACTGACACTAAGACAATTTTCATAGTAACTTGTCAAGTTATCCTTGATATTGTGAGATTTTACTTTTTTTTCAGTTTTCCATGTGGAACTTTGTCAAAGACCTTGCTGAAAAATTAAATAAGTGACCTCCTTTCAATCAAATCCATTAGATGTGACTTCCCTCTGATAAAGTCATGATGATTATCCCTGATCAAACCTTGCCATTCTGATTGGAGTTCAATTTTCTCCTTCCCTATTTTCTCTAGTAGTTTCCCTAACAGTGATGTAATACTCGCTCGTCTATAGTCACCTGGTCTATCTCTACCACCCTTGCTGTGAAGTGGACTCATATTAGCTGTTCTCCAGTCCTCTGGCACCTCCGCTATGATCAGATTCTAATTAAAATTTCCAGTCAAGGTCTTTCCTCCCTTGACTCCGACAGTATATACACCTGCGGATTGGTCCAATTTTAAAGCAGACAAAGGCTCAAACTCCTGCTCGTATTTTACATCAATCTCTTCAAGAGCTTTTCAGTCCATCTTCTTGAATTCTGTACCTGCATCCTCCTTCTCCAAAGTAAAACCGCTGTGCACGGTTTGTGAAGGTTTGTAGCTTCAGTTTGAGGTTTAGGGTGTAGAGTTGCTCGCTGCGCTGTAGGTTTGGTATCCAGACGTTTCATTACCTGGCTAGGTAACATCATCAGTGGCGACCTTCAAGTGAAGCGAAGCTGTTGTCTCCTGCTTATATCTTTCTCCTGGATGGGATTCCTGGGGTTTATGTTGATGTCATTTCCTTTTAGTTTTCGGAGGGGTTGATATATGGCATCTCGATCTATGTGTTTGTTTATGGCGATGTGGTTGGAGTGCCAGGCCTCTAGGAATTCTCTGGCATGTCTTTTCTTAGCCTGTCCCAGGATAGATGTGTTGTCCCAGTCGAAATGGTGTTTTTTTTTTTGGTGAGACTATGGTGAGACCTATAGTCTCACTACCTGGAACACCAACTTACAGGCTGACCAAGGACCTACACGCAAGACTAAAATACCTAGTAGAAGAATCACAGCACTCCATCCACTCCACCCAGGAATTCCTAAAAATCATCAGAAACACCAAAATAGAGGAAGACGAAGCAATGATTTCATTCGACGTAACAGCACTGTTCACCTCCATCAACATCGACCTGGCAAGGGAAACACTTACCACACTTTTAGAAGAGACCATCACACACACACCAACCACCATCAATCATATTACCAACGAAAACATCATGAAACTAGTGGACCTGTGCCTCACAACGCACTTCACTTTGAACAACATAGACTACAAACAAACCAACGGCACACCCATGGGATCTCTGCCAACAGGATTCATAGCAGAAGCAGTAATGCAAAGACTAGACCAAACAGCCCTACCAACTATCAAACCAAAAATCTGGGTCCGCGACGTAGATGACTTCTTTGTCATCACACAACGAAACAAGATAGAAGAGACATTTAACATCATCAACAACATCTTCACAGATTCACCAAGGAAGACGAAACCGACAACAAACTCGCATTCCTGGACGTCACAGTGGAAAGAAAGGACAACGGAGAACTACAAACCTGCGTATACAGAAAACCGACTAACACTGACCAAATACTTGACTACACCAGCAACCATCCCAACACACACAAACAAAGCTGTATCAGAACACTATTCCAACGAGCCACCACACACTGCAGCACAGACGAACTACGCAAAACAGAGGAGAACCACCTGTACAACGTATTCAAGATGAACGGATACTCAAAAAATACAGTCCGCAGATTCCTCAAAAACAAACCACGACCCGGAGACCAAACACAGCCAGAAACCCTAACCACCTTACCATACATCAAAGAAGTTTCAGAATTGACAGCCAGACTACTAAGACCCCTCAGAATCCTGGTAGCACACAAACCCACCAACACTCTCAAACAAAAACAAACAAACGTAAAAGACCCAGTACAACCCATGGACAAAACCAACGTCACCTACAAAATTCCATGCATGGACTGCCAAAAACACTACGTAGGACAAACAGGAAGAAAGTTAGCCACCAGGGTACAAGAACATCAGCTCGCCACAAAAAGACACGACCCTCTCTCCCTCGTAGCCCTATACACGGATGAAAAAAAAATCAACTTTTCGACTGAGACAACACATTTATCCTGGGACAGGCGAAGCAAAGACATGCCAGAGAATTCCTAGCGGCCTGACACTCCAACCACAACGCCATAAACAAACACACAGATCTAGATGCCATCTATCAACCCCTCCGAAAACGAACAAGAAATGACGTCACCACAAATCCCAGGAACCCCATCCAGGAGAAAGATGTAAATAGAAAGCAGGAGACAACAGTTTCGCTTCATTTGGAGGTCGCCACTGATGATGTTCCCGAGCCAGGTAATGAAACGTCTGGATATCAAACCGACAGCTCAGCGATAAAACCTACACACTAAAACAGCTGTGATGTTTACACGTGACAATCTATCAATGTTCTCTTGGTTCACACGCTGATTGCCCCTTTGATTTGTAATTGACACAAACTGCTGATTATTCTGTTCTACTTATACGTGCAGAACATCGTGGGACTCTCCCTCGTCTCGCCTGCTTGCACTTCTCCATGCCCTCTGTTATTCTCTCCCCTCTATGTTTCCAAGTTTCTAAGTTTCACTACAATCACCTCTCATCTTTTGAAACTCGAGATCATCGGCTGAATTTCCCTCATCAGACAATCTTGCCATTTTAGTGATTAATCTGGAGAATAAATTTTGCAGTTCCTCTGTAGTCAGTATATTCTATCTTAGATTGGGACTCCAAACGGTACACAATACTCTAAGTTTAGTCTCAGCAACACTCTATGCAGCTGGTGCACGACATTTTCTATAATCCAATTACATTCACATGAATGTAAACCTAATTTTTAGTTTCCGATTTGCATGTGTTCTTCCCAATTCCTTTCACTTTTACTTTTCTTATAATACTACTGTGAGCGTTCTTAAAAACGATCATCTTGAATATCCAACTATACGCTATCCATTAGCTCCTCATTGCCTATGTCCACAAGAATCATCTTAAAACCATTTCAAAAAATGATGGCCACTTATGGTTTTCGTTTCATCGATGCATTATCATACGCCCCGGTTTTGTCATTACCTTCTATATATCCAGTAACACGTTCTTTGCAATCGAGCCCAACAAACACCCGACCAAAGATTACAAATTACCGATCTGTAGTTCACCACTCTCCATCTTCATCCTTTCTTAAACTGTTGGATAATATTTATAACCTTTGCCTTATCCAGATTGGCTAAATATATTTCGGGAATGTATTGGAAAATAACGTGAAAATCTGCGATGCAATCAACATGTCTATTGCTGAAATTCTTGTATGAAGTGCATCTGATCTGTCAGATTTATAAATACTCAGTCCAGCTTCCTTTTGAAAGATGACCTCAACACTGATAAGAATGATCTTAGATTTTACTTACACAAGTCCCATGGTCACTTGGTATTTCTGGGAGAATTTCTGGATATTTTACCTTGAAGATAGACACAAAGAAACTGTTTCTTTCCTCTGCGATTTTTCTGTTCTCTACAATAAATTATCCTGTCCGCACACCCACTGTTCCAAAAGTTTTTACTTTTGTTTCATACAGTGATGTATGTTTTTTTTTTCAGCAGTCTTTATGTTTTTCTTTTGTTTGCATGTTTTTTTCTGTTTTTGATTTTCTTCTCAGTTTCTTGGTCATCCGTTACTGGGTCCTACATTTCTCTGAATCCACTGGCTTACTACTACACTTTGCATTTTTCTAAGCTGCTTCCTTTGATCTAGTAGGTAGTTGAAGGTGAGGGTAATGTGACAGGTAGGAGAGGAAGGTGGACCAGATTGATGGGAAGGAAGGTGAACACATAGGAACGTTCAAAATGGGGGGTGGGTGAGGGTGTTGAGTTGAAAGATTGGACTGGGATAAGGTGGAGTTATGGGAAATGGGGAAACTGGTGAAACCTACATTAATCCCCCGTGGTTGAGGGTCCCCAGGTAGAAGACAAGCTTTTCTTCATCCATGCTTCGGGTGGTTAGGGTTTGGCGATGGAGAAGGCTCAGGACTCTCATGTCCTTGGCAGAGTGGAAAGGAGAGTTAAAGTGTTCAGCCACAAGGCGGTGGAGTTGGTCTATGTGGCTATCCCAGATATGTTCTCTGAAATAATCCACCTGTCTCGCCAATTTAGAGAAGACCACACTGGGCGTAATGGATGTAGTAGATGAGGCGTTCTGTCTCACTTCATCACCTATCACTTTCAACCCCACCTTCATCCACCTATCGCATTCCTAGCTACCTCCCTCCTGCCACACCCCCTTCTCATTTATCTCTCAGCCCCTTGACACATAAGCATCATTCCTGATGAAGGGCTTATGCCCGAAACGTCAATTCTCCTGCACCTTTTATGCTGCCCTGACTGTGCTTTTCCAGCACCACACTCTTCGACTCTGATCTCCAGCATCTGTAGTCCCCACTTTCCCCTCACACCTTCAGGGCTTGCATGATTCAGATTTATAACGGTGACATCAAATAAAACAAAAACTATCGTGTACTCAAACAGCATAAAAGAAAACCAATGTATTGTGGTCACGGTACCCAAAAGGTCCTTTACAGCAAAGTTTCCAAATAGCTCTTCTGATCATCCAACACCAATTCCTAAATATCCTGACAAAGTGTGAAAGCAAACCATCTAACACATGCTCATGAAATCTATTTTTCCCAGCATTAGCATTCAGTTGGGTTAACAGCACATTATTACTGCAATAGCCACAAATGTGTATATCTCAATTTCCTGTTTTATAACATGCCCCACATTCGTATTGCAGCTTTCACTTTGATATATAACTCCCATCAATGTTTCCTTCTCTTTCCTGTTTTAACGCTCCACCTTACAAATTTCTGTAGAATCTGAGCGACGTGGGCTTTGGGGAGATTAATGGTAGAGATCATCTCGCCATATTATTTATGATCTTCTCCAGATCTCCCGTTATACTAGTGGAGTAGAGGACAATGATCGTTCAACAATGCTCTGTATTTCTCCCAGAGAGCTGAGACAGCTCTAACCTGGCTGAGACCCTGACAGCAGGGTGGTAAAGCATTGCTGCTGTTGTACAGTATCTTCGTGAGATCACATCTGGATTAGTGTGTACACGTTTAGTCTCTTCAATGAAGAAAGGATGATGTTATATTTGAAACAGCTCAGAGATGGTACCCTCAACGGATTCCTGCAATGAAGGTGCGAGCTTATAATGAAAGGATGATCAGGTTGGTCCAATAGCCATTGGAGTTTACAAAAATGAAAGAAGATCTTATTTAATCACAGATTACAGGAAGGAGTCAACAACTGAAGCGAATTACACAGATAATGGAGTAATCTATTCCGTTCTTCAGCCTGTTACACAGGAACAACGGAATGATATTCAGGCCTTTGACCCTGTTACACTAGAATAGGACGAGGCTGTTCAGCCCCTGATGTATACTTACAGAAGGAGGCCAAACAGCCCCTCGAATCTATAACACTGGACCCAGAGTAGGCCATTCGGCACCAGTATCCTGTTACACAGCAACAGGATCAGTCCATTCAACCACCTCAAGTCTGTAATATCGAAACTGGAAGGGGTCACACAGTGACTAGAGATTTGTTACACTGGGATAACAGGAGGCCATTCAGATCCACCGAACCTGTGGCAAGGGAATTGGATAAGGATAAAAGTTGTCTGAGACTTATTTCATGAGAAAGGATGAGATAATTCAGTCACATGTCTGTTTTATGGGAACAAGAGAAGACCAATCACTCCCTTGGTCCCATTTCTGGGATACATGAGGAGACCGTTCAGTATCCCCACCTATTATGGAGAAATATGAGAAGACCCATCAGGCCCTCAAAAGGTTACACAGCAACAGGAACATTCCTGTGGTTCTGCTCGCCGAGCTGGAGGTTTTTGTTGCAAACGCTTTGTCCCCTGTCTAGGTGACATCCTCAGTGCTTGGGAGCCTCCTGTGAAGCGCTTCTGTGGTGTTTCCTTCGGCATTTACAGTGGCCTGTCCCTGCCGCTTCCGGTTGTCAGTTCCAGCTGTCCACTGTAGTGGCCGGTATATTGGGTCCGGTATACCTGGACAGCTGGAACTGACAACCGGAAGAGGCAGGTACAGGCCAATATAAATGCCAGTGGGAATCCTGGAGATGGAATATATCTGGTCTTCCAGAAGGCATTGGATGTGTCGCTTCTCCTGAAGAAGGGCGTATGCCCGAAACGTCGAATCTCCTGTTCCCTGGATGCTGCCTGACCTGCTGCGCTTTTCCAGCAACACATTTTCAGCTCTGATCTCCAGCATCTGCAGACCTCAATTTATCCTCGAAGTAATGGGGGAGGACTGTGCATCATGCAGGAAACAGGCACTCCGGATAAATCAGTCTTAATCAGTTTGACAGAACGTCACCAGTGGAGTCACACAGTGACCAGTGCGGTGTCCTCAATTATTTACAATTTATTTTAATGATCAGGAGGATGTAACAGATATACAGATACTGAGTTTGGTGATGTCGCTGGGATAAGCAAGAGGTTAAATTATCAAGAGAGTGTGGAGAGTCTGCAAATAGATACAGAGATGTAAAGGCAATAGATTGTAATTTTGCAGGTGCAATATAACATGATATAAACTGTCATTTCATTTATAGGAATAATGGAAGGCAGTATGTTACTGAAATGGAGAGGGGTTACTGAACTTAATGATACTGTGTACTGCGGGTTCACTCAGACCCGTTCAGACATGGGAGGTTTTGCTCCATTCCTGATCGTCTGGTCCCAGACACTCCAAGTGACCCCATTGCTCTCCGTGCACATGAAATATTTTGATGTGGTTGGTTGGTGGTGGGGTTGGTGTTTTGAAACGTGTATCAAGGGGATGGCTTTTATCCGAGATATATTCATTCCTTTCTAAATGGAGACCCAATGACGATGAGGATGGCTGACTGCTTCTGAATGAAGGAACTGTGGCTGGTTTCAGGACAGGGTATACACCAACATGATGCACTGTGCAGGGCATGCTGTAACATTAATAGAGAGAGAGCTCCTTCAGTTCCTCTAACTCTCCCCATTGACATGGGTACTCCGCAGATGTCATGTACACCATCGGAAATCCCATTTACTGGATACACCCCACAGCTCCCTGCTGTGGGAGAAACAATGTATTTACCTCATCCACCATATATATATATATATATATATATATTCTCCGTCACTGAATGGAGACATTGCTGTTGAGATACTGGGAGATTATGGATATGTCACCTAGACCTGCCTGGAAAGTTCCGGATCATAGAAGCTGAATGAAACTGTGACCCTATCAGCCCCTGGCAGCACCGTCCTCCCCCTGGTGTGAAGCTGCAGGACGTGTTGAAGGAGGTGACACCGCTCTGTGACCAGCTCCTTATTCAGTCAGGGTCCCCTCACACTCTGCTCCTGGGTTAAGTGTAGTTTGGGAAGCTGTTCCTGGAATACTCGGGGTGGATACAGCAAACCACTGCGTGGTTTCAGAGCTTCCCCTCTCTGCAGCCTCTGCTCCATTTGTTGTTCATGTTGCAGACCCAGATGCTGTAACTACAGTCCCCATGCTCCATCCAGAGTCGGGTCAGCAAATCCTCAGGTCTCCCTGAATGTCTGAGGCAGCTTACAGCACATCCTCCAGCAAACCATGCCCAGCCCCTCCACTAAATTTTCAATTTCAGGAGTCAGTCAAAAAACGCTCGGCTACAAGTGTTGTGGACCAGACCAGATCCCCCAAAAATATTTTAAGAAGGCCACGTAGACCCAAACCTTTCCTTATTTTGAATATCGATGTGAAGTGTGCGTTCCAGATATGTTGTGACTGGTCAAACCACTCGACATTAAGCAAAGTATAATCGATTAAAATGCTTTAGTTAAAACACAATCAAATGAAAGAACATTATGGGACAGCTTGTATGTTGGAACACTTACACAAACAATAGATACCATACCTTCTTGGGTTACACCGCTTTGCACAAAGGTATATTCAAATACAGATCATTACAGCAGTTTTCCAATCCAGGAGGAAATAACATCAACAGAGATCTCAGAGAAAAGCAGCTAGGGGTCATGTATTGAAACTTCCAAACCTTTTATGATCCCCAGCAGCTTCTGAATGCTGCAGCGAAAAACAAAATGAGGAAACTTGGCCTGGGAGAGCTGGCCACTGCCCTTCCATTGTTACCACCGTTTTAATGAAACCTAAAATCTCAGTTATTTACTTAAACTGTTTTCAGACAGCAGTTCTGCACCTCTGCCTTTAAAACCACTCTTCAAAAAAACACCCCAAGAGAAAATAACCTTTTTTACAGTTATAGTATCCTCACGACTCCATCTTTAATAAAATAATCCATCAATATACAAAGGTGAATTCATTTTAGACGTCCTAATCGTCCTCTTAGTAAACTGAAATGCATATACATTACATTGACTCTGAGCATACAAAGGTTCACAACTAGATTCGATTTCAGTCGTTTTACTCCTGCCACAGAATGGCTTTGTCTTTCTTCATCCAAGTTTCCACAACGTGTCAAAACTTAGGTTTCCTCGCCCTGTCACCTGTATAATTTCAAACTGAATGTAGGCAAGAATAAGCACAATTGAAACAGACCATATCTCTGTTTTTTTCTCCCTAATCTTCTCCAAAAAACTTTAAGGGGTCACAATCAGTGAAAAAGATTTGTCTCATGTATGCTATTCGCAATTTAAATGCTGAAATGTTGTAACGCCAACACCAAGCTCAAGGCCTCCTTCCCCATTGTGGAATACATCTGTTGATCTTTCCACTGGATGCTCCAATCACACGTTACATAACGGATCACTTCTCATCTCTCCAATATCCATCTGAATGACATAGCTCCTCATGTCTCAGCATAAAAGAATTACATGCTTCTGTACCTCTTTACCTGCTACTGCTGGCCTATGCCAGTAAACCTTACTCTCACAGGTATATGTTTTAAGGTCTCGCACATTCTTCTCAATCTCTCACAGAAAGCAAACTTTGATTTCTGAACTCTGTCACCATCAGCAGCCATTTCAGCTTCTAAGCTTGTCATTGTAACTCTCTGCTCTTCCACACGAGTTCTCACGACTGCAGGAAGTGAATTGTTGAACTTCTCCAAAATAAGAATCTCTCGAACAGTGTCATAGCTTTGCTCTGTTTTTAATACCCTACCCAACCTTTCAAAATCACTTTGTTTGATCCTTTCAAACTCAATGTGCCTTTAACCAGGGACCCTTTTTTAGATTCCTGAAACACTGTCTGACGGCTTCTGGCACAACTCATATGCACTCCAGATGGCTTTCTTCATGATCCCATACTAGCCAGATTCCTCCTCCGATAGGGATGCAAATACCTACCAGCTTTGTTTGGATCAACTAAATCCACATGGTCACTGGCCACTGCATTGGTTTAGCCACTTTCTCAAATGAAATTCAAAAGGCTTGCCCATCCTTCGTATCAAATTTGGATAATGCCTGGATGTATTTAAATAGAACTCATTCGGCCATTGTCTACTACAGTGTTGCTCAACCTCACTATCCTCCTCATCCAGTCTACCATCGACATTCATCTCCACTTTCCTCTCTAATTGCTAACTTTCGAATTTGAAACTCTCTGCTTTTCTTCTATCCTTTTCTCTTTCTTCTTCATTTGCCTTTCTTTTATTTCTACTTTTCATCATAATTCAAACTGTTTCAATTCCTTCTCATGTTCAAAGTGCCTCATTTGAAATTGAATTCTCGCCATTTCCAAAGAGTCTGATGGCGGTTCCACAAAATGTAATTGCCGAGCTATGGCTGTAATTATCTCTCATTTTCTCACAGACAAACGCAACCCCAACTCCAGCTTGTCTGCCAATTCCTACAACTTTGCCTTCATTACCTTTTGTAAAATCCCCGACTTCACTTCTTCCACACCCAGAGAACTCTTAGTGACTGAAAGAATCGTTATACACAAAACACTGTTTAAACCAACTGAATTCAACATCCGGAACAAAAGACATTAACAACTACCATACGTGACCTTTGAACCCAATAACATCCCGATGCATACTCTCCAGTGTCTGCATGAGCTTATTCTGGATTCTCTGGTTTCCTCCCACAATCCAAAGGTGCATATGTCAGGTGAATTGGCCATGCTAAATTGTTTGTCGTTTTCAGGGAAGTGTGGATTAGATCCTTTGTCGGGGTAAATGCGTAATAATAGGGCAGAGGAATGGGTCTGGGTAAGTTACTTCTTGGAGGGTCAATGTGGACTTGTTGGATCGAATTGCCTGTTTGCACACTGTAGGGATTGCAATTCTAAACCCAATTTGTTATTATCGATGTAGAACCAGACAAGAGTCTCCAGTTTGCCATAGATCAACCAGACTGCCTCAACCTATCTTATTTAAAGAAAGGAGAAAATAATATATTTTTTTGTCACACAATTTAGATGCCTGGTCCTTTACTTAAGGGGCTTCGTCATGTTACTGATCGCAAGGTCACCTGAGAGGGACAAATACAGGTACAGACCAAGTTACAAGGATGTGTCTCATAACTATCTGAAACACCCCTGTCCATGGACCATCACATGAGACATATCGGGAAGTGAACAACAACCTGACACACACCATTTCACTGTTTTTGAGCTTCACAATGCCAGCACTCCATACACTAAGGAGCCAAAAGTTAAGCCAAGGGAAAGATACAGAGGGACAGAAAGATTCACATCAAAGACAGAAACAGACAGTTAATTAACTAAAAAAGGTTGTGGAAATATGGGGAAGCAGACAGGGCAGTGGGACTAACTGGGGAAGTGAGATCTTCGAGAGTAAACTTACAAGAATGAGAACATTGAATAAAGGAATTGTCAGATCAGCTGGAATGGTTTGTTACATCAAATTCACAATCTGCTTGACAGAACACCACAAACAACATAAACTGGAACAAGCATGGAGGGCTGTGCAGACCATGCTAGTGTGTTGCTCAGTAAACTGCACTAGCTGTCCAGCGTAGTGAGTATTGCAAACGTTACTATCATATGCAAACTATACTCGCATCAGATTACTGTCTATAATGGGAAGGATTTGCTGTGTGTGAGTGTGCGTGTGTGTGTGTGTGTGTGTGTGTGTGCGCGCGCGCATGTTCATCAGAAATTGAGGGAGAGTGCATGTATGTGCGCTTTTGGAGTGGTTGAATGTGAAACTCATTGTTTGAGAAGGAACCCACATGGAGGAAAGTATTTTAAATTAGAACAACTGGCAGCCTTTTTGGTAATCGACAGAGAGAGAACGAAAGAAGTTTCATGGACAGATGAGATAAAGTGTTTGAGAATGTCAAAATAAAAGCATTGGCAGACACAACAGCAATATACATCGGTGTGCACATGAAAGACAGATGGATGGGAGTTTGGTTGAGTTCCAATCAGATTTGCTTCGGCAGGTTTGAAGCCGGCAACGTCAGCAGCAGATTATTGCCTTCTTTAAGACTGTATTTCATAGCTCAAGGTTCAAACAGCAGATGGAATAAGCCAGTGAGTTATATTCTGGTGTGGTGAGTATTTCAAGTTAGACATGGTCAGGGCATGGTGTCAGGAATCAGCTCATGGTCAAAGGGATCTCCCACAGTTGTGGCTTGTCTGCTTCAGTCGCAGATATTGGCCGTAGATGGGATGGAAACAGTGGAAGGAAGTGGAGTTTTGTAACCAGAACAGTAGAGAGTGACCTCCATGCTCTTAATATTTAAATAACAAAGGCCATGATACAATAAATTGTAGTTCTCCGCTGGAACTGAGGATGTCAACATAGAGACCCATGAGTAACACTGCCTGAGCAGAGAGGGAGACAGTAATTGAACACATACATTGATGTAGTTATCCGTGGTCTGTAGCGTGGATTGAGAGATTCAATCGGATAATAATAGTGACAAAAATTGTAGACTAAATGAAAGAACAGCAATACAGTCATAACCGGTTTAGAGAAAAAAATCTGGACAGTGACACTTACCAGGAATACCAACGATAGCCAGGAAGGGATAATAAACATATTGAATAACGAGAAGAGTGTAATAGATTCGCAAAGATAATGACCACCAATAAAATGCAGAAAGATACCAAACATAATTGGATAAACGCCTGTCTATTGTTGGAACATGCCAGTATAATGTTCCCAGATTCTGATACATTTTTGGAACATTCCACTCTAATGTTATCTGGTTCTGATCAATTGTTGGAACATTCCAGTCTAATGTTCTCAGATTCTGATATCTTCTCTCCCTGTGTCTGGATCTGCTGATCCTTGTCAGTGTTGTCGGTGTTGCTCCTGCTCATGTTATGGGATAACACATTGAATGGCGCCAATTTATCATTATAAGATGGAAACCCTACACTGGGATAATTAGAATCCATGGAGATTGGCATTAATCTCAGTCACTGAACAAACACTGAAAACCGAGCAAAGGCTACGACAATGGATGAATGGGTACCGCACAACAATCAACAGACAGGAGTGTCCCTTCCCAGTTCTGGAACTTCAGTGGTCCAGGACCTTCAACCTTGGACCTACGGGTGACCATCCTCCAAGGCGAAAAGTGGCCGAGCACAGGCTGATAGTACCCAAAGGGAGGGCCTCAACCGGGACCTTGGGTTCATGTCACATTACAAGTGATCACCGTTGCACTATACACACACACAGACAATCCTACACTCCTACACACACAAACATACACACACACGCACTCGTTTACATACACATACACACGGACATATGTACACAGACACGCACACATACACTCACACACACCCTTACAGACATACACGCTCCCAACTCATATGGGCATCCTCTCAGAGACCTAGAACACTCTACACTCATGCACACACATATACATTCTCTGTCACTGACACTCAAAACGCGCCAACCCACACACGCACAACACTCCCACACTCTCAGATGCACCCCCTCACAGACTTAAGACACTCTACGTCACTACACACACAAAAACATTCTCTCTCAAACTCATAACCCCCCAACCCAGACACACACACACACACACAAGCAAATATCCACGTGCACACATATATTTTGTGGGGTGAATTTGTACTTGCAGAGTTTCATTGTACTTTGCCCAAAAATTGCATGAATTCATGTAAACCTCTGAGCTCAAAAACTACATGAATTAATGTAAAACTCTGTTATCTCACTTTTCAGATTAGAATCAATCGAAACATCATGGCATAGATAGAGAATACAGGGGGCTAACACCTTCAACATATTGTCTAGCTAACCTGAGAATGCATCGTTTTTTTTAAAAAAAAGGTTTTGTGATTTACACATGAAAGAAGTGGAACTATCATGGTATTGGAACAGATGACAGACTCAAAAGACAATCAAGGTATATTTCAATGTATAATTTCAGTTACATCACACTCTAATTTTTTGCAATAAATTTTGTGCCTTAGAAGTGTGTCCTCCACTATCACCTGATGAAGGAGCGTCGCTCCGAAAGCTAGTGTGCTTCCAATTAAACCTGTTGGACTATAACCTGGTGTTGTGTGATTTTTAATTTTGTACACCCCAGTCCAACATCGGCATCTCCAAATTATGACTGAAGAAACAGGCTCAATTAACTAGTTACATACATCACTTTTCATATCACTATAAAAGGGAACATTTACTGGGTTTCAATGGAATGGATGAGGGTTGTTGAGGAATGGACCAAAAATCTTTAAATCTTTTTAATCTTTTTGTTTTACTTGTATATGAGAGTATTAACAGAACACTGCAGGGGTCTATATATGTTCCACTCTGTTTATGTAAGGTGGCAGTTAGAAAATAACAGATCGGCCGCATAAAACAAAAAAGTCGGGTGGGAAAGTTTCTAGATACCTTAACACAAAGTATGATACTTATTGACCAGTGTGAGGCTACTCCTGGTTTTAAGTGCCCTGCTAACAAATCCTTTCATAAGTTTGAGACAGAGCATTGAAACTGCTGCTCAGCAACAGGCCGAAGCAATTCTGTCCCTATGGGCCTCTTACAGAGGGACAAGAGAAGGCCGTTCAGCCCATATTAACATGTTGCTACTTGAAAAGGTGGAAATCTAGAATATTGGCACATTTTGCCAACAGAATCATTCAAAACAAAGAGACGTGTCGCTGCAGCTGTATGAGGTGTTACTGAGAGGGCACCTGGAGTACATTGTGTTGTTTGTTTTTCTGTAACTGAGAAGAGATGGGATTGCTGGATGGCTGGATATATTGATGCTCTGTCAATGTAAGGAAGGAGGCATGTGTCAGGTAAATAGAGCTGAGATCAAGTGACTCCCGAGAGGAATATAAGGGCAGTAAGTGCATAGTTAACGGGGAAATCGTGCCAGAAAAATGTGGACATGAGATGGCTTTAGAAATAGGGTTAACGAGGTATTGAAGGAATTCTACACATCCTTTAATGGCAAAGGATTTACTATAGAGAGAATAGGGCCCCTTAAAGATCAGTAAGGCTACCTATGTATGGAACTACAGGAGATTGGAAGGATATGAAACAAGTATTTCTCCTCAGTATTTAATGTGGAAGAGGTTACAAGAGCGAGAGAATGGAGAAATGTATCGTGATACCTTGAAAAGTATCTATATTACAAGAAGGAGTTGGACATTTTAAAACAAATAAGGGTGAACAAATCCCTGGGACCTGATCAGTTGTATCCCAGACCTTTGTGGGAAGCTAGAAAAGAGATTGCTCTGCATTTTGCTGATATATTTGTAACATTGATTTCCACAGGTGAGGTGTCAAATGACTGGAGGGCTGCTAACATAGTGTCATTATTTAAGAAAGTAAGGAAAAAACGGGTAACTCTAGATCGATGAGCCTGACGTCAATGGTGACTAAATTGTTGGAGAAGATTTTGTGGGAAAGGATTTATATGCATTTGGAAAGACAAAGACTGAAGAGGGCTTTGTACATTGGAGATCACGTCTCACTGACTCGGTAGAATACTTTGAGGGAGTGAAGAAGAAGATTAATGAAGGCAGGGCAGTGGATGTTGTCTTTATGGAATTCAGTAAGAAGACCAAAATGTTCTACATGGCAGACTGGTTAGCAAGGTTAGACTGCCTGGAATCCAGGGAGAGCTCACCATTTAGATCCAAAATTTTCTTTAATATTGGAGACAGGGCGTGGCTGTGTACATTTGTTCATTAAACTTGGAGACCTGTGACCAGTGGCGTGCTGCAAAGGTCAATAATGTGTCCACTGCATTTTGCTACTTATGCAAATCATTTGCATTTGAGTACATGAAGTATGGTCAGTCAGTTTGTAGATAATACCAAATTGGTTGGTGTAGTCGACAGTGAAGAATGATCTCTTAGACTAGAATGGGTCTTTGCTTAGGTGAGCCGAGGAGTGGCAGATGGAGTTTATTTTAGTTAATTATGAGGTGTTACATTTTGGCAAGACAAATCAAGGCAAGACATATAGGTAGGGTCCTGTCGAAAGCTGCCAATCAAGGAGAAATCCATAGAAATTATCGAATCCCTACAGTGAGGCAACAGGCTATTCGGACCATCGAGGCCACACCTACCCTCCAAATAGTATCCCACTGGACAAATCCCTACCCTATCCCTCTGAGCCTTCATTTCCCATGGCTAATCCACCTCACCTACACATCCCTGTGTACTTTACACAATTGAGCATGGCCAATCTACACTTATCTGTATATCTTTATACTGTCGGAGGAAAAAACATAGCATCCGGAGGAAGGTCATGCAGACACGGGGAGAAGGTGCAAACTTCACACGGGCAGTCATTCAAGAATGGAATTCAAACCAGATCGCTGCGCTCTGAAGCAGCAATGATAGCCACTGAGCTACTGTGTCACCTGTGATGCAGGTTCTCCGTTCCTTGAAAGTGCCATCACAGGGAGACAGCGGAGTGAAGAAGGCACTCGGTGACCTTCCTTTATTGGTGCGTGCTTTGAGTCTAAACATTTGCATGACACGTTGCATCTGTACAGGACATTGGTTTGGCCTTTAATACTAATCAACCTGCTGTCAGAAATGCGTTGTCAAGCTTGAAAAGGTACAGAAGAGATTTAAAAGAATGTTGCAGGTTTTGGAGGGTTAGAGTTACAGGGAGAGTTTGAATAGGCTGGGACTATTTTCAAGTGTTGAGTCTGAGTGGGGACTTTATCGACGTTTATAAAATCATGAGGGGCACAGATAAGGTAAACAGTCAACGTCTTTTCCCCAGGAGAGGCAAGTCCAAAATTAGAAATCAAAGGTTTAAGGTGAGAGCGGAAAGATTGAAATAGCGACATGATGGACAACATTTTCACACAGAGACTGCTGCGTGTATGGATTAAACAGCCAAAAGAGGTGGTGGAAGCAGGTACAGTTACACCATTAAAAAGGCATTTAGATGGATACATGTCTGGAACGTATTTGGAGGGAGACGGGCCAAGTGCTGGCTAGGAGTACGAGATTTACTTCGGATATTTGGTCGGCATGGACGATTGGACTGAAGGGTCTTTTTCTGTGCTGTGCATCTCTGAGACTCTATTGCCTCTTGAGTGTATAACACAGGAATAGGAGAAGGCTATTCAGATTATAAATTCTGTCAGGCAGCCTGCTTGTTCAATTACTGACAGTAAAATACAAATATGCATCATTCAGATTTTTATGGTGTTTTACAGAAGCAGGAGAAAGGCTTTTAGTCAAGAGAAGCTGTAAGGAATGTGAAGAGGCTATTCAGGCCCTCACCTCCATTCCACAGGAGCAGCAGGTGAGCACAGAGCTATTGGAGCCTGTTACTCAGGAACAAGAGGAGGACATGTGTTTTCACAAACTTGGGATTAGGAGGGAGTCATGCAACTTTTCGAAACTGGGACACAGGAACAGAAGGCAGTTACTCAACTGCTCGAGACTTGGACACAGGGAAATCTGGAGGCTAGTGAGGCCCCAGGACCCTGTTACGCAGGAACAGGGGGACTTGCCTCACTCCCCACCAGTATGGGACACTGGTAGAGAAGGGGAGTTTGCCTGGAACAAATATAAATATATGAATAATTTGCATTCGTGGTCCATTCATTCCTGCCCCACCATTCACTAAGACCACGGCTGATCTGTTTGTGATTTCCTCATTCCATTTTACGCAGACTGTCCTCTCTGCAGCCTCTGCTCCATTTATGGGTCACTTGCAAACCCAGATGCTGTAACAACAGTGACCATCACTCATCCAGACAGTCGGGTCTAAGGATGAGTCAGGATTTGAAGGGTCCAATCACAAGAATGAAAACATAAAATAAAGGTATTGCCAGATGTTTAGTTCTCTCACATTCGCAATCAGACTCACATAACCAGCCCATCCACAATACATTCAGAATGGAGCACTGTGTTGATCTGGTCCAGAGTGGAAATTTGTGCAACTGACACCGACGTTTGATCTGTAATCCTGGGCTAAATGTCCAGCGTGGGGAACTGTGCAGACAGCACTAGTTCATTCATACATAAACACAGGCTGTTGCATTATTCGGTAACACTGTGTTAGATCACTGCCCAGTGTGGGGAAACTTGCAGCCCATGCTGGAAGTGACAGGATGTGCAGCTCCCATCCGTTTGCCGCTCCATATCTCCACTGTACCTTGACAAGAGGTGCGGCTGATGTGAAAATCATTGCAAGGGAGAGATGTAAATGAAAACAGTTCAAATACCAAAAATTCTGATTAAGGCGAGTATCATACAATATTTAAAGATGAAATAACTGAGATAATATCCGATGAGGTTTGGTGAATGGTGCAAGGAAGTAAGAGGGGGGATGGTGATGTTATAGTGGGTGCACTATAAGCCTCCAAATCATCAATGAGCATTGGAGGAAGAAATATGTAGGGAGACTGGTGAGAGTAACAGGAGCAACAGAATTGTCCTAATAGGGGATTTAAAGTTTTCTAACATAGACTGGGACATCCAGATGGTTAAGAACTTCGATGGACCGTAATTTCTTAAGAGTGTTCAGGAAAGTTTCCACAAGCAGTATGTACAGGAAGGGACAAACTCGACCTACTGTTGGGAAGTAGGAATGGATAGGTGACGGAGGTAAAGCGGGGGAGTATTTTGGGAAAAGTGACTAGCGTTGTATTAATTTTAAAATAGTTATGGGAGTGACAAAATAGGTCCACAGATTCAAGTTCTAAATTGGTGCAAGGCATATTTTGTTGGAATTAGACAGGGGGTTGCAGGGGCTAATTGGAGTAGTTTGTTTACAGGTCAAAGGATATTGGGCAAGAGGGAGGACTGTAAAAGTGAGATAGCTCGAGTTCAAGGTTTGCAAGGTCCTGTGAGGGTGAAGGGAAAGTGAGGCTGGAAAAGAGAACCCTGGATGTCAAGAGATATTGAGGCACTGACCAGCAAAAGCAGGCGTGGCTCAGGCACAGGCAGCTGGAATCAAGGGAATCCCTGGAGGTAAACAGGGATACAGGAGTTTACTGAATAAGGAAATCAGGAAAGCAAAAAGGGATTATGAGATAGACTTGGCAGAGACGATTAGGGTGAATCAAAATTCACTATAGTAAAGAAAAAGAACAACTCGAGAGAGAATAGGACGCCTTAAAATCCAAAATAGTCATGCATGTGTAAAACCTCAAGAGATGGGTGAAGTCCTCAATTTCCCCTCTGTGGTTACCATGAAGAAAGACATGACGACCTGTGACTTTTGGGACGTTAATTGTCTTATCTTGGTACAGTCCATATCACAGTAGAGGTGCTGTTGGACACATTAGAATGCATAAAGTCAGATAAATCTCTTGGTCCTGACCAGATATATTTAAGCGCACTGCAAGAGGCGAGAGAAGAAAGTTCAGGGGCCAAGGTCCCGGAAGGCTAGGCGGTAGCAAATGATGTGCCCTTATTCAGAATGGCTGCAAAGAAAAGCCTGGGAAATATAGACCAGTAAGCTTCACGTCTGTTTCCGGAACCCACTTGAGAAGATTCGGAGATATAAGATATGCATGAATTTGGAACGGCAGAGTTCGACTTGGAGCAGTTAGCAAGGCTTTGTGCGTGGCAGAGCATGCCTTACAAATTTTGTTAGAAGTTTTTGGGAAAGTCTCCAGGAAAAGTTGACGAGGGCAGGGTGGTGGACATAGTCTATATGGATTTCAGTAAGGCCTTCCATAAGTTTCCACATGGTAGGCCGCTCTAAAAGATTAGATTGCATCGACTCCAAGGTAAACTGGCAAATTGGCAACACGATTGGCTTGACATTATGAAGCAAATGGCTATGGTGGAGGATGCTTGTCGGACTGGAGGCCTGTGACTAGTGGAGTGCCTCAGGGGTTGGTGCTGGGCCCTTTGCTGTTTGTTATCTATATCAATGATTTGGACCAGAGTGCACAACGCAAGGTTAGTAAGTTTGCAGATGACTCTAAAATAGGAGGCATCGTTTACAGTGAGGAACGTTATCAGAAATTGCAGCAGTACCTTGATCAGCTGGGGAAGTGGGCTGAGAAATAGCAAATGGAGTTTAATATAGATAAGTGTGATGTCTTGCATGTTGGCAAGTCAAATGTAGGTGGGAGTTTAATGATGAATGAGAGGGCCTTGAAGGAGTGCAGTGGAAAAAAGAAAGATGTTGGATATCAGGTGTACGGTTGTCTGAAATTTGAGTCGCAGATATACGGGGCAGTGAAGAAGGCTGTTGGCACACTGGCCTACATCAGGGCATTGAGTATAGAAGTTGGGACGTTATGTTGCAGTTGTACAGGATGTTGGTAAGGCTGCGGTTGGAGTATTGTGTTCAGTTTTGTTCACCTTGCCCTAGAAAGGATACTATTGAACTAGAAAGAATGTAGAAGAAATTTACAAAGATGTTTCCTGGGCTGAAGGCTCTGAGTTATAGAGAGACGTTGGACAGGTTAGAACATATTTCTTTACAGCGTAGGAAACTGAGGGATATCTTATAGAAGTGTAAAGCTTATCAAATCATGAAAGATGTGCATTGGGTGAATATTGCAATTTTTGTTTGCCAGTTTGGGGAACCAAGGACAAGAGGACATCTGTTAATGTTTGGAGAGGAAAAATAAATAAAACCTGAGGATCAACTTTTTTACACAGAGTGTGGTACGCATATGGACTGAATTGGTTGAGGTGGGTACAATACCAAACTTGAAACGGCATTTGGACAAATACATGGATAGGAAAGGATTAGAGTGATACAGAGGAAGGGCAGGGAAATGGGGTGAGTGTGGATGTACACTTTGGTCGGCATGGACCAGCTGGGCCGAATGTCCTGTTTCTATGCAGTAGAACAATATGACTGTAAAAACGTTTGTTTCGGGATAGAGACAGAGAGGGAGAGACTGAGAAAAATATCATGGAAAGACATGTTCACAGGTTTCAGAATGCTGAAATGAAGGCATTTCGACAGTTTCATGAAATGCAGGTCAGTATTTTGAAGAATTATGAGTGAATGGAATATTGCTGTGAGTTCAGGCGATGGAGAGTTTTGAATCAGCATTTGTTCTGCAGCTTTGTAACTGGGAGTGAGGACAGCAGAGTCTTCAGCGCATTGAACTGTATAAAACAGTAATTTCTCTCAGTGTAATTTTTTTTGAGTGTGACAGAGGGATTATCTGTAGGAAGCTGAGCTAGTTTCCTGGTGCTATCTTATTGAACTCACCTCATTAACTACCCACCCACCCACTCACCTCTCATTGAATGCCAGCTCGATTCTCCCACCCATCATGACTGGAGGTAATCACAGTCGCCCGGATGCGCCTAGAGATTCCGTGTTCCCTGACACTGGTGCCATATTTAAAAGGCCAAGGGGCACACGGCTGAGCCTCCTCAGTTTGGAGCTGCCCTGTACAGTTTACCCCGAGCATGGCAGAAAAGGGGCAACTACACCACAGTTTGTTGACGGAGCATGATGTGCATAGTGGATGGGCGAGTACAGAGGGGGACTATTCCCTTCCCAGAGGTGGGCATACCTCCAGACCCAGCGAGCTCGATCTGTGCTCACCACTCAGCTCAGTGCAGTATCTGTGGTCTGAAGAAATGTCCAGAAATGACCTTTCCCGCTCTGTCAGGATAAGGGTCACCGTATTCTCTCTGCTCCCTCACACTCACTGTATATCGGTTACAGCACCGACACCCAAACAAGGCTCATGTTCGACCACTCTCACTGCCGCATGCAGTAGCTTCGCTCTCTCTCTCTCTTTCGCTCTCACCTTTGCAATACCTCCCCACACAGTTATAGAAAATTCCAGAGAAAACCGATTATGGAATGTTCCAGATAATGTTCCAAATAATACCCAGTTTCAGGAAAATGGCAGTGCTCCAGTGTGTAACACATAAGAGGCAGGAGTAGACATGCACGTTTTCCAAATCAAACACATTTCAAACCATGCTGAGGCCATTCAGCCCTTCAAACGTGCTCCAGCATTTACTAAGATCTGATGCTTTTCTAAGCTCCATTTTACTGGAACATCCAGTCATTAAAATCCCTGGGTTCCTGTCACTGTCCAGACGGCATTCAGGCACTTTTACCCCAGTTTTCCTCAAGCGCCTGTTTGAGGGAATTTCCCATGGAACGCACTCTCCTCACAGTATATTCAGATACATACTTTCATGCAACAGTCAGCATGCTTCACACAGACCAAAAAAAATCTACAATTATTTTATGGTTATAGATATCCAATCACACTTAGTAATTCTGGTTATTTCACTTGACTCACCTTAATGATATTATACTAAAGACAGCTTCTAAACACGTCTTGTCATAAAATTCAATTTCGAGCACAGAACGTTTTTACCCTCAGCCGTTATCTTGACCGTTATCTGAATTGTACCACTTTCCTTGTTCTGAATGTTTCTCTTACCTTTTGTCTGTGACTGTTTCTGTCTGTTGCAGTTACACTGTCTCCCACTCAGTTGGGTGGACGGCTGGTTTGTGATGCAGAGGTTGGCCAACAGCGCAGGTTCAGTTCCTCACACTGACAGAGGTTACCAAGAAGGGGACGTTCTCTCAACCTCACCCCATCACCCGAGGTGTGGTGATCCTCAGGATAAACCACCATGAGTGGTCTCTCTAATGAGAGTTCTTTGGGACTCTATTGTATCAATGTTAGCATTTTAATTTAAAAATATTTTTGTTGAAAATATTATAATAAACCAATTATTAATATTATAATAAACCAATAACAACATAACTCAAATAACTGACTAAAATTGCACACATGTACATGTACATACAAAACAAGTAAAAATAGCACTAAACGGACAGAAGTAAAACAAAAATAAACAATAAATATTGAATAAATAATACAGCTCAGCGTAACAAAACGATAGCACTCGTTCGTCAAGAGCATTAACTGATACACATTTTTATGTTCATTATTCTTCCTTTCTGGATATATGATTCATTAGATAATATCGTCAGGGCTATCTAAAAACTCTACTGAGAGTGGCAGATAAGCCTGTAGCACGGTATACCAAAGAGATTTGCCATGGCTTATATAAATCGCTGGTGAGAAACTCCAAAGGGATATTCTCCATGAAGAGCTTAGGATGACCCAACAGACCCGGGGTGTTTTCGGACATTCAACACAACAGAATGCTCTTCCTAGTACAGAAAATAAGGATATTTTTCCCATGTGCATCTGAGTAAAGTGCCCTGTGCAGGCCCAGGAAAAGAGAAACCAGGTCCATCTCCAATTCAGTCCCCGAGACACACTCTATCACACCTGACTCAGTGTTCCAATATATATGAAGCCTGCAGATGGACCACAAGCAATGAGTAAGAGTGCCTGTAATCATTTTGCATTTAGTACATGCTGAAGATAATCCCACTTTGAATTTTGAGAGATAATCTGGGATCAGAAAGACCCTATGAAGAATTTTCACCTGCATGGAATCGGTCCTATTACAGATGAAATCCTTTGAGCATTTTCACAAATATCCTCCCATGTCTCCGAAGTGTTCTGAACCCCCAACTCTCTCTCGCAGACATCACAAAGCTGCACAATCTCGTCTGAGGGAACACTCTCCAACTAATGATAAAAGGTACTGACAGAGAGTGTATTCTAAGCAATAAGTCCCCTCTTCTCTCTTTTGGGTCTGTAAGAGTTTGTTAAATTGTGTGTTTTTTAAATCAAATCTCTGATCTGGAAAAAAGAAACAGATGAGGTCTCTATTAGGTAGTCCATAAGTACGAGTTATTTGATCAAATGATATCATTGTTTCTCCCTCAAATAGCACGTGGTGGCTCAGTAATGAGCATTGCTGCCTCACAATACCAGGGTCCAGGGTATGGTTCCGGCCTTGGCTCACTGGCTGTGTGGAGTTAACATATTCTCGCCGGTTCTGTGTGTGTTTCCTCCCACAGTCCAAAGATGTGCAGGTTAGATGAATTGGCCATTGATAAATCACCCAAGGTGTTCAGAGATGTGTAGGTGTGGGTTAAAGAAGAAAATAAAATCCCTACTTGTGAGGTAGATCTGCCTCCAGACATCTACTTCTGCACACATTATAACGCGGGTATTGGGGGAGCTTTGAACATTCTGCCCACCGTGGGGTCCATAAGACAGTTGAAATCTCCTTCTAAAATAATGTGCCAAGAAGCAAGATAACTTGATTTGGAAAATACAGGATTTTAAGAGTGTGCGCCAGGGGGCAATAAACATTCAAAATACTGTTTATTTTCCCATAGTTCGAGGCTTTGGGGATTATGATCCTCCCGTGAGTGTCAAATACAATCTAATAATTTAAATGGAAGATTCTTTCTGTCCAGTGTGGCTTCGCCCCGACTCCTAGTATTAAAAGACGAGAAATAAACCCGATCAAACCCGCCCTGTTGTAACGTCAAATGTTCATTGTCATCAAGGTGCATCTCCTGCAATAGGACAACATCCACCCTCTCCTTTTTAAGACTAGAAAGTATATTTTTCCTCTTGACTGGCAGGTGGCTCCCCTTTATGTTCCAGGTACACCATTTAAGCACAGCATTATCTATATCACACTGTAGTAACATTTCAACTCTAGAGTTTCACATCGAAATACACATCGCTGATCATTAATCAAAAAAGACTCATAGAACCTAAAAACTGTACAAACTAAAACTACTACACATAACCAGCTCTCAAAACTTTCCAAAGCTAAACACATAAAAAACAAAGAACGAAACAAAGTCCAAAGTGCCAATGACACTTGATAGGGTAATTTAGCACCACACCACCCCCGCCCACTGTGGTCGCTTACATATCACAACACTTTATCTTCTGCCCGCTACTAATATGGCATCCAGGGCAATTAACAACAAAAATCCGGCTTGAACTGCCCTTCGGTGGGCACTTAGTCATCACAACCACATTTGTAATTCCCTCCAGCTTGAGCCGCATCCCAGACACAAGCAAAGAAAGTGAAAATGAGTAGTAATAAAGAAAATGAGTAGAAAATGAATAAGTTAAAATTGAGTACTCTACCCATCCCCGACTATAATCAAGCACTGGTTACTCCCAGAAAAATCCAACAAAATGTATTTAAGCGAGGAACATGCATGTCTAAACATCCAGCTTACTTTAAACTATTCACAAAGTTTTTGCTTTCTCTGGAGAATCAGACGGGTTCACGGATCCATTCAAAGTAATACGGAACATCGCTGGGAACCGTAAGGAATACTGAATCCCGACTTCCCTTACTCTTCTCTTGATATCATCAAAAGATTTTGTTTCTTGAATCACTGCCGCTGAAATGCCCTGACAGAACATAATCCTGGAGCTCTCGTGAATTAAAACCATCGGATCTTTCCGTTGGGTTCTGGAGGATTCCATCAGTCTTTGTTTGTCCCCATAACTATGTAATCGCTCAAGGACAGGGCGAAGGGGTTGCTCTGAGTCTGACCTCCGCGCTGTAACCCGATGAACTGTCTCTCTATTTACCCGTCCCTCTTCAACTTCGAAGTGAACGAATCGCTGCAGCCAGTTCTCAAAAATACTCACTGACTGACCAGCTCCTGTCTGGTACAGTCGACCGACGATGTGAACATTTTTCATCCTGCCCCTGTTCTCAAGATCGTGATCTTGTTCAGTTAAGTTGCAGACCTGTTTTTCAAGGGCGAGCATCCACTCCTTAGAGAAATGAATTGTGGCCTCTGCACTGCAGTTCGGCGCTCATCCGTTCTGTTTCCAAGGCTTTGAAGTCATGTTTTTGGAGCACGGCTGAGAATGGCTCTAGCCTACTGCTGAACTTTTCTTTAATCATGCCTTCAACCATTTCACATAACTTGGTGAACTCAATAACCAAGGCCTGACGAGTAACTGGGTCTATCGAACGAGCAGAGTGGGTTGCAGTGGCGGCCTCAGGCATGCTCGATGCTTCTGACGGGTGCACCGTGTGTTGGGACTGACTCGATTCTTTCCCGCGTTTGTCATTTTCACTTGACAAAAGTGTTTAGTAAAGATTCTATAACTCTTTTATTGTTGAATTTTAAGTAAATGGCTGGGATGGAGTGGATTAGAGCACCACTTTGCCTGTGCTGTGATGCAGAGCCCAGCAATGTAGACCTTCCAGATCGTCGCCATCTTGGATTGCCCCTTAAAATATTATCAATATTATTATTTCGTTTTGCATTATATTAATGGATGTTCTGGCCGTGTCATTTAGTACCATTGTCTACATTTTCCCCCACACCGCACATTCCTGCAGATCCACGATAATCCACACGGTGGCACAGTGGTTAGCACTACTACTCACAGTACTAAAGACCCGGATTCAATTCCCACCTCAGGCGACTGACTGTGTGGAGTTTGCACATTCTCCACGTGTCTGCGTGGATTTACTCTGGGTGCTCCGGTTTCCTCCCACAGTCCGAAAATGTGCCAGTTAGCTGAATTGTCCATGCTGAATTGCCCGCAGGGGAATGGGTCTGGGTGGGTTGCGGTTCGGTGTGGACTTGTTGGGCTGAATGGCCTGTTTCCAGACTGTAAGTAATATAAGCTAATCCTCGACTCCGTTGTTATTTATGAAACTTCTGTCTGTGCCTCAAATATATTTAAAAATTCTGCCTCCAATGCTCTGCGGGGAAGAGAGTTCCAAAGACCTACAGTGTTGAGAAAACAAAAAAAAAACCCTCAAGACCTGAGTTTGAGGTTAATTTTTCTTTGTCTCCTTATCTGAGTAAGGATATAATTACATTGGAAGCACTTCTACATTTACCCCTTCGCCTAACGCTATGGGCAATTTAGCATGGCCAGTTCACCTGACCTGCAAATCTTTGGATCTGTGGGAGGAAACGGGAGCAGCCGGAGGAAACCCCCGCAGACACGGGGAGAATGTGCAAACTCCACAAAGGTAATCATTAAAAACACAGAAATAAAGAACACACACCGGATCATCAACACCACACTCACAGGAATCCGATTCACTAGAGAGGAAGAAAAGGACAATCAACTCCCATTCCTAGACGTGATGGTACAGAGAACACCGAACGGAGAATTCACCACAAAGGTATATAGAAAAGCCACATACACAGACCAAGTCCTAAACTACGAAAGCAACCACCCCAACGCACACAAAAGAAGTTGCATCAAGACACTGTTCAAAAGGGCCACAACACACTGCAGTACACCAGAACTGCAAAAGGAGGAAGAAGAATTTCTATACAACGTATTCGCCAAAAACGGATAACCCCGCAATTTCATCAACATATGCCTAAGGGAAAGACAACGGAATAAGGACATGCCACAACGCAAAGGACTAGCCACAATACTATACATCAAAAACATTTCTGAACTGACAGGCAGACTACTGCGACCACTAAAATTCATAACAGCACACAAACCAACAGCCACTCTTAGACAACAACTCACCAGGACGAAGGATCCGATACCCAGCATGAGCAAAACCAATGTAGAGTTCAAAATCACATTCAAGGGCTGCACAAAGCACTGCATAGGACAAACAGGAAGACAGCTAACGATCCGCATCCATGAACGCCATCTAGCCACGAAATAACATGACCAGCTATCCTTAGTAGCCACACACTCAGATGACAAGCAACATGGGTTCGACTGGGACAACATTACTATTATAGGACAAGCCAAACAAAGAAGAGTCAGGGAATTCCATTCATCCACTCATCCACTGATTCAATCAACAAACACATCGACCTGGACCCAATATACCGGCCACTACAGCGGACAGCTGAAACTGACAACCAGAAGCGGCAGGGACAGGCCACTATAAATGCCGGAGGAAACACCACAGAAGCGCTTCACAGGAGGCTCCCAAGCACTGAGGATGTCACCTGGACAGGGAACGAAACTTTTGCAACAAAAACTTCCAGCTCGGCGAATAGAACCACAGCAACGAGCACCCGAGCTACAAATCTTCTCACAAACTTTGAAGATCTATATAATGTCACATAGTCAACATTCTCCCTCCTGGCCTTCCTATGACCTTGTGTGATTTTGTCTTCTTTATCTTGCACTCAATAGAGAGAACCCCTTTCCCCCAGTCTTAATTTAAACCGGTTTTATATCATCTTCTTGTTCACCACTGTTAAAAGCCTGTTTATCTTTGCCACACTCTCTTTTCCCTGTCACCCATCCCCCACCTCTGGCAAGGGATTAAAAATCCCAGTTTCCTAACCCTTTCAATTCTGAAGAAATGTCACACTGGGCTTGAAACTTTAACTGTTTCTCTGTCTCTGAAGATGCAGACAGACCTGCTGAGTTTCTCCAGAAATGAATAGGCACAGAACAAATTTTGAATTTAACAAATATCTATGGATACTGCAAATAAAATTTCAATAATTACTGGAAAAACCTGGGAGCTTTGTAGAGGGTCACTGGACCTGTAAGTTTAACTCTACATTCACTCCAGAAGATGCTGCGGCATCTGCTGCAGTTTCTTCAGAAGTTTCTGTTTTTGAACAATTTCCAAAGAAGTATGTCAAAGATGCTGAAACATCCCGTTCCAACCTGGAGCGCTGTACACTGGGGACTGAATGATAATGCATGGTGACAAGTTCCTTGATTCTGAAACTGCATAAGACTGGCATCACTGACACTACGGATCTCTTAATCATGGTCAGAGAGAAAAACAGAGGGAAACACATTCACTTCGAACACAGAATATGGCAATGCTGATGAAACTATGTTGAGTGGATGAAACACCTCACCCTCATCATGATACCACCGAATCACAGATGCCAGTTTTCAAGCAATTCAATGATCTGTACGGTCATGAGGTAACAGCTGAATACTATAGATACGGCAAAGGCAGTGGGCCCTGACACCATTCCTGCAATAGTACTGACGAATTGTGCTGTACAACAAGCCGTGTTCCTGGGGAAGCTGTTTCATTCCAGCTCCAACTCTGACATCTCCCAGGCAATATGGAAAATTACTCAACTATGTCCAATCCTCTAAGAGGGGAATAACTACAACCTGACCGTTTACCACCCCTTCAGTCCCATCACGACAGTCACATTGGTGGGATTTATTTTTGACAGAGCTGTCAAGCAGCACAAAAATAACCTGGTCAGTGTGGCTTCCGATAGGTCCCCATGTGGAGATGGTGCTGTCGTGGAAATGTCACTGGATTACTAACCCATTCAGACTAATACTCTGGAAGCTGGTGGAAGTTAAAAGTAATTCATAAAATATCGAGACCTAAAAACTGGTGTCAGTAATAGCGATATTGGGTTCAACTGCTCCAACGTCTTAAAGGATAGAACTGGAAAGAACATCCGGCCCCAGCCTCAGTATCGGAAAAGGGAATGGGAAACACAGTTCTGTTGACCCTGCAGAGGCCTCCTTCCTAACATCTGAGAGCTTATGACTTTTACAGAGCTTTCCCACAGACTATCGTTTGTGGGCAGCACGGTGGCACAGTGGTTATCACTGCTGCCTCACAGCGCCTGAGACCCGGGTTCAGTTCCCGCCTCAGGCGACTGACTGTGTGGAGTTTGCACGTTCTCCCCGTGTCTGCGTGGGTTTCCTCCGGGAGCTCCGGTTTCCTCCCACTGTCCAAAGATGTGCAGGTCAGGTAAATTGGCCATGCTAAATTGCCCGTAGTGTTAGGTAAGGTGTAAATGTAGGGGCATGGGTGGGTTGCGCTTCAGCGGGTCAGTGTGGACTTATTGGGCCGAAGGGCCTGTTTCCACACTGTAGTGTAATCAAATCTAAACAACACAGAAACATCGGGAAAGGAGGAGGTCATTCAACACATTGAGCTTTCCTCATGCTAATTCATGGCCGAACTTCTCCACAATCCAGTTTTCCCCATACAGTGTACATTTCTCTGAATATGTTTAAACATTGTGAAATATAAATAGGAATTGCTGTAATCCTTTTGGTCCATCAATTTTGCTCTTCCATTCAATATATAGGCAGTTCTCAGATAACACGTACTTATTAAATACGATATGGCTGCGGTCCCTTGTTTTAGGCACCCTAGCCTGGGGAATTATCATCCCTGATTCCAATTTGTCTCGCTCTGTCAGAGTTTTATGTATTTCAATGAGATCTCCACTCATTTTCCTAAAGCCCATGGAATACAAGCTCAGTTGCCTCAAACTCTGTTACCACAGCAAGCCTGTCATCCCAGAGATCAGTCTGGTCATCTTTCATTGCATTCATTCAATGTCAGGTTTGTCCTTTATTAGGTAAGGAGACCAAAACTGCAGAAAATATTGCACAATGTTCGAGATGGGATCTCACCAAGGCCCCGTACAGCTGCAGCAAATGACCCTTACTCCTGTATTCAAATCTCCCTGAAATAAAGGTCAAAACACTATTTATCTTCCTAATTGCTTACTGATCCTGCAACATTTCTTTCAGTGACTGGTGTACAGGGAGATCAAGATTATTTTCAATGTTTCAGCTCCCCACTTGTTGGGTCGACATACACTGGTCAGCATGCTAATGCCATTCCCAGTATTGACTTCTGTGTTCAGAACTCACTGTCCTACATGAGCTCAGAGGGCTGCACAGCAATAAACAAAAATGCAGCTTAAATTCATTTAAAGAGCAACATTTTTCAACCAATCTCTTTTCATTTATGGGCTGCCATTCTACTGTTCTCATCAACGTACACAACGTCACATCTCTCCCATTGCTCTCCATCTGCTAGGTGATTGGCCAGTCACTCTACTTGTCTCAATCACCTTGGAGCTTTTTTTACTTACTCCTCACCCACTCACAAGCTGACATCGGTCGACTTGGGAATATTGCATTTGAGCCCCTCAACCAAAGATATAATGTGTATTGGGAATAGCTGGATCCCGAATCCCGATCCTTGTTAAATCATCCAAGCTTTCCATTCAAAAATCATGGTTTTATTCCTACTCAGTATTTCCTGCCAGCTCTCCCATTCGAACAGCTAACCATATATTAGCCCCAGTACCACAAGATTCGAATTTGCAAAAAACGCTTGGGGCTTTATTAAAATTTTTCTGGGATTCCAGTCGTATTGCATTGATACCTTTTCCATAATGTTGCTAAAATCCACTTTCTCAAATATGATTCCCATTTCATAAATCTCTGTTCACTTTTTCTATGCCCATTACTTTCAATCCAATACTTTCTCTAAAACTGTTAGTTGCTAATTTCATCCCATTATCTTTTTCTCACCAGACTAAAGTTCCCTAGTATTACTAGGAAGTTTTCATTTTTGTTTTGCTTTCTTCTGTGAAAGCATAACTGAAATATTTGTTCCATAGTTCTGCTAACTCCCTGTCCTCAATTATCTAGTAACAGACTGTAAGAAAGCGGCACCTTTTTCTCTTAATTCTGCCGCTGATATATTTGCAGAAGATATTAGAAGTTCATTCATATATGTTTTGATAAGATATTTTTCAGAAACCCATCAATTCCTATCTTTAGCTACTCAATGATTGACCTTCCACAAGCATACAATAACAGAAGCAAAAACTCTGTACCATCAGAAATATAGCACGGTCTACATTAGCCCTACTTTCCGACACAAGGCCTGTAGCCGTGAATCTTATGGCATTTCAAGTACACAACCGTGTATTTTCTAATGGTTACCATAACAACTCTCGTCTCAAGAAGTGCATTCCAGACCCCAACACACTCTGGGTGAAAAACAGTCCTCAAATCCTCACGAAACTCAAACCCTTCACTTTAAAATTGTGGCTCTTTGAGTAAAAGGAACAGATGCTGTCTAACCACCCTGTCCATGTCCCTCGTAATCTTATGCTTCTGAATCACGGCCCACTCAGCCTTCATTCCTCCAAACTAATCAACCCGGGCTTATTCAGCCTCTCTCTATGGCTTATATATTCCATCCTGGTGAATCTCCTCTGCAACCCCTCCAGTGCAATCACATCCTTCCTGTAATGTGGTTCTCAGAACTACACACAGTATTCCATCTTGTCATCACGGAAGTTCTGCATAGCTCTTATAATCTATGCTTCGATGAAAAAATGATATGTTTTAACGGTCCCCTATGCTTTCTCATGTTGTGTATTAACTTGTCTGGTCACATTCAGGGATGTGTGGAGAAGCACCCTCTGACCTTCCTAATGTGCTGCCATTCATTGAGTCCTCCTCTGTCTGGTTCCTTCTTCCAAAGTACATCACTTCATATTTATCAGGGTTAATTCCATCTGCTATTGATCTGTCCTTCTGACCATTCCATTTGATTCTTCCTGAAACATAAGACTTTTCTCCACACTGCCAACCACCCGGACAATCATTGTATCAAACACAAACTTACTTATCACCCCACCCCACCTCTCGTCCACATTCACAGCTGCATCATTTATGAATACCACAAGTAATAAAGTTAAAAATCACATAACATCAGCTTATAGTCTAACAGGTTTATTCAGAGGTACGAGCATTCGAAGCACTGATTCTTCATCAGGCGGCTGTGCGTTTTGATGAAGAAGCAGCGCTTCGAATGCTCGTGCCTCTGAATAAATATGTTAGACTGTAAGCTGGTGTTATGCGATGTTTAGCATTGTCCATTCCAGTCCAACACCAGCCCCACCGAATCACAAATAATAAGGGGCACAGCACTGATCCCCGAGGTACTCCATTGGACACTGGCCTTCAGTCACACAAACAGCCTTATACTACTACCTCCTGTCTCCTACCACTAGAGTTGACTTGGATGCAACTTGGCAAGTCTGGAAATGAGTCCTAACTGTTGCCTCGATATTCTGTTCCGCTTGACACACTTGTAGATTATCTGGGGATTCTCCCTAATCTTGCCCTGCCAGCAGGTTTCCATGTCCCTGTCTTCGTTAGTCCCGTCCAAGTGAAGAATTTACTCCGTATTGCAGTCCATACTGTCCTGTCTCAGATCATGTCATTATTTGCCTCGAATGTGGATTAGACAGCCAGGGAAGCGTTATGTTAATTTCCAACTTCTCACATGTTTTGTGAATGTTCTAAATTTCACTGTGACCCACCTCTCATTCTTTGAAGCGCGAGAGAACATAGGCCGGATTTCCTCATCAGGCAATCTCGCTGTCTGAGCGATTAATCTGGAGAATGCCCAATGCACATCCTCTTTGGTCAGTATATTCTTTCTGAGATTCGGTCACCAAAACTGTGCAAAATATTCCAGCTACAGTCCCACCAACACGCTGTGAAACTGCTTCAACCTGTCTTTACATCAATGTTCTGATTCTCTTAAATGAAGGCGAACCAAACTTTAACTTTCCACTTACATATATTCCTCCGAATACCCTTCACATTCATTGCATTTACGAACTCATTATTTGAGTTCTTATAGAAACCCTTCCAAAAATCCAACATATGCCACTTCTAGTTGTTCCCCATTATCTATACTGTAAGAAACAACTTCAAACAATTCCGAAATTTATCAAGTATGATTTCTCTGCCAGAAATGCACGCTGATTCTCTTCATTGTTGCCGTTAATTTCTAAATATCAAAAATCTCATCCTGTGTAATAGATTTCAAAAGATTCCCTACGGATGTCAAGTTAATTGATCTACCGTTCTCCACGCTATGTCATTTTCCCTTTGTAGTTGCTTGGATCCCTTCCATTCATCTGTAGTGCTTGGATCATGTCTACTACCTTCCATTTATCTACAATGGCTTCCGTTCTCTGCAGAATGTGCAGGAAAATAAAACAGTCATCGACAGTACAATTAATAATTCTTTTGGTGATTTATTTCTGACATTTTGATAGGAAGTGCATCTGTTTCGTCAGACTTAGCAATGCTTAATCCAGCTACATATTCAAGTACTACCTTGTTACTGATATGATTAAACTTTATGTCTTTAGCTGCAGGAGTCCGATATGATCATTGGTATTACTGGGTGATTTTCTGTATATTCCTCCATGGAGACAGATGCAAAATAACTGGTTATTCCTCGGCCATTTTCCTGTTATCCACAATAACCTCTCATCTCCCGATTACAAATTTCCACATTTGACCTTGCTTTTATTTTGTTTCCATTGAAATATAGATCGTAGATTGATGCAATCTTTGTGTTCCTGTTTGTTAGCATGCATGTTCTCTTTTTGATTTCCTTTTCTCTTTCATGGCCTTCCTTTTTTGGATCGTTAATTTCTGAGAATTCTCAGGTTTCCACAATGTCGGGAATTCTTCTGAAGTCACTTACTATGTTTAACATATTTTCTAATTCGTTATGTTAACCATCATTGAGTCACTTTCTCACTCTTCGGTGTTTGTACCTGAAATAAATAGACATATCTTTTCAGACTTTGCAGTATTTCTAAAAACTCCTGGTCCTGATCAGATATATTAAGGAACACCACAGGAGGATAGGAGGATAGACAAGAAATTGCGGGAGGACGGCCTGGCTCTTTTCTATCATCGTTGGCCAACGGGTGAAGTCCTGGACGACTGGAGGGTAGCGAATGCTGAGCCCATATTTAAGAAAGGCTACAAAGATAAACCTGGGAACTAAAGATCAGCGAACATGAAATCTAGTGGGTAGGTTACTTGAGAAGATTCAGAGAGATTAGATACACATGCATTTGGAAAGACAAGATGTGGTCCGGACTAAGATTAGAATGGTGCTGGAAAAGCAGAGCAGGTCAGGCAGTATCCGAGGAGCAGGAAAATCAAAGTTTTGGGCAAAATCCCTTCATCAAATTCAGCACGGGAATTTGTGCATGGGAGACCATGACTCAATTTTGTTGGAGTTCTTTGATAAAGTGACCAGCAACGTTGAGGAGGTCCAGGTGGTATACGCACTCTAGATGGATTCCATTTAAGGCATTCTATAATTTTCCACATGGTACGCTGCTCTGGAAGGTTAGATCGCATGAAATTGAGGGGGAGCTAGCAGACTAGGTACAAAATTGCCTTGATGGTAGGAAGCAGAGGGTAATACTGGAAAAGTGCTGGTCAGACTGGAGGCCTGTGAATAATGGCTTGCCTCAGGGGTTGGTGCTCGGACCACTACATATTACATATATCTATGATTTACATGAGAATGTACAGGTATGATTTTTAAGTTTGAAGACGGCACTAAAACAGGCGGTATCATGGAGAGTGACGAAGGTTATCAGAAATTTCAGAAATTACAGCAGTACCTTGATCAGCTGTAGAAGCGGGCTGAGAAATGGCAAATGGTTTTTAATATTGAACAGTGTAAGTGCGTGCGTTTTAGAAAGATATATCAAGGTTGGATTTCCATGGTGAATGGTTGGGTCCAAAGGACTGTAGTGGAACAGAGGGACCTTGGAATTCAGGTGTATGGTTCTCTGAAAGTTGATTCAGGGGTAGACAGTGCAGTGAAGAAAGCTTTTGACGCACTGGCCTTAATCAGTGTATTTCACTGAGTATCGAAATTATGGAGTTATGTTATAGTTATACGGGACGCTGCTGAGGCCATATTGGTAGTGTTAAGTTCAGTTTTGTTCACTTTGCGATAGGAAGGATGTCAATAAACTGGAAAGAGTGCAGAAGAAATTTACAAGGATGTTGCCAAGGTCTCAATGGTCTGAGTTATAGAAAGAGGTTGGACAAGCTAGGACTTTTCACTTTTGTGTGTATGAGACTGAGGGAGATCATATTGAAGTTTATAAGATCATGACAGGCATGGATAGCGTGAATGCACTAGTCTTTTCTTCCCAGGGTTGGGGAAACACAGACTGGAGGGCATCAGTTTAAGGTCAGAGAGGACAGAATAAAAGGGAACCTGAGGAACAACTTTTTAACACAGAGGCTGTGACGCATATGGAATGAGCTGCCAGGGGAAGTGGTTGAGGCAGATAAATTAACAACATTTAAATGGCATTTGAACAAATACACTGATAGGAAAGGATTAGAAGGATACGGGACATTGGCAGGGGTTAGCGTGGATGGACATTTTGGTCGGAATGGACAGTTTGGGCTGAAGGTCCTGTCTCCGTGCTGTCGGACTCTATGACTCTACCAGCCATTGTTTGTCTCCCACGGAATGTTATATTGTACTTTCCCAATTCACTGAAAATATCTTGACACTCTAACCTCCAGTTTTCCTTGATGTTTGACTAGAATGTTCAAGCATTCTATATTACATGCAGACACCGTGTAAAATGCACCTTATTAATGTTATTATTCCTTAAAAGCTGCTTCCGACCAAGTTTAATAATTCGTCCTTCTGACCACACATCAAATCCGAAATATCCTGCTCTCTAGTTTGCTTCAGAACGTACTCTTCAACACACCTTATCTCGACTTACGGGACTTATTATTCACAGCTTGAGCAGTCACTTAGTTAACGCAGTTTAGATACAACTTGAGACCATTCAATAAAACTGCAGTATCCACAATACTTGCCTATCTAATTTCCAGAGCATATGGTGGTTTTTGGTTTCAATATATAACACACCAATATTTGCTTCTCCTTGCTATCTGTAAACTCTATCTAAACTGATTCTATGGAAGCTGACGGACAGGTCTCTGTGTTTATTAGTGATAGACCTGGACAAGGCATTCAGGGAGGCTCACCTCGACGCTGAGATGATCTGAAGAAAATGTCCCACAATACTGGACAAGCAACAATACCCTCCTCGCTCTGTTAGGAGAAGAGATACCATATATTCTCTGCTCCCTCACACTCACTGTATATCTGTTATAGCATCGAACCCCGAACAAGGTTCACGCTCTGTCTCCAAATAAGGCTCAGGCACTAACTCTCTCACTATTGAATTCAGCAACTAATAATACTACATGGTTTCAAAACTATCGACTGACTCATTCTAGATACCTCATAACTCCCCCCACCTACACCAGCACAAACAGTAGGGTCACCCATTCCCACTCTCCCTCCATCCCATTCTCCCATTCCAGGAGAAACAGCCTGGAATAGGATAGAAAGGGCCAAGCCGGGTACTGGAGTGCCCGATATCCATTCCCTCACTCCGCTCCCCCCGCCATGTGGGGAGGACTCTTAAACAGCTGGAGAGGACCAGGACGCCTCGTGTGGAGAATCTGAAACATTCACGTCCAACTGACTAGGTAAGGAGCAATATTCAGTGAAAGCCAATTCTCAGTTTAAACCCACTGGCAGTTCCAACAGCAGTCCTTTCACTTCCAAAAAAAAAAGCACAGATTCCACACTGCACAGAGACGCAGACATAGAAATACACAGAGGTATTGCTAAATGCCCCAATATATGAACACAAACAATACTTCCAAGAAGATAGGCATACACACACGTATAAACACACAGAGGCATATACAGTCACATACAAATAGACATAAATACATATAGAAACACAGGCTGAAACACAGACAGACAGATGTAGACAAGCAAACGCACAGGTAATAAGCACATGGACACACACACACGCAGGCACACACACACACATACAGACACACACATACAGACACGCAGAGGCAAAGCCACTACTGTCATTAAGACACAAATTAATATGTTTTTGATTTGATCAAGGATTCCAAGGAGAAGGCCGAAGAATGAGGTCGCGGTACATAGAAGAAATTATTGAACGGAATTTCAGAGTCGACAGGCTGAATGGCCTCAATCTACTCATTTCCTTAATTCTCCTGCGGCATTATGCTATCAGGCATTCTCTTCCTGAAACAGCAGCAGAGGTTGGGTGCGATACATATTTGATTGAAAAGGATCAGTGGGAATGTGGGATAGGTTTGGAGTCCGGAATGTTTTATGTTCCTAATTATTCCTAATTATTCTGTCCTTATGTCTGAAAAGAGATGGTTATTAACACAGTTTTAAAATAAGTCCCACAATGAAATAAGGACGTCCCTTTCACTTTACTCAGGGAACAATGGAGACTCGGTTATTGAAGATATTCAAGGCTCAGCTCGATTGATTTTTACTGGACAGAAAGCTCACCGATTATTGGGAACAGACAGGAAATGGATGGTCAGACACAGGATCAGCCATGAGCATTCTGAATGGTGCAACCGAATGGGCAACTTCTGCCCCTACCCCATGTGTTGTTCCCTCAATCCACTCCTCGATGCTGTTACAGGGTGGGGACCATTACATTCAGTCGGACAAGATCGTTACAATGAGACAGGAGAAGACCATTCTACCCCTCTAAGGAATTACACAGGAATATAGAATGAAGTAATTCAACTCGTTCAATACTCTACACAGTCCCGGAGGAGGACATTCAACCCATCTGAGCTGCTATACAGAAACAGAGAAGCTGTCGCTAACATGAAATAGAGAGTAGAGACAAATGTTTATTTTTCAGGCTGCAAAGCTGTAACTGATGGAGTGCCTCAGAGATCATTGTGGGGACATCAGTGATCAATAATCTGTATCAAAGATCTGGAGGAAGGGGAGGGAATGGCTTGGAGCTCAATTAGCTCGTAATCCAAGATGGTCGTTCAATGTGTTGACGAATGGAGGCAGTGAGTCTGCAAAATGATACAGGCAGGGAAGATTAGTGAACAAACGTTCAGCAGAAATAGCATACGGTAAGTTGTCTATGTTGGCATGAAAGATGAAACAGTGGTACACAATTTAAATATAGAGAGATGGCAGAACTCTGTGACACAGGCAGTTTCCATGTTCTTGCGACATGAATTATATGAAGTCAGATGCTGCAAGTGATTTGGAAGGTAAGTGGAATGATGCTCTTTTTGGAAAAAGGTATCAGGTTTAATTGCAGGAATGTTTTACCGCATCTGTACAGGGAATTGCTGAGACCACACCTGATGTACTGTGTGCAGGTTTGATCCCCTAAACTAAAATAAAAAAGATATAATTATTTTCGAAGATTTTCAAAGAGGTTTCCCTGTACTCATTCCTGAAATGCCGGCCTTTTGTTATGGGGGATTATCAGTTTTGATCTTAGCTGAGAAATAGTCTTGAACCATCCATGACTTTCTGAAAAGTGTATCAGCTGGATGCATATTATCTCCTGTCAGGGAGACTAAAGCTAGAGAATAAATTTTAAGAAAACGATGCATTGATATTAACACACATACTATGAAGAGACCTACCAATATTTACAATCACACAGACACATGTAACCATGTCATCAAATTATAAAGTGGGGACATGTTTTGGGATTGGAGGAATTGCGTGCAACAAGAGCAATGACGCACCTGCATATAATCCATAATCAAGTTTTCCAGAGAATGTTCCAGGAGATCGCACATGGTCCAGTTTGGTGGTCAGTTGACATAATTGTATGTTCCAACACAGAGAGGGAGAAAAATATTCCCTGCCAGAGAAGCATCAGCCGATTGATCCCTCTGTCTTACTTTGTTCCGCCCGATAGCAATGTGTGAGAACATAAAGTCCCTGAGTCAGCTTTATCACTTGTGACGGATTCCTGGTGACGATTCATTGGAATCTCTCCACTGCCTGAAACTTAGGGAATCCAGCCAAATCAAACTGTTCCAGAAATAAATCCTACTGCCAGTAGCATGTGTGAGCAGAATAACTTGAAAGGCAGAATAACATTTGGGGCACCGTGTCATGTCAACATTTGTTATGAGTTCAACTTTCTGTGTCTCTCATTTTTCTCGAAAATGACTTACTCTGAGACCTATATCATTGGTCACATGACTAAACTGGTTGCATTTAAGATTGGTGTAAACTGTGGATGAGTGAGACTGGAAAAGGACATAGTGACCTTTCTATATTTGTTGGAACACAAATGACAAATTCTCAAAGGGCTTTTTAAGTGGAAATTCCCTTCCCCAGAGGATTGTGGTGCCTGGATGTTTGCATTTACTTAAAGTTGTTTTTGGTATGCAGTAAAATTGTATACATGCAGAAACGTGCTCCTGAGACCAACAACGCATGGAGCGGTGACAAAATATCTAATAGCCCACTCCTGCTGCTCGGTCCTGTGTGCTATGTTCTATTCAACCCCTCACAGCTCCTGCAAGGAGCAGATGGAGCCCACTTGCTCCACATACCTGGCCCACAGTAATACAGGATCTCATTCAGTCCCTCAAGACTGTCACACATGGTTTGGTGTAGGTGGTAAAATGTTATTGGGTTCAAAAGACGCCTCCGGTCTTTTTACAGAGTGTTTCCTCTCTGCAACTTGTTGTTCAATTGTTGGTCATATTATAGACCCAGAGTAACCCTGAATACAGTCCCCATACCTGAACCAGAGATGACTCACAAAATACTTTACTCTGTCTGATTGCAACGTTCAATAAAAGACCGTTCAAGAAAATTACAACCATTAACTTTGTAATTACTGAATATGAGGACAAAAGGAACTGGATCAGGTAATTCGGATGATCAAGCCATTGTATACCATCATGGCTGATCTACTGTTGTCATTAACTCCTCTGTAATGCCAAATTCTTCACCCCTTAGCTCTCCGACAGGTCAAAAATCCATCTACCTCCTCCTTAATTGCTTTCAGTGATGTATCTCCCCTAGCTCTCTAGCTCAGATAATTCCTGACAGTGATTACCTTCTGTGAGAGGAAAACACTCCCTACACATACATATATTGATATGAACAAGAGGCGAACACAGGGTCTCAGGAAAGAGTGAATGGCTTTGATACCAAGGCAGTATTTGACTGAGGATGGCATCGGGACCACCTACTTATTTGAGCTGAATGGGAATTAGCTGTAACCTTCCCACTGGATGGGGTCTTTCAGAACACAAATAAAGAGGTTTGGGGTCAGTCGCCAACAATCCTCTCAGTCCCGGGACATCTCTGCAGGGGATCCTCAGGTTAGCCTCTTCAGCAGAAACATCTTCAGCTGATCCATCAATGTCTTTTCCCATCATAAGATCTGAAATAGGTATGATGACTGAAGATCACACAATGTTCAGAACATTTTGTCCCCCATCAGCTCCTGTGTCCATGTGCAGCAAGACCCGGACAGCATTCAGGTTTGTGCTGTTAAAGTGTTGGTAACATTTATGTAACAGTACGGCCAGACACTACACATTTTCACAGTTAAAAGAGCTCATTCAGCATTTCAAGCTGGTTGCACAGGGGTACGAGCTAGCATTCAGGAACAGGAAGAGTGACAGCACATCTAATACTCCTGCCTTTTAGACAGGAAGAAGAGTGGTCTTTTCAGTGCATCGAGCTGTTAAAAAGGAACAGGCAGAGCTCAATTAGACCCTTAAACCTGTTCCATGAGACCAAGAGGAGGCTATTCATCCCCACGAGACAGTTATACAGGAACAAGAGGGGCTCATTGATATTCCAACATGACAAACCAATGAAACCGAGACTGCACTGATAGAGGGCTGCATGACGATAATCATGTTTCCATTGTTTGTAGAACGTGTGCTACTTGCACAAGCTTTGCTGGCAAAAAGAAGGGAAGCTAAACGATTTGTGCCAAGTCTCAAGGAGGCATCTTCCATCTACGAGAAGACACACCTATGTTCTCCATGGAGGACAGAATCTGATGGGAACAGTTAACTGTTTTAGCATGAAGGTATTGTGGCTGCTGTAGGGATTGCGGATAACGAGACTTTCAGTGCAGGACTACACACCAAATGTACTGTCTTAATGTGGGGAGAGTTTATTCAAAGACTGGCCCTCTATCTCTCTCATGCGTCATAGGAATTGGGTGTGGAGTGAAGGGAATATTCTCAGAGGCTCTTAAACTACCGACAGTCATGTAAACCGAGTATAAAAAAGCCATGGAATTTTGCACCATATCAGTGTCTATTTAGAACATCGTGAGTGACTGTCCCTCCCACTCAAAGTTCAATGCCATCAACTCTCGTTCTCTCACAACGCCAGAGATTAATCTTTACTCTCTCCTCATGGCACCATCATCCTAGGGATTAGTCTGGTGAAACTCCATTGCACTCTCTTTGTGGCAAGGCGATCATTCCTTATAAAGGAGAGAAAGTCTGTCCACAATATCCCACATACGGCCTCAACAACACTCACAGCGATGATCATAATAGGTATTTTTCCTCTTGGACATCTCTGTTTATTTCCTGTGCCGTAAAAAAGACTTTCATTCTCTCTACACTGCTGGAAAGAGTTAACTCTTTTATAATGAATATGTTGTTGCTGCTGTCGAGATTATGGATAATATGACGTTCATTGCAGTATCCCGTACCAATTGAACTATATTAATATTAGGAGAGTTTATTATAAAGCCTGAACCTCTCTTACTCGTTTTGTCTCTTTCGCTCTCTCTTTCTCTCTCTCCCTATTTCTCTCTCTCTCTTTCTCCCTCTCTCTTTCTCTTTTTCTCTCTCTTTCTCTCTCTCTCTCTCTCTCTCTCTCTCTCTCTCTCTCTCTCTTTCTCTCTCTTCCTCTCTCTCTCCTCTCTTTCCCTCTGTCTCAGTCGAAAAAGAGAGTGGGAGTGGTTGGGTGCAGGCTCTTAAACTATCGAGAATCATGTAATCTGAGTGAAAAAAAGCCATGGAACTTATCAACGTATCAGTGCCAGTTAAGGAATCATGAGTGATTGTCCATCCCCCTTAAGGTTCAATGCAATCACCTCTTATTCTCGCACTGAGCTTCACTCACTTTTCGTGGTGCCATCATCCCAGTGATTAGTCTGGTGAAACGTGAGAGGAAGCCTATCCACAGTACCCCAACACTGCCTCAAAAGCACTCTCAGGGATGACCACAAAACATCTTTCCTCTCACTTAGACATCGCTATTTCTTTCCTGTGCTACAAAAAGCCGTTCCTTCTCTATGCGATACGACTGACATGGAAGTTATAAATCCCTTAATACTGTACGTCAGCATCAATAAAGCCAGCAGCAGAGATTCCTATGGAGCTGTCCATAACTGTCAGGAAGAATTTCAATGAGATTGACTACACCTAAAATAGGGGATGATGACGTAGCTGAATGGAAATAAGATGTAGCAATACAAAAGACAGGCAGAGAAAGGGAGCTATCTTTACTTTTGTTCTTCTCTCATATGATGTATGCAGCCCTGGACAGGGCAGCATGTTATGCAGGTCTTGAACTGAGTGGCTGGTTCAGTTGTTCCACAGTACCGTAAAGAGTAAAACGCATAGCTGTGGGTTTGTAGGGTTACAACGCAGGATAAATCTTCCTGCTTAATTAAAATCAGCAACGGTGAAAAGATTTATCCTACACAGTAATTTGTGATAATTCTAGAGTCCAAATCTATTTAAACTAAAAATTAACAACTTTATTTGTTAAAGTACAACAGAGAATAATAAACGAACGACTATTTACAACTTCTTCCTCTAACTTGTCTTTTACCTTCCCCCTCCACAATACTAGTCCGATAATACTCCTACTTAAGATTTACAAAACAAAACTTCTTATCTCAAAACCAGGAAGCTTTCGGTTCTTCTCCATACTCCTGTCGTCTTTTCTTCTTGCGGACTCTGCTTCACCAGTTACTAATCAATAAAAGTACCTATAGGAGAGCTCTTCTTCAGGCAGTCTGTGCATGCTGGTAGCTTGGCAGTTCTCCTCTCAACTGTTCAATTTTCCATGGTCTTGTACCGCCAAACTACTGAGGATTGTATCATTGGCTTTTACGATTGACAATATAATAAATTCTAACTTGGTTGGAGGTGGGTATTTTGGGTATAATTCAAAATGTTTTGCTGAATTTGTTTTTGTTTCGAGACAATGAGCTAATCGGGTTGTTCGACCAAATGTTACATTACATCTATTTTTCAAAATACTTGTGCCGTCAGGTAGTTATTGTTGGTTTTTAATTCTCTCAAAGATACAGTACACCCACGTGTTCATCACAGAATTCACACGGAAACCTGATGAGAGAAGCATGACACATTGACTTCCCAAAAGGACTTGAGGCAAGCATATTGGTTTTTACAACAAATGATAATGGTTGCTTTTAAACTCCCCAATTTCCTTCATGAGATATCAACAGACCATTATCCTGTGGCTCTAGAACATGAGTCACTGGCTTGACCACCATAAACTGTCTTCCCGTATGTGCAGAGAACAAGTTAAACATTCTCAAGAGCAATTACTTAGTGACGGGCATGTGGTTAGAAGGAATGTGAAACTGTTGCATCCAGATTGAACAAAGGCACGAATGGTTTATTCAGATGTTGCACTGAGACTGAAGACGAGACTGGGATATCATGATGGCGGTATTGGACAGGATTGGTGAGTGGGGAGGACATGGAGACGTAAATCTGTGAAGGACAAAATGGATTATGGAGTTCTAGAACAATCTGGTTCATTCTCGCAAATCAGTGAGTAATTTATAAATAGTAGTTTGATAGTTATAATATATAATGAAATGAATTTTTGTTTCGAACTGAAGACATTATGTTGCACTTTCCAAATTTTATACATCTCGAGCAGAAATTCAGTTCATCGCAGTTTAGTAGACAAATATAATGACTTACCAGGAACACCAACTATTGTGATAATAACCACCTTGAATGATCCAAAGGATATCCTGGATCAGTGATGCTAATGATGTCCAAGGCCGTGAAAGATAGTAAAGACCCAAGGATAAACTCCTGTCTGTTATTGTAATATTCCAGTCCAATATTCTCATTTTCTGATGCATTGTTGAATCTTTCCAGTCTAATGATCTCAGATTCTGATACATTGTTGTACAATTCCAGTCTAATGATCTCAGATTCTGATACATTGTTGTACCATTCCAGTTTACCGATCTTCGATTCTGATCCATTGTTGGAACATTCCAATCCAAAGTCCTCAGACTCTGAACCATTATTGTAACTTTCAAACTCATGTTCTCAGATTCTGATAGCTCCTCCTCCTCTCTCTCTCGAGCTGCTGATCCCTGTTAGTGCTGTCTGTAATGTTCCTACTCATACTATGGGATAACACTTGGAAAAGAGCCCATTTATCATTCAACGAAGGAAACTCTCCACTGGGATAATTAGGATCCACGGAGATTGACATTAATTACAGTCACTGAACAAATAGCTCCAGTTAACCCCTTTCAATTTAATATTGATTTTATTAAAACTCAAAAGAACGTTTAAATTTACACATTTGGCATGGGATATGTGGGGGTGACAGAGGGAAGGAGTATTGGAGATGGGAGATCGAATGCGTGTAAACATTCAATCTGCCTTGCATATGGGAGTAATGACAAATGATTGTCAGAATATAAACAAGTTTCTCCGTTTATAAATGGAAACATCCAGTCTGTAACGACTGATCAGTGATTATAATGTCAGAAAAGTATGGAGAGATCATTTCTAGTCAATAATCTGACAGAAAAATGTGCCTACCATGACATGAGTGAATACAGAGCAATGGCATTGATATGTTCACAGAATATATGACGTAATACACAATTCAGATGGTTATCCGAGGATCAGAGTGGGCAGGTGAGGGTCTTGCTGTTAATGTTATTGATGTCTATCAACTATGATTAAGTATCATTCACTGGATTTCAATTGCAGTGTGATTATTATATTGGGGACATGGCTGCTGAGACTGGAGGGAGGGGACATGATATTTCCCAGTCATCAGTATTGAAATGTAACTCGTTATAAATCATTTGAAGATCCAATTCCAGGATACAACTCCAATGAGGAATGAGTAGAGCCAATATTAACCATACAACCAGAAAACATTGGAGCAGAAATTAGGCCCATTGAGCCTACTCCGCCATTGACTGATGGCTGTTCCGCTTCTCAACCCCATTCTCCCGCTTTCTACCTGTAACCCTTGATCCCATTTACAGTGAAGAACCTATCTGAATCACCCTTAAATATACTCAATGACCTGGACTTGACAGCCCTCTGTGGCTGTGAATTCCATAGATTCACCGCTCTCTGGCTGAAGAGGTTTCTCCTTATCTCTGTTTGAAAAGGTCTTCTCTTTACTCTGTCCTCTCTGGTACTAGTATCTCCTACCATTGGATATATCTTCCCAAAATCCCCTCTGTCCCAGGACATTTAGTATTCTGTAAGTTTCAATTAGACCTCCTAACATCTTTCTGAAGTCTATCAAATACAGGCGCAGAGAACTCAGATACCTTCATATGTTAAGCTTTTCATTCCTGGCACCATTCTCGTGAATCTCGTCTGAAAACGCTGCAGGATCACTACATCCTTCCTGAGATATGGGACCCAAAACTGCGCACAATAATCCAAATGACCAAGGCCTTGTCGAACCTTAGAAGTTCATCCCTGCTTTTATATTTAAGCCTTCTTGAAATAAATGGCATAATTGTATTTGCCTTCAGAACTACTGACAACCTGCGAGTTTACCTTTCAAGACTCCTGGACTGGAACCCCCTATTCTTTTTGCACTTCAGATTTCTGAATTTTCTTGCTATTTCGAAAATAGTCCATGCCTCTATTCATCCTGACAAAATGCTTTCCCACACGGTCCCACATTGTACTCCATCTGCCACTTCTTTGCTCACTCTCCAAACCTGTGAAAATCCTTCAGCAGGTGAAAATGAGGACCGCAGATGCTGGAGATCAGAGTCAAAAAGCGTGGTCAGAGAAAAGCATAATCTGTCAGGTAGCATCCGAGGAGCAGGAGATTTGACTTTTCAGGCATAAAGCCTTCATCAGGAATGTGGGGTGGGCGGAAGGGGGCAGAGAGATAAATGAGAGGGGCTGGAGCTGGGAGGAAGTTAGCTTTGAAGGCGACAGCTAGATGAAAGTGGGTGGTGATAGTGATAGGTCAGAGTGGAAGGTGGAGTGGGTAGATGGTAAGGAAGATTGACAGGTACGACAGTGCAAGAGGATGGTACTGAGTTGGAGGGTTTGGTCTGGGATAGGTTGGAGGGAGGGGAGATGAGGAAACTGGTGAAACTGTCCTTGATACCGTGTGTTTGGAGGGTTCCAAGGCGTTTACCTTCAGATGTCAGGTGGCTAGAATTTGGCAGTGCAGGAGGCCAAAAACCTGCATGTCCTTGGTGGACTGGGAGGGGGAGTTGAAGTATTCAGCCACAGGGCAGTGGGGTTGTTGGGTTTGTGTGTCCGAATGTGTTCCCTGAACCGTTCTGAAAGTTGACGTCCCGTCTTGCCAATGTAGTGGAGACCAGGAGCAATGGACAGACTAGATGAGGGAGTTTGGATGCACAGGATGTTCTCTGCCTGATGTGGAGGGATCCATTGAGACCTTGGGTGAAGGTGAGGAGGGAGGTGTTGGCACAGGTTTCATACCTCTTGCAATGGCAAGAGAAGGTGCTGGGAGTGAAAGGTGGATTGGTGCGGCCGCGTGGACCGAACGAGGGAGTTTGTGATGGAATGGTCTCAGCAATTTGATGATAGGGGTGGGAGGAATTATATCTCTGGTGGTGGGGTCTGACTGTTGGTGGAAGAAATGGCGAAGGAAGATGCGTTGCATCCTGAGGTTGGTGGGATGGAAGTCAATAACCAGATAGGTTCTAACTTGTTGTAGTTGGAAGGACGGAGTTCAAGGGTGGAGGTGTGGGAAGTTGAGGAGATGCGCGAGAGCACCCCCCTGCAGCCGAACCACCTCTTCAATGCTACCTGTCCCTCTATCGATCTTTGCACTTTTTGAAAGCTTGGCCAGAATGCCCTCAGTTCCTTCATATCGATAATGAATGCACAAAGTGAAAGGTTGTGGTCCCAACACTGTGGAACACCACATGTCACTGGCTGCCATCCTGAGAAGGACACTTTAATCAACACTCTCTGCTTTCTGTCAGACAGCCAAACTTCTATCCATGCTAACTCCTTGCCTCTAACACCATGGGCCCATATCTTTCTTAATAGCTTCATGCATTGCCCCTTTCAAAGGATTCTCGAGGTGCAGATGGATAATATCTATTGGTTCTCCTTGATCTAATCTGCTCATTCCTCCCTCAAAGTATTCTAGCCGGTTTGTCTGGCATGACCTCCCTTTGATGAAACCATGCTGACTCTGTCGTATTTTACCAAAGACCTCGAAGTATTCAGAAATACCATTCTTTAAAATGGATTCCATGTTGTTACCCACAACCAAGGTTAGGCTAATCAGTCTGCAATTGTTCATCTTCTGCCTAACTCCCTTATTAAACGGGGTGTCATGTTAGCAATTATACAGCAACTTGGCCTTTTCCTGATATTAGTCATTCCTGAAAGATTACCACTTACGCTTGCACTAACTCTTCAGCTATCTCCCTTTCAGTGGGCTGGGATGGAGTCCATCTGGTCCAGGTGAGTTATCCACGTTCAGGCCATTCCGTTTTCAAGCATGTTCTTCTTGGTGATGGTCACCATATTCAGGACTACCCTCTCACTCTCTTCAATTCTTGGGAAATTACTTGTGTTTTCCAACGTGAAGACTGGTGCAACATTCCTCAGCCATGTCTTTGTTTCTCACAACTGTCTCTCCATCATCATTTTCCAGTGGTCCATATTCACTTTCACCTCTCTTTTGCCCTTTCTATATCTAAAGAATCTTTTACAGGTTTCCTTTATATTACTGGTTAGCTTTCCCCCATATTTAATCTTCTCGCTCCTTTATTTTTTCTTGCCTTCTGTTGGCCCCAATTCTCCAGTTTCACACTGCCCTTCGCCATATTATCTGCTTGCTCTTTTGCTTATATGCAATCCCTGACTTTCCCTTGTCAGCCCTAGTTGCCTCATCTTCCCTGTACCATGCCTTATTACTGAGCATGAATCTCTGCAGTGTCTCCTGAATTAACCTTGGAATCTTCTGCCATTGCTGTTCCCCTGTCTTTTCAGCTAGACCCCTGTCCCGGTCAATTCTACCTAGCTTCTCCCTTATGCCTCTCCAGTTGCCTTTATTCAGCTGAAATACTTGTTCAAGAAGGGGAGTAGGGATAACCCTAATAACTATGGGCCGGTGAGTCTCACTTCTGTTGTGTGCAAAGTCTTAGAGAGAATTGTATGGGATAGGATTTATGAACATCTGGATAGGAATAATATGATAAAGGATAGTCAGCATGGTTTTGTGAAGGGCAGGTCGTGCCTCACAAAGCTTATTGAATTCTTTGAGAAGGTGACGAAGGAGGTGGACGAGGGGAAAGCGGTAGATGTGGTGTATATGGATTTTAGTAAGGCGTTTGATTAGATTCCCCATGGTAGACTACTGCAAAAAATACGGAAGTATGGCATTGAGGGTTTGGAGGTTTGGATTAGGAGTTGGCTGGCCGGAAGAAGACAGAGGGTAGTAGTTGATGGCAAAGGTTCATCTTGGAGTGCCGTCACTAGCGGTGTTCCGCAAGGATCGTTTTTGGACCATTGCTGTTTTTCATTTTTATAAATGACCTGGAGGAGGGGTTAGAAGGTTGGGTGAGCAAGTTTGCAGATGATACGAAAGTCGGAGGACTTGTCGACAGTGAGGAAGGACGTGGCAGGTTACAGCGGGATATAGATAAGCTGCAGAACTGGGCAGAAAGGTGGCAAATGGAGTTCAATGTGGGTAAGTGTGAGGTGATTCACTTTGGTAAGAGTAATAAAAAGATGCGGTACTGGGCTAATGGTCGGATACTTGGTCGTCATATTATAGGAAGGATGTGGAGGCACTGGAACGGGTGCAGAGGAGGTTTACCAGGATGTTGCCTGGTATGGTAGGAAGATCGTATGAGGAAAGGCTGAGGCACTTGGGGTTGTTTTCATTGGAGAAAAGAAGGTTTTGGGGTGACTTGATAGAGGTGTATAAGATGATTAGTGGTTTAGATAGGGTCGACAGTGAGAATCTTTTTCCAAGGGGGATAGCTTTAAATTAAGGGGGGGGTAGGTATAGGACAGATGTTAGGGGTAGATTCTTTACTCAGCGAGTCGTGAGTTCGTGGAATGCCCTGCCAGTAGCAGTGGTGGACTCTCCCTCATTATGGGCATTTAAGCGGGCATTGGATAGGCATATGGAGGATAGTGGGCTAGTGTAGGTTAGGTGGGCTTGGATCGGCGCAACATCGAGGGCCGAAGGGCCTGTACTGCGCTGTATTCTTCTATGTTCTATGTTCTATGTAACTGTGATTCTATCTTCTCTCTCTCAAATTGCAGAATAAATTCAACCATGTTCTGATCACTGCTTTTGAAGTTTTCCTTCATCTTAAGCTCCCTTATCTCACCTGCGTCATTAAATCCAGTGTCATCTGTTCCCGAGTGGGCTCCACCACATGATGCTCCAAAAAGCCATCCTGTAGGCAGTCCTCAAATTAGTTTTCTTGCGATCCACTACCAACCTGGTTTCCCATTCTACTTGCTTATTGAAATCCCCATGATCACCGTAACTTTGCCTTTCCTACAGATCTTTTCTATCTCCTGGTGTATCTTGTGCCCAAGCTCCTGACTACTCTTTGGAGGCGTGTGCAAGTCTCCAACTGTGGTTGTCATATCTTTGTTGTTCCTCAATTCTCCCCACGCAGATTCTACACCATCTGACTTTACTTCCTTTCTTACTATTGATTTGATTTCATTTCTTATTAATAGTATAATCCGATTCTCTCTGCCATCTATCTGTTCGATAGGATGTCTGTCCTTGAATATCCTGATCCCCTTGCAACTACTTCTTTGTGATGCCCATCACGTCATACCTACCAATTTCACTCTGTGCCACAAGCTCATTTACTCTATTCCTTATACTGCGTGCATTCAGATATAACCCCTTCAATCTTGTGTTAACGGTCCCTCTTCTCATTGTCATTTGTTTGTCCAGTCTGCTTGAAGTTTGATTGCTTACACTTTTTATGCACTCTGTCCTATTTGCATCTGTGCTGGAGATTTTAATAATCTCTCCTGAGCTCTGTAATCTTACCTCCTCTTTTCTAATTAAAACCTATAACGGAACCCCCACCCCGCGCGCACACACTCCTTATAAGTTTGGAACTCTGTCTACAGCCTTAGTTAGGATTCACGTGGACTCTAGTCCCAGCACGGTTTAGACGAAGACTGTCCCATCGCAACAGGTCCTTTCTTCCTCAGTAATAAAATGTGTTTATTCAACACAAAATACAGGGACAAGAAAGAAGCATTCCTGCACATACCAAAACATGAAAACTACAAAGAGACAAGTCTGTTAAAATGCACTTACGAGTGGAACTATATGAATTGAAATGTGAATTACAAAACCACGGACGAGGTGTTGAAGCTTTATTGGTCATTATTTGACCCGCAGCTGAGGTGCTGATTTATCCCCTGTCAGTGATCCCCCTCACTGAGATTCTCTCGCAATGTCTCTCACACATTTTCCAGAGGGACTACAAGTTTCTGTTGGCCCAGAATATTTAAATTAATTCATCTTCTCACTGGAACCAATCTATTATTATTTTGGAACTTGTTCAGCCGTCAGCAATCCGGCTCTGTGAAATTATTGGCGGTAAATGATCTGGGATGACAGCATAGTGCTCACAGGGTACGGCACCAGACAAAGGGCTTGCACTCTGTGGGAATTTCTAAATAAAATTTCTGTATATTTGTCCTCATGCTGTCTTCTGATCTAACTTCACACTCGTCTGACACCCCTTGCTCTCACTCACTCTGTCGCTCCGTTTTCCCTCCATTCCTTTTATCTCTTTTCATTTCCTTTTTCTCTGTTAATTTCTCTCTCTCTCTCTCTCTCTCTCTCTCTCTCTCTCTCTCTCTCACACACACACACACACACACACACACTCACACTGTTCTCTCTGTTTTCAAATTGTGATGTTGGAGAGCTCGTCGTTGTACAATGGGTTGAATGGCCTCGTTAAGTGCTCTATTAATTCTGAAGCACTCTGACCCACAATAAAGACTTTAGGTGCCTGGAGAGACAAGTTGGTCCTGCGAAGGACACAGTGCAGAATCATCCATTATCCCTTCCTGTTGTCTGATATGCACCGGCCTTGAAATATCTGTTCAAACAAAATAGATTGAAATTCGAGCAGTCGGGAGGACGTTCACCAGATGATTTTGCTGTCAGGATTTAACAAGCAGTTCACACATACAAAATGTGGATTTGCCTGATAGTAGCTCCTCCCAATTGACACGTCCGTGCTCGGCCTGATACTGACATGATTTGCCTTCCGCCAATTCAGTAGCTTCACACAAGGTCCTGACTTACCCATGTTCGTCGCTATGTTAAATCTGAAGGAGCTGTGATCACTGTTTCTAACATTTTGTCCCACTGAGAGGTCAGTAACCTGGCCAGGCTCATTAGCCAATACAAGATCCAATATGTCTCTTCCTCTCGTTGGGCTATCCACATAATGTTGCAGTTAACAAATTCTGCTCCGTCTAAGCCTCTTGCTCCAAGGGACTCCCAGTCATTATTGGAGATATTAAAGTCACTCACTACGGCCACTCTGTTTTTAATACACCTTTCCTTAGTCGACGTACATATCTGTTCCTCAATCCCTCCGTGGCTGTTGGAGGGATCATAGTAACGCAGTGCTTGCATCCTTCTTATTTTTGAGCTTTACCCATATTGCTGCAGTCGATGATCCCCCCTGTATGTCTTCTTCAAGTGCATATGCAGCATTCTCCCTGATTAGTAAAACAACTCGTTCACCTCTTTTACCTTCCTCTCTATCACGCCTGAAACAATGAAACCCTGGAATGTTAAATGGCCAGTCCTTTCCCTCTCTCAACCAAGTATCTGTAAAGCTGCAACATCATAGTCCCATGCACGGATTCAGGCTGGCAGTTCATCGGTCTTACCCATAATAATTCTTGCATTGAAATAAATACACTTCAGCCCAACTCCATGAGAGCCTGACCTGATATTTGGTTTGAGTTTCCCTGATGTAAATTCTCATCGTCTATTCTCTGGTAAGTGGAGATTACAAAAGACTGTCAGTAAAGCAGAAAATTTTGCAAATAGTCAATTTCTGTTTCCTCCCTTGCCCCTTCAATCTGTACATTGCATCACGCACTGTCCAATTCCAATAAACTGCTGGATAATTATTATGCTTCAAACAACAGTCTCCAGCCTCTCAATGCACATTCGTCAACTCTCTCTGGACCAATTGTATTGACTGTTTTCTGATCCCTCTCTCAACCAAATCTCTGTAATATTTATATCATAGTTATATATACTCATTCAAACTCCAAGCTCCAAGCTCATCTGTCTTGCCTGTCATACTGCTCACATTAAAATCAGCAAACATCTGACGGCCAGCCCCATTGTGCTCACTCCCCTCTGCCAGTTTGTTGTTGGTCTTAGCTGTACTGGGATTAGTCTCCAACTATCTTCAGTCACTGTGCTTGTGGATGCACTGCTCTGGCTCTCCCCCCCCCCCCCCCACACTAGTTTAAACCCTCCTGAGTGACAATAGCAAACCTGCCTGCCAGGAGATTGCTGCTGGTTCACGTCAATCCCGTCCTTCTTGTGTATTTCATACTGACCCAGGAATCCCAATGACCCACATATTGGAGATTCCTGCCAGCTCAGATGCATCCCGTCCTTCCTGTGTATATCCTACCGACCGGGGAATGCCAATGATCCACATATTGGAAGTGCTGCCTACCCTACCAGCACTTTGGCCAAGTTTTTAACTATACTACCTTCTTATTCCTAACCTCACTGGCACGTGGCATAATTTAATCTCTCCAAGATTCAAATATGCTTTCACCACAACTCCAGCAAAACCTTTACTTTGAAATGGATAGACGTGACAATAAAAACTTAAGTGTGATCTCATTAACCGGGAAAGTGGGAATCAGTCAAACGTAGGAATCAGTCACAACGACCATTGGATCTGATATCTGTCACCTTCCCCAAACCTGTGTGACAAGGTATACATACGGGGCATCTATTTGTCGATGGATGAGGATAAACAGAAGTTATTCCAAAAGACCAGAAATGCATGCAGTGACGGATAGACTCAGGGATTGAGAGAGACGGAGTACGTAGTCAGGGACATGCACTCACATAAGTAGCTGGGCAAGATTCCCAAGCACTCGGTAAGCCTGAGGACCAGAGCCACTTTTACAATAAACCCATCATATTTGTAGCAATTCTCCATCAAATACAAGCAAATATACTGTAGATGGCAGAAACCTGAGACAAACACAGAAACATACTGTCGAGAGAGAAAAGAGGTAATTCTCCCAATGCAGACACGGGGAGATTGTAAAATCTCCAGAAAGACACGGTGCAGAGATTGGAATTGAATCCAAGTCCCTGACACTGTGAGGCAGCAGTGTTGTGTCACCGCGCTATCCAATGATGGACAATAGGATTGGTATAGTTACATTAGTATATTTTCGGCAGTCAGTTAACTGGAATGCTCTCACTCAGCCTGTCTAAGATTGATAAGCCTTTGTACAGCAGCAGAGGTCAATATAAGAAGCAATAAAGTGGTGAACACGAAACAAGCAAGCTAGCTCGCTTTAGAAAAGGAGATTGCAGGAGTTTTGTTAAGATATATAAAAGGGGAGAGTGAATATTGGACAACCAGAAATTGAGGCTGGCTGCAGAGAAATTGAGAACAAAGAATTGGAGAATGAACGGAATAGGTACTTTCCATCAATCCTCACAATGGTAGACACTACGAACATTCCAGAACTTCAAGCGAGTCAAGGGTAAGAGATGGGTGTAGTGATCGGCGCTGAGGAGAAGGTACTGGAGAAACTGCAATATTTGAAAATGGATAAATCACACAGACTGGAAGGATAACAGCCAATGTTCTGAAGGAATTAGCAGAGGAGATTGTGAAACCATTGGTCGTGACTGTTCAGGAATAACTATCATCAGACAGAGTCCCAGAGAACTGGAAAATAGACAATTTGAAATCTCTGTGTAAGAAAGCAGAAAGGCAAAATCAGGAAATCGTAGAGCAGTTTAGCCTAGCGTCGGTCGTTTTTCGGGATTTAGATTGCATTGCTAGCAATGAGATTGCAGAGTACTTGGAGGTGCATGGTAAAATAGGGCTGAGTCAGCATGGCTTCATCAAGGAGTGGTCCCTCTGAGAAGTCTGTCAGAATTCTTTCAAAAGATAATGAGCAGGTTTGACTAAGGGAGGTTGTGATCTGATTTGCTAATAGGGAGTGTGTTAAATTTGAATCTGTGTTAAATTGAATCATGTTAATTCATTGGTTACAACTTTCATAAGCAGATGTACAAAAACAACTAAAAATTGTAAAGGAACAATTCAATAGTAGTTAATTAAAATAAGGATGGAGGGTCGGGCGATATGTTGTTTATCTATGATGTCGGCGTGGTGTACCCCAATGTGGATCCCAGTGACCATGTCTGGAATAAATGTTGCATGCTAGAAGAACTCTGGTCAGAGTCAATGAGCTGGAGTTTGAACTTCAAACATTTCGAGGCATCAGGGAGGGGGAGGGTTCCCTGGATGCTGTGATTCAGCAGACAGTTCCACTCCTTAGATGAACTGATTCAAATTCAGCCATTGGTTAGAAAACGGAGGGTTTGGCCGTGAGTGAGGCAGATAGCGGGATCCATGAGGTAGAGTTGTAGGAGCCTCAGCCCCAGTCCGGGTCTGACAGGTTTAAGAATCTTGTTCCCTGTGTGGATGGGAATGGGGACTGCAGGGAGAATGAGCAAATTGGCCACAGCACCGAGTTGAGGGAAGCGTTCAAGTGGGGCAAGAGAAGAGAAATGTTATTGTAATTGGGGATAGTATAGTTAGCGGCATAGACACTGTTCTCTGTGATCGCGATTAAGAATCCTGAAAGTTGCGTTACTCCTGGTGCTTGAGTAAGGGATATCTCGTCTGGGCTGCAGAGGAACTTGGATTGGGAGGGTAAAGATCCATTTGTCGGGGTTTGTGTAGGTACCAACCACAGAGATAAAACCATGGCAGAGGTTATGCTAAGGGATACGAAGAACTCAGAGCTAAATTAGAAAACAGAATCAAAAAGGAAATAATCTCTGGATTACGGCCTGAGCCATGAGCTAATTAGAACCGAATCAGCAGGAAAATGCGTGGCTCAAAGTTTGGTGTGGGAGAAAATGGTTTGTATAATGCGACATTGACCCTAATACTGGGGAAGGAGGGCACTGTTCCGATCCGACGGTCTTCATCTGAACCGTGTTGGGACCAGAGTCCGAGCAAATCGCAGATCTTGGGATGTCGACTGGACTTTAAGCTAAATGGGGGTGTGTGCTGTCAGTTATAGGGAAAATCAGAAAACCCGAATTAAAGGAGGGGGTAAGACTGCAGAACTCAAGAAGAAGGCATTTGGTATGCTTTCCTTTATTGGTCAGAGCATTGAGTACAGGAGTTGGGAGGTCATGTTGCATCTGTACAGGACATTGGTTAGGCCACTGTTGGAATATTGCGTGCAATTCTGGTCTCCTTCTTATCGGAAAGATTTTGTGAAACATGAAAGGGGGCAGAGAAGATTTACAAGGATGTTGCCAGGGTTGGAGGATTTGAGCTATAGGGAGAGGCATTTGGATGGGTATATGAATAGGAAGGGTTTGGAGGGATATGGGCCGGGTGTTAGCAGGTGGGACTAGATTGGGTTGGGATATCTGTTCGGCATGGACAGATTGGACGGAAGGGCCTGTTTCGATGTTGTACATCTTTATGACTCTATGACTTTAAGTTATTCAAATCTCCAGCACAGACGCAGAGATTATGGAAAGTGTGAGCAATCAATTTTCAAGCACACAGAATAAACAAATGACAATGACAAGAGGGATGTTTAATACAGGGCTGAACTGTTATATCGGAATGCATGCAGTATAAGGAATAAGGTAAATAAGCTTTTGACTCATACCCAAATTGGCAGTTCGCCATCACGGAGATGTCGCTTCAAGAGGATCAAGGTTGGGAGCTGAATATTCAAGGATATGCATCCTACCAAAAAGAAAGGCAGCTGGATATAGGGGATGGGGTTGTCTTGTTAGTAAGAAATGAAATTAAATCCATAATAAGAAATGAAATAAGGTCAAATGGTGTAGAATCTGTGTCGGTAGAATTGAGAAATCAAAAAGGTAAAAGGTTCAGACCTCCAAACAGTAGTCAGGAGCTGGGGTGCAAGATATACCAGGAGGTAGAAAGATGTGTCAGAAACACAAAAATAAGTGATCATGTGGGATTACATTACGGAGGTGGGCTGGGAATTCAGGTTGGTAGTGGTTTGCAGGAAAAGGAATTTGTGGAATGTCGACGAGTTTTTTTTGGAGCAGCCTGTGCAGGCAGACTAGAAGAAGGACCTTAATGTGAAAGAAATCATAGGAGGGAGTGATCGTAATATGATCGAATTTACTCTGCAATTTCAGATGTCAAAGTTAGAATCAGAGGTAACGGTATTTAAGCTGAATAAAAGCAATTACAGAGGCATGAGAGAGGAGCTGGATAGAATTGACTGGTAGAACGGCCCAGCAGGAAAGATAGTGGAGCAGCAATGGCAGGAGACTTTTGGAGTAATTCAGGATGCAACAGAGATTTTCCCCCGAGTAAAAATAGTCATGGCACATGGAGAATGAGGTAACTATGACTGACGAGGGAAGTCAGGTATAGCATTAAAGTAAAAGAGAAAGGATATAATGTGGCAAAGTGCAGTGGAAAACCAGAAAGTTGGGAAACTTACAAAGGCAAAACAGAGGGCAACCAAAATAAAACAAGGAGGGTGATTATTAAATATGGGTGTAAGGTAGCCAGTAATATAAAGGAAGCCTGTAAGAGTTTCTTCCGATATATAAAGTACAAAAGAGGGCATTGGATTGCTGGAAAATGACACTGGAGAGATAGTAGTGGGGACCAAGAAAATGGCCGAGGAATTGAATAATTACTTTGCATCAGTTTCATGGTGGAAGACACTAATAATATCTCAAATATTCAGTAGAGTGAGGGGCTAGAGCTGAGTATGATGGCCACCACCATGGAGAACATGCTAGGAAAAAGCTGAATGGCTTAAGGTTGGTAAAATAACCTGAAGCAGAGGGATTAAATCCCTGTGTTATAAGGGAGATAGCTGAAGAGTTAGTTGAGGTGATGGTGGTGATTTATCAGGAATCGCTCGAGAAAGGAACGATCCCAGAGCATTGGAAACCCACTAACGTGGCATCTGTTTTTACCCAGGGAGTAAGGAAGAAAAGACAAAAAAAAAACGCTTAACCTTTGTCGTGGGTAAAATCCTGGAATCCCTTGTGAAGGATCAGATTTCTGAATACTCGGAAGTGTTTGGTAAAATAGGGCAAAGTCAGCATGGTTCCATCAAGGGAAGGTCATGCCTGACAAATTTGTTGGAAAACTTTGAAGAAGAAATCAGTTGGCTCGATCAAGTACAGCTAATGGATGTTATCCACCAGGACGTCAAGAATGCCTTTGCAAGGTGTCACACAGGAGATTATAGAGTATGGGTTGGGTCCGTGGTGTTAGAGACAAGGTAAGGCAATAACAGAAGCTTGTCTGTCTGACAGAAAGCAGAAAGCAGAGAGTGGTGGTAAAATGGTCCTTCTCAGGATGGCAGCTGGTGACAAGTGGTGGCAACAAGACACAGTGTTGGTACCATAACTTTTTAATTTATATGTTAACAATCTAGATGATTGAACTGACCGCACTCTGGCGACGTTTGCAGACGAAACAAAGTTATGTAGAGGGTCAGGTCGTACATCAGTGGAAAGGACGATGGATGAAGACTCGCCATCTGAGGTAGTTTGAGCTGAGGTTAGGAATAGGAAAGGTGAGGTCAACCTTTTAGGAGTTTTCTACAGGCCTCCTAATAGTCTTAGTATCATAGAAGAAAGGATTTCGAGGATGATTCAGGAGAAGAGTGAATGTAATAGGGTGGTTGTGATGGGGGACTGTAACTTTCCTGATATTGACTGGGAAAGCTATAGCTCGAGTTCGTTAGATGGATCGGCGTTTGTCCAATGTGTGCAGGAGGGTTTCCTGACACTATATGTAGACAGGCCAACAAGAGATGAGGCCATACTGGATTTGGTTCTGGCTAACGAAGCAGGCCAGGTGTTAGAATTGGAGGTAGGTGAGCACTTTGGGGACAGTGACCACAATTCGGTGACTTTTACTCTAATAATGGAGAGGGATATGTGTGCACTGCAGGCAAGAATTATACCTGGGGGCAGGGAAATTATGATGCGGTGAGGCATGACTTAGGATGTGTGGCTTGGAAAAGTAAGCTTCAAGGCAAGGGCGTAATTGATATGTGGAGCTTGTTCAAAGAGCAACTATTGAGTGTCCTTGATAAGTATGTACCTGTCAGGCAGGGAGGAAAGGGTCGTGTGAGGGAGCAGTGGTTTAATAAGGAATTGGAATCCCTTGTTAAATGGAAGGCGGCGTCTTTTTTATAGATAAGGCATGAAGGTTCAATTGGGGGGGATTGAGAGTTATAAGGTAGTCAGGAAGGATCTGAAGAGAGAGCTAAGAGCAGCAAGAAGGGGACATTAGAAGTCGTTAGTTGGTAGGATTAAGGAAAACCCTAAGGCTTTCTATAGGTATGTCAGTAATAAAAGAAGGACTAAGGTAGGAATAGGTCCAGTCAAGGATAGTAAAGGGAAGTAGCGTGTGGTGGCTGAAGAGATTGGGAGACACTGAATGAATACTTTTCATCAGTATTCACTCAGGGACAGGACATTGTTGTAGATGTGAATACTGAGTCACAATTAATTAGAATGGACGGCTTTGAGGTATGTAGGTAAGAGGTGTTGGAAATTCTGGAAAGGGTGAAAATAGATAAGTCCCCTGTGCCTGATGGCATTTTTCCTAGTATTCTCTGGGAAGCAAGGGAGGCGATTACAGAGCCATTGGCCTTGATATTTATGTCCTCGTTGTCTACAGGAATAGTGCCAGAAGACTGGAGGATAGCAAATGTGGATACTTGTTCAAGAAGGGGAGTAGGCATAACCCTAGTAACTATGGGCCGGTGAGTCTTACTTCTGTTGTGGGCAAAGTCTTAGAGAGAATTGTAAGGGATAGGATTTATGAACATCTGGATAGGAATAACGTGATTAAGGATAGTCAGCATGGTTTTGTGAAGGGCAGGTCGTGCCTCACAAAGCTTATTGAATTCTTTGAGAAGGTGACTAAGGAGGTGGACGAGGGTAAAGCGGTAGATGTGGTGTATATGGATTTTAGTAAGGCGTTTGATAAGGTTCCCCGTGGTAGGCTACTGCAAAAAATATGGAGTTTTGGAATTGAGGGTGAGGTAGAGGTTTGGATTAGGAATTGGCTGGCTGGTAGAAGACAGAGGGTAGTAGTTGATGGTAAAGGTTAATCTTGGAGTGCAGTTACTAGCGGTGTTCCGCAAGGATCTGTTTTTGGACCATTGCTGTTTGTCATTTTTATAAATACCCTGGAGGAGGGGCTAGAAGTTTGGGTGAGCAAGTTTGCGGATGATACCAAAGTCGGTGGAGTTGTTGACAGTGCGGAAGGATGTGTCATGTTACAGCGGGATATAGGTAAGCTGCAGAGCTGGGCAGAAATGTGGCAAATGGAGTTCAATGTGGGTAAGTGTGAGGTGATTCACTTTGGTATGAGGAACAAAAAGATGGGGTACTGGGCTAATGATCGGATACTTGGTAGTGTGGATGAGCAGAGGGATCTTGGTGTCCATGTACACAGATCTCCGAAAGTTGCCACCCAGATAAATAGTGCGGTGAAAAAGACATATGGCATACTGGCTTTTATTGGTAGAGGAATTGAGTTCCGGAGTCCTGAGGTCATGTTGCAGTTGTATAAGACTCTGGTGCGGCCGCATTTTGTGCAGTTTTGGTCGCCATACTTTTGGAAGGATGTGGAGGCACTGGAACGGGTGCAGAGGAGGTTTACCAGGATGTTGCCTGGTATGGTAGGAAGATCGTATGAGGAAAGGCTGAGGCACTTGGGGCTGTTTTCATGGAGAAAAGAAGGTTTGGGGGTGACTTGATAGAGGTGTACAAGATGATTAGGGTTTACATCGGGTTGACCATGAGAACCTTTTTCCATGTATGGAGTCAGCTCTTACGAGGGGGCATAGCTTTAAATTAAGGGGCGGTAGGTATAGGACAGATGATAGGGGTAGATTCTTTACTCAGCGAGTCGTGAGTTCATGGAATGCCCTGCCAGTAGCAGTGGTGGACTCTCCTTCTTTATTGAAATTTAAACGGGCATTGGATAGGCATATGGAGGATAGTGGGCTAGTGTATGTTAGGTGGGCTTGGATCGGCGCAACATCGAGGGCCAAAGGGCCTGTACTGCGCTGTATTTTTCTATGTTCTATGTTCTATGTTCACCGTGGGGAGTGGGGGTTGGGGTGGGTAGGCGGAACGTCCTCAGAGGCATTGAAACTATCCAGAATCATGCATCCTGAGTTTAACTACAGTCATGAAATTTATCACCTTCTCATTGTCTGTTCAGAACATAAGGAGTGATTGTCCATCCCCCTCAAGGTCGAATGCAATCACCTCTTATTATCTCACAGTGCAGCAGATCAACCTTTACTCATTCCTCAGGGTGCCATCATCCCAGGGATTAATCCGGCGGAACTCCTGCTCATTCTCTCTGTGATAAGGAGATCACTCCTTACAAAAAAGATAAAATCTGTCCACAATACCCCAAACCCTGCCTCAACAACGCTCTCAGAGTTGATCACAATAATTACTTTCCCTCACTTTGCTGGCTCCATTTCCTTCATGTGACACAGGAATCCATTCACTTACAATGCACTGCCACTGACGTGGAATTTAAAAGATCCTTACATCTGTAGGTCAGCATCAATAAAGCTAACACCAGAGGTGCCTATCGAGATGGACAGCACTCTCGGAGAGAGACTCAATCGCAAAGAATACATCTAAAACAGTGAATGGTCACCTCCCTGAATATAATTCCGCTGCAGGAATATGGGATACAGGTAGATGAAGGGGATTATCTTTCTTTTTCATCTGCCCTCACGGGATGTATGCAGCCCTGGTCAGGCCAGAATGTTATGCCGACCTTGAACTGAGTGTCTGGTTAGCTGTTCCACAGGACAGTAAAGATTAAAACGAATTGTTGTTGGTTTACAGTCGCACAGAGACCTGACCAGAGAAGAATGACCCATTGCCTTCTCGAAAGGGCATGAGGCAAGCCGATAGCAACAGATTATTATTTTGTGGTTCTAGATTATGAGCCAATGACGTAACCACCATGCACTGTCTTCCCATCTTTCTAATTCTGTGCAGAGAACAACGTAAACATCTGAAGTGTATTTATTTTGCAATGGACACGTGGTAAGAAGGGACTTGAAATAGCTGTATGTGGAGATTAACAAAGGCACAAACGATGGTTTATTCAGGAATTGTACTGAGGCTGAGGAAGAGACTGGGATGTCATGACTGTACAGGAATGGATTGGTTAGTGGGGAGAATATGGAAATGTAAACTTGTGCAGGAGAAAATGAATCAAGGAGAACAGTCTGTTTCATCCTCGCGTATTGGTGCGTAATTTTGAAATACTCATTTGCTTGTTATAATTTGTAAGGAATGGAATCTTTGATTGGAACTGAAAACATTGACTTGCACCTTTCCAAAATTTACATATCATGACCATCAATTCAGTTCAGACAATTTCAATAGACAGATAGAGTGACTTACCAGGAACACCAACTACAGCAAGGATAGGATAGTAACTAGCTTGAATAACCATCAGCACATATTCAATCCGCGATGCTAATGATATCCAAGGCTGGGAAAGCCAGAAAAGACCCGAGAATAAACTCCTGTCCATTGCTGGAAATTTCCATTTAAATGTTCTCAGATCCTGATCCAATGTTGGAACATTCCAGTCTAATGTTCTCAGATTCTGATCTCTCCTCCCTCTCTCTCTCTGAAGCTGCTGATCCCTGTTACTGGTGTGGGTGATGCTCCCACTCATACTATGGGACTACACATTGAACACATTTCCTTATTAATAGAAGACAAAAACTCTCTGGGGACCCATAGGATCCATGGAGACTCATGTAATCACTATCGATGAACAAATAGCTCCAGCTAAACCCTTTCAATTTGATACTGTTTTACTAAAATTCAAAATAACTTTGAACATTTATGCATTCTGGATGTGAGATGTGAGTGTAACTGAAGGAAGGAATGTTGGAGATGGCATATTATTTGTGTGTAATCATTCAGTCTGCCTTGGATATAAAGGTGATGCCAGACGTTTCACTGAACATAAACATGCTTCTTTGCTCATAAATGGAGAAATAAATCCTATAATTACTGATCAGTCATTGCAAAATCAGTAAAACATTGAGAGAACATCTTCCGTCCATGATCTGATGGCAACACGTGCCCAAGACAATGTAGGTTTATAACAATCAAATGGGATGCATTTGTTAACAGAGAATTGTACGTTACAAGTACAATTTAGATCGTTATTCCAGAATCACAGAATGGAAGCGTGAGTGTTGATGCTATCAATGTTAAGGAACTGTGATGAAGTATCAGTTACTGACTTAAATTACATTGTGATTATGACATTGGGGAAAAGACAGAAGATGGAGAGGACGGGGGGTGGGGGCATGGTTATTCAGACTGGGAAGAGGGACATTGATGTTCCCTAGTTATCAGTATTGGAACGTTACTCTGTATAACTCATATGAAGAACAGATTCAAGGATACATCTACAATGAGAAATTAGCAGAGACACTATTAATGAAATGTATTTATGCAATACAAAATACGGGACAAAATGATTTTCTATACAGACCAAAATATGCAAAGTATAAAGAGATAAGTTTGTTAAAATGCACTACTGATATTGAGTTATATAAATTGAAATGTGGATTAGAAAACTGGGAAAGTTTTGTGCAAACTTTATCAATCGTTATTTGATCCACAGCGGAGATGCTGATTTCCTTTCTGTCAGTGACCCCCGTAATTAAATTTCTATAGCCCAGTCTCTAACACAGTATCTGGAGTTGGGGTGGGAGTGTTGGGTGGGGTTATCATTTCCTGCTACTCATGGCACAGTTTATTTTTTAAAAATCCCCCTTCGCCATATACCTAATCTACTGTGTTTTCTATTCTGTTTAGCTGTCAGTAACATAGCTCTGTGATATTATTGGAAAGAAATGATCTGGGATGACATCCAGTATCAGCAGAGTGGTCACAGCATATGGCACCCAGACAAAGGGCTTGCAGTTCTGAGGAATTTATAAATAAAGCTTCCAATTTCTGTCTGGCCGTATTTATCTACCCTCATGCTGCCTTCTGATCTATCTGACTTCACCCTCATCTAACACCTCTTCCTCTCCCACTCAGTCAGTCGCTCCCCTTTCTTTCCTCTCTCAGTTTATCTCCATTCACTTTCTTTTCCTCTGTTTATTTCTCTCTCACGCCATCTATCTCCACACGCTCTCTGTATCTCCAGTTGTGCAGTTGAAGAGCTTGTGACCATACAATGGATTGACTGATCTCCATTGGTGTTAGAATAATTCGGCGGTTCTCTGATCCAAAATAAAACTTTAGGTGCCTCGACAGATAAGCTGGTCCGGTGACAGGTAGAGTGCACAATCACCCATTATCTCTTCCTGTTCTTCTCTGATGTACAGCTGCGTTGGAATGTCTGTGCAAACAAAATAGACTGTTTGAAATTCGAGCAGTCCAGAAGACGTTCATGATGGTGTATTTCAATTAGGATTTAATGAAGGATGAGATTCCAGAATAACCTTAGCAATGAAAGAAAAACAGGGCAACACAAGAAATAGCACGAGTACAATATGTGGCACCAAGTCGGCCTCATGGTATTATCGCTAGATTATCAATCCAGAAATTCAGCTCTTGTTCCGTGCACCCAGGTTCGCATCCCGCCATTGCAGATGGTGGAAATTCAAATCAATAATATTCAAAAAGCTGGAATTAAGAATCTACTGATGAGAATGAAATCTTTGCCGATTGTCAGAAAAGGAAAACCAATTGGCTCACTAATATTCTCCAATGAAGTAATCTTGCATCCTCACACCAGACCCAAAGCAATGTGATGACTCTCAGTCGCCCTCTGAAATGGTCTAGCGTGTCATTCAGTTATACCAATCGCTACAAAGTCTCAAAGAAATGAAACCGGGTGGACCAACAGTTATCGATCTGTCAACCGAAAAAGTCAGTTGGAAACATCACTGTCCAAACTGCAAAGTCCTCCTTACTAACATCTGAGGGCTAGTGCCAATATTGGGACAACTGCCTTACAGACTAGTGAAGCAACAGCCTGACATAGTCATGCTCATGAAATTATAGCTGACAGAAATACCCCAGACACCACCATCACCATCACTCGATATGTTCTGACCCAAGGCGAGGACCGATCCAGCAGTGGGGCAGCTCAGTGTGATACATTCTGGAGGTAGTTGCTCTGCGAGTCCCCAAGATTAACTCCAAACCCAATGAAGTTCCATGGCTTTAGATTAATCGTGGACAAAGCAGCCTTACTGATTACCATGTAACGTCATTCCTCAGCTGAAGCAGTACTCCTCCATGTTGAACAATACTTGGAGAAAGCACTGACTGTGAAAAGGGCACAAAGTTTATTCTGGCTGGGGAATTTCAACGTTTACCAGCAAGAGTGGTTTGGTAACAGTACTACCGATCACGCTGGTCGGGTCCTAAAGGACATTTCTACTGGATTGGGTCTGCAGAAGGTAGTGAGGAAATGAACGAGAGGGAAAAAAAACATACCTGACCTCATCCTTACCAGTCTTACAACTGCAGATACATCTGTTCATGACAGCATCGGTAAAACTGACCACCGCCCTGACGTTGAGGAGACAAAGTCTCACGGTCACATTGAGAATAAACACTATCGTGGTGTTTGGAGCTATCACCATGCTAAATGGCACAGATTTCAAACAGATCTAGCAACTCAAGACTGAGCACCCACAGGACGCTGTGGTCCATCAATAGCAGAAGAACAATACACCAGCACAATCTGTAATTTCATGGCACAGCATATAAACCACTCAGAAATTACCATCAAACCAGAGGATTAACCCTAGTGCAATAGAGAGTGAAACAATGGGAAATAAAACTGCTCAAGTATGTTCTGTACATAAAACTCAGGACAAATTCAAACCAGCCAAATACCGCCAAATACTCTCCATCATCAATAAAGTGATGGAAGGGCTCATCAACAGTGCTATCAAGCAGCACCTGCTCAGCAATAACCTGCTCAGTGACGGCCAGTTTGTGTTCCACCAGGGCCATTCAGCTCCTGACCTCACCACAATCTTTTCAAACATAGAAAAAGAACTGAATTCCAGCTCTTGAAAATCAAGGCTGCATTCTTTCAAATGTGGCATCAAGGAACCCAAGCAAAAATGATATTGCGAGCAAGAACTTCATTATTGAAGTTATACCTGACAGATAGGAAAACGGTCATTGTTGTTGGAGGTCAGTCATCACACTTCCAGAATATCTCTGCAGTAGTCCCTCAGGATAATGTGGACGTAGGTTTGCTCCATGATCTGGAATGGTCATTTTCAGATGTTTCATAACCATAATATCTTCAGTTGCCCTCAGGATGAAACCTAGGTCGAAACATCTTCTTTTGCTTCATCAATGGCCTTCTCTCCATCATAAGGTCAGAAGTGGGGTATTCGACGATGACTGCACAATGTTCAGCACCATTCGCAAATGCTCTGTTACGGAAGCAGTCCATGCCAAAATGCAACAAGATCTGGATAATATTCAGTATTGGGCTAATGAGTGACAAGTTACACTCGCACCACACAAATGCCAGACAATGACTATCACCAATAAGAAACAATATAACCACTTGCTATTCAGCAGCATATTTGTCATTAAATTCCCCTCCCCACCACCCTATAAATACACTTGGGATTACCATTGACCAGAAACTCAACTGGACTCGCCACATAAATATAAGAGCAGATCAAAGGCTAGGAAAACTGCGCGTTTAACTCACCTCTTGTCTTCCCAAAGTATGCTCACCATCTACAAGACACAAGCCAGGAGTGAGATGGAATATTCCCCAGTTGCCTGAATGAGGGCAGTCACAATGGCACTGAAGAAGCTTGACACCATCCAGGACGAAACAGCCCAATTGATTGGCACCACATCCACAAGACTGTACCTTCCAGTCCTACGAGTACTTTCATCTTGAATGACAAGGGCAGCAGGCTTTTGCGAACACCACCACATTCAAACTCCCCTCCAAACCAGTCAACATCCTGAATTGGAAACATAATACCATTCTTTCACTGTTGCTGGGTCCAAACCCTGGTATTCCCTCCCTCATAGCATTGTGGATCAACGCATATTCCAACGCTGGACTGCAGCGGTAGAAGAAGGCAGCTCAGCACCATCTTCTAAGAGGATAACTAGGGACGGACTAGAAATAGTCGGCCCGTACAGCGATTCCCATAACCAAAAAATAAGTTTAAAAAGTTCCAAGTTGAACACCTCGATGTGACAGGCTTTCTGATTTGAACATGAACGGGAAAGCAGTGTTTCTGATCCTGAACATTTTAGACCTTTCTGTTATTAGAAAGGTGTTCAGTGTTCCATGACATATTGTTGCTGAGCGCTGTGATAAATTGCACCTGTTTTATTACATCCAACAATATTAGTGTAACAGGATCGATCCTTCAAAACTACCAGACTGAAAATGACAATCATCGTCGAGACAATGTTCCTGCCAGATGAGACTCACAGATAGCAGCTTATATTCAACATATTACTGTGCTCCTGGTTAACACTGAATCCTCCCACCGTCCATATTACAGAGGTTACCATTGACCAGAAGGTGAAGTCAACTCAACGTACTGATACAACGGTTACAAAAGCAGGTCTGAGATTTACAATTCTGCATTGAATAATAGACTGTATGACAATACATGCATGTGGTATAGCAATAGATTTAGGCCATTCAGCCTCTCTCTTCACTCTGAAACTGTGCCATTTTGCATAGTCTCTAAAACTAGTGGAAATATCTTATATACTCTAACTGTATCAATCTTTGCAGTAATGGGTCAGTTTCAATCAGATGCGCCCCCCCCCCCCCCTCATTCTTCTAAATTCCATTGAGTACAGACATAGAGCCCTCAACTGCCGCTCATATGACAAGCCATCATTCCCAGGATAGATCATGACCAACACCCGTGGATCCTTCCCCAGAACAGCTCGTAATAATCCAAATGTCGTCTGACCATAGCCCATTACATTCTCAGCAGTATGTCTCCGCTCTTGTATTCTCACTCTCTTGAAATGAACGTTAGCATTGCATTTGCTTTCCTAACTGCCAAGTGAGTTTGCACATTAACCGGAAGAGAGGACGAGTACTCCAAACTCCTTTTGTGCTTCAGACTTCATGAAGGCTTTTAGAACATAGTGTCTGCCTGTATTCCGCCTACTGAAGTGCATCATCTCACATGTTCCCATATTGTGTTCCATCAGCCATGTGTTTTCCCAGGGTCCTAAACTGTCCAAGTCTTTCTGCAGCCTCCCCACTTCCTCAATATCACCGGCCTATCCAATCATCATTGTATCACCTGCAATCCTAGTAAAACTGCTGTCAGGTCAGATGGTTCACGTTAATGGCACTTCCTGACTACCTAAGGACTGTCCACCATTGAAAAGGCACAACGCTCAAGATGCTTGACTCCATTTAGGTTAAAGCAGCATGACTGAAATTATACCTGTAAAGTCTTCACTCCTTGCACCACTGGCACTGACACTCTGCCCACCATTTTATTATGAATTGATCCCAATATGGTGACACAGAACTTGATGGCGCACGATCCCAGTCCATTAATCCAGTAATCTGTCTTAATGCTGACTGTGTGGTGCTCACACCAACCAATGTCATTGTGTATTGAAGACGACAGAGGTAGGTGGGGAGGGGGGAGTGTCGATCATAAATGACTGTGTACTGTCATTGAGGGCTGACACCGGCCGCGAAAGCCCCAGATGTACCTGTGTCTGTTGTCACCGCTGCAGGCAAGTTCAGTTTTTCAGTGAGTCAAATCAAAGATTTGGGCCTGGACAGTATTCCTGACTGATCACTCAGATCCTATTTGTACCAACTAGCAGAGGTATTCACATACAACTTCAGCCTCTCCCTCCAGAAGCCGAAGTCCCAATCTGATTCAAGAAGGCCACCATCATCCTCGTAAGTGAGAAAGCACATGGAAAGTGCCCTTATAGACTACCACCCAGTGGCTCTGACTTCAATAATCATGAAGTGCTTTGAGAGGCTGGTTATGGCCCACACCAACTCCAGTCTCCCAGCCTGACCTGCTGCACTATAATTTGCCGACTGATGTAACGGGTTCACAACAGATGCCATATCCGAGCTTGCACGCATCCTTGGAACATCTGGACAACAAGGACACCTACACCAGACTCCTGCTCATTGACTAAAGCTCCACCTGTAAAATCATTATCCCTTACAGTCTAATCACAAAACTCCACGACCTTGGTCTCGGTTCGATCCGCTGTAACTGGCTCCTCAAGTTTCTGTCCCACAATCGTGAAGATAGGTAAAATCACCTCCTCCACAATAACATTCAACACTTTAGCTGCTGAAGGATGTATTCTCAACACCCGACAATATTTCCTGTACACTCACGGCTGTACCCTCAGCCCACTACTAGCCTCCCTATACATCCAGGGCTGTGCCCTCAGCACCTTATTGTACGCCCTGTATACCCACGGGTGTGCCCTCAACCCCCTACTGTATTTCCTGTACACCCACGGCTATGTCCTCAGTCCCCCACTGTCCTCCATGCAAACCCACGTCTGTGCCCTCAGCCCCTTACTGTATTCCATGTACACCCACTTCTGTGCCCTCAGCCCCTTATGGTACTCCAGGTACACCCACAGCTGTGCCCTCAGCCAACTACTGTTCTCCCTGTACTCCCACGGCTGTGTCCTCAGCCCACTAATGTCCTCCCTGTACACCCACGGCTGTGCACCCAGCTCCCTACGTACTCCCTGTACAGACATGGCTAAGTTTCCAAATTACAAACAACGCCAGCTACAAGTTCACTGATGACATCACTATAGTAGTACAGATATTAAACAACAACGCGTCAGAATGTAGAAAGGAGATAGAGAGCTTGATGGCATGGTGTGTTGATAATGACCTCTCTCTCTAATCCGGCAAATGTAAAGGACTGATCACTGACTTTAAGAAGAAAGGAGGGGAACATACCCCATCTACATTAACCGTTTGAGGGAGCGCAGAGCATCAAGTCCCTCGGAGTGATGATAACTCACAACCTGTCCTGAACTTCTCACATAGGTCCGACGGTCGGGAACGTTCAACAATGCCTCTCCTTCCTGAGGTAATACAGGAAATTCAGCATGCGCTACTTCTACAGATGCACCATTGACAGCGTATTGTCCCGGTGCATAACAGCCTGGTACAGCAACTGCTCTACTCAGGACCCTGAGAAACTACAGAAGGTTGGATGCACAGCTCTGAACAACACGGACTCTAACATCCTATTCACCTGGCTCGTTGCCGCAGAAAAGCTGCCAATATCTACCCAGATTACTGAGGGAAGGGAGAGCGGAAATAGCTGGGGCATTAACAGATATCTTTGTAGCATCCGTGAACACGGCTGAGGTCCCAGAAGACTGGAGAATTGTCAATCCCCTGTTTTAAGAAAGGTAGTAGGGATAATCCAGTCATTTATAGACCGGTGACACTGATGTCAGGGGTAGGGACTCTGCTCGAGAAGATACTGAGGGTTAGGATCTACTCTCATTTGGATGAAAATAGTCTTATCAGTGATAGCCAACGTGGTTTTGTGCAGAGCAGGTCATGTCTTAACAACTCAATAGAATTCTTTGAGGAAGTGACAAAGTTGATTGATGAGGGAGAGACTGTAGATGTCATGTACATGGACTTCAGGATGGCGTTTGGTATGTTTCCCCACGGTGGGATTATGGAGAAAGTGAAAATCACATGGTACGCTAGCTACGTGGATAAAGAACTGGCAAGGCAACAGGAGGCAGAGAATAGTAGGGGAAGGGAGTCTTTCAAAATGGAGAACTGTGACCAGTGGTTCCATTTAAGATGTTTCTGGAAAGATACATGAATGGGCAGGGAATAAAGGGATGCAGATGCTTAGAAAATAGGCGACAGGTTTAGATAGAGGATTTGGATCTGCGCAGGCTTGGACTATCGAATTACCTGTTTCTGTGCTGGAATGTTTTGTTCTAACATTGTCAAAGACCAATCACACCCCAGTAATGGTCTCCCACAACCTCTTCCATCAGGTTAAAAGATATGGGAGCTTGAAAACACAGAACAGTTGGTTCATTAAAAGTTTCTTCCTGACTGTTATTAGACTGATGAATGTACTCTCTAATCTCAGATAATGCTGATCTTGTTCAAGTTGATCTCGCCTAGGGCATGCCGTGTGCAGAGTAACCTGCATGCCTCTCAGACATGTTTTACAGCCATTGTTCTGCACATCCTTGCTTACTATGATCTGCCTGTACATCTTAGTACAGGTCAAAGTAAATCCTCATCTCCCTCCCCCCAGCTCATTCCGAGCTCTCTCTGGTCCTCACGGCCAGCACATGCCATTCCCCATCCCCAACTCACTGTGTGTTTTGTGTCTCACTATATCTCTCACACTGTCTGTTTCCTTGTATTTTCCTTTTCTCTGTCTTCTGTTTCTTTCCGTGAACGTACTATCTCCCCCTCTCCCTGTCCATGTGACTATTTGTTTCTTGTCTTGTTTCCTTTCTCTGTTTTACTGACTGTCATTCTGTTTCACTCGCTGTGTTGTCTCTCTCCTTATACGTGTCTATCTCTTTCTCCCTTGTTATGATGGTGATGGCTTCTCTATTCTTTTGAAGCATGTGATGGCTCTTTGGTTGGATGTTGGCAATAAATAAACTCAATTGTGTTTTGTTATCTTGGACATAATTTAAATTTATTGGTTAAATTCCAATTGTTGTCAAGACAGCAACCAGAACCTGGGTATCCATTTAACAGCCAATTGTTACATCTAAATATTTTGGAATTGCCTTCTCCCAGTTCTCTGCATACTGGCAACTGAAAGCATTCTATTCATGTGCATAATAGTGCGACGGTAATTGCTCTTCCCAGGACCATAAGAAACTACAGACGGTTGTGTGCACAGCCCAGACTATTATGGAAGACAATCTTCCATCCATTTATACTTCTAATTGTCAGTGAAAGGCTGGCAACATCAAATAACTCTCCAAAACTGGTAATGATCTCCAATAACCTTTCCCAAAAGGGAGGAGATACAGAAGCTTGAAAACATGGACCAGCATGCTCAGGAACACCTTCTTCCCCACCGTAATTGCACTGGCGAATTGAAATCTCTAACGTTTCAAATAATATTAATCTTGCTAACATCGATCTTGCTTTGCTCACCTCCTGTACAGCTGTCACCTTGTGTGCCTCACTCTGTCTAAGTGCCATTGAGGCTCAAGGTCTTCTCAAGTGCAATCAGAAAAGTGAACTAATGCTGGCCCAGCCAGCGATACCTATATCCCATTAATAAATATAAGAACACGACGACACTCAGAGAAGACAGACAGGTGGGGTCAAATCGCTTTAAACATGATCTTAGATATATATAGGTTTACCTAAGTAGCTGAAAGTAGAGTGATCCTTTCATAAGCTGATATGGCATAAAGCGAAGTAGCATTACTTTATGTGGGAAACAAATCATCTTTCTTGGTAAAAGTGAAAACCTCATCGGATTTCTTTTGGTTAGCGAAAACAGGACGTAATGGAGGTTTTTCGGAAAGGGAAGTGGCAAAAAGCGAATTTTTGAAAAGCGGGGGATACATGTACTGGCATGGGCATGATATTCAGGAAGATGGGAAAAGTTAAAAATAAATGAGGTGAATCTCACATTTTATTTTCATCCCAGCTGATTATCATTCCCTTTGTTTCTCTTTTTCTTCTATCTCTCTCTTTCTCTATCGATTTAACTCACTTCTCCTCCCCTTCAAAACAGACTTCCCTGCCACCAGCATTATTCACACTATTTTCCAACTATTTTAGTTCAGAAAAGCTCCCCAATACTTTCTGTTCTTTTCTTGGCATGTTTTATGCAATTTCAGATCTCCAGCATCTTTCTTTATTTGGTTTAACCTTCAAATTTGTTATTCCATGGGAAGTCGGCATCTCTGCAAGGGCAGCATTTGTTAATCATCACTAATTGCCCTGCCTGTGAGGCCATTCCACAAACCAATATAAAGTAAAGCACATTGATATGGGTCTGAAGTCACACTTAACCCAGACCGGGAAGTAACATTAGATTTCTTTACCGAAGATCATCATTGGAACAGGAAAATTTTCAGACCAAATGTGGGTTTTATGGTTGTTTTTCGTGAAATTCACTTTTATTCCAATTCTTATCATTTTTATTTAAGTTCTGCCATCAGCTGTGTAGGACTTGAAACAAATCGCTTGAAACAATGTATTTCGTTTAATAAGCTTTGCTCCTGAATTACATCCAACGACATTCCTACCCTGATACATTGTCCTGATCATGAAGTAACGTCCAAGACAAGAACAATTTTGAGATTGAAATACTTGTAACTGGAAAAGTGGCCAAACGAGAGCTTGAAACATAAAGTCTGAATTTTACCAACGTGCAGCCAATGGTTTGTTCAGCCATAGCACTGACGCAGAGATGAAGATTGGGGATATTGTGACCTGGCAGTGGACAGGGTTGGTGACAGAGAGAACATGAGACATAAATCAGTTCAGGGCAAAACGGGATCTCGAGGTTGTCCATAGTTTTGTTCTCAGATGTTTGTAAGGGAATGGTCTGCAATCGGGATGAATGGAGACAGCAATTTGAATTGAAGATAATAGTTTCTTTCTTTGACACATATAGATAACAGAAATTGCAATGCAGTTCAAAATTTTTTATGGGATTACTGAATGGACAGAGGTAGAGAACACCAACAATAGGTAGAATAGGTTAGTAACACACCCTACACCACACCCAAAATGATAATCAGCACCGCTAATATCCGATATGGTAGAAATTCCCAATAGAGGGAAATGTTGAAAAGACCCAAGGAAAGCCTCCTCAACATTGGTGTAATTATCCAGTCCATTATTCTCAGATTCAGATCTGTCCTCTCCATGTCTGTGCAGCAGCTGATCTCTGTTACTGTTGGAGCTGATACATCTGCTCCTAGACAGGGATAGCGCACTGAGTGAAGCCCCTCCCAAAAGGAGAGGGAAACTCTCCAGTGACACAGTTACAATGCATGGAGACTGACATCTTTGTTGTAAAACAGTATTTTTTACGCGTTTTCCCCTCAGTCCAACACCAAAAGTGGACTTATTCATTAAGACTTATGCATTAATGAGTCAGGATTAGCTAGGAGATAGGGTTGAATGGGGGAAGTGGCTGTAGAGACTGCATGGGAAGTACAATGATATTCCCCAGTCATCATCACTCTTAACGCCAGATAGAATTGAATATAGTTCACAACAAGGAACGAGCCAAAGTTTGGTAGATGCAATGCTGAATGACAATGTGAACTGAACAGGATCATTTTAACTGTAATAAAGTGAACTATATTTTATCTACACACATTTAATCATTGGGAATACAGATTGCGTAGGATCACCGCACCTGAAGCATTAACTTTGATGTCTCTTCACAGATACTACCAGACCTTCTGAGCTTTCCCTCCAAAGTCTGTTTTCGTTTGAGATTGATCATATTGTTCATATCTGGCAGGATGCTTACAATTAAAGGCAGATGCTAATAACAAAATGTGCAGGGATACGGGGACAATACAGGAGAATAATAGTAGAAATAATAGCTCAGTCCAAACTGAAAGAGACGATGGGCTGAGTTTTCACCACCTTTGCTGTAATAATTCTATGTTACGCATTGAAAGGTTTTGGAGTTTGGGGAGACAAGCTTGTTCAATGAAGGACACAGAGTGTTCCATCATCAAAATTTATCCCTATTATTAAAGTTCAGCTGCCTCTAAAATGTATTTGTAAACCAAATAGATTTCCAGAGATTTACAAGACGGTAGAATGTTTTTGTACTTTCTATCTTAAAGAAGGAACAGATTTCGGCTGTAATTGAGGTGTCACAGACACACCAACTGTTCTAAAAACATGAAATGACCACATTGTCCAAATATTACCAAGCTCAACATGTAGACCTGTCAAGAAACATGAAATATAGAGATAATGGAAACATGAACAACAAACAGAAAATGCTGGAGAAATGAAAAATACGAAGAAGTATCTGCAGAGAGCAACAGAATTAACATATGTAATATGATGTGACACTGTTCTGAAAAGTCATATTAGAACCAAAGGTTAATGTTTTGCATCTCTGCTCAGATGTTGCCGGATCGACTGAGTTTCGCTCCAGCTCTTTTGATTTCTTTCTTCTTTCTGAACTGTGACAAAGTGTCTGATCTTAATGATAAGAGCAAAGCTGTTATCTCAGTTGAATCTCGAGTAATTTGTTATGGGCATTAAATAAGAAATTACAAGGTTCCTATGTTTGACAGGGCTCTAAATATCGATGACGTATTGCATTGTGAGAACTTGCCATGAAAATGTTGAAACAAAACAGAGGTTGCTGTAAATGCTCAGCAGGTCCTGCAGCATCGGTACAGAGAAATCATAGTTAACGTTTCAAGTCCAGTGCCCCTTCCTCAGAACTGACAGTAACACAGAAGATGTTGGTTTATATGCAGAAGAGACTGGATAGCTCTTAATGGAGACTGTTAGCAGCTAACAATAGGGTGTGAGTAATGGAAGGTCATGTGACAACTCGGCCTGGTGGATGGGTAGGGGACGAGGACATTGGGGAGTTCAGGCCCCGAAAATTATTGAACTTGATTATGAGTCTTAAGGGCTGCAGGGTCCGCACATGGAAAATGAGGTGTTCTTCCAGCTTGCGCTGAACTTGCCTGGAACACTGCAGAAAGCCTGACACAGAGATATTGGCCAGGGAACAGGACGGGCTGTTCAACTGGCAGGCAACTGAAAGATCAATGTCATTTGCAGCGGTACAATGTGGATGTTCTGTGAAGCGGTCACCCAGTCTACTCTTCATTTTCCTGATGTAGAGGAGACCACATTGTGAGCAGTGCATGTAGTAGACCGGATTCTGGGAAATGTTGGTAAGGTGCTGCTTCACCTGGAGGGCTCAGTTGGGCCCTTGGATACTGATGAGAAGGGACGTAAATGGGAAAGTGTTACACCTCCGGCAGGGGAGGTGAAGTGGACCTGTGTTGGGAATGTATAAAGAGTAAACCAGTGTGTACTGGCGGGAATGATCCCTCTAGAAGGTGGACAAGGGAAGAGAGGTGAATATGTGCAGATGGGGGCATCTAACTGGTGGTGGGGGAAATGCGGGCTGATGATCCTCTGCATGGGAAGGTTCCTGGGATAGTAGGTAAGGACAAGGGAAACTTCGTTGCTAGCGGGAGGGGGAGGGGTAGGCTTGAAGTTCAGGAGATGGGCCAGACTCGTTTGCCGACTCTGTTGAAAACAATGATGTGGAATCCATTGATTGATGAACAAGGTGGACGTTTCAAAGTCTTCCGTGATGAATTTAGTAGCATCAGAAGCAATGCGGTGGAGATGGCGGAACTGGGGGAATGGAATTGAGTCTATGCAGGAAACCTGGTGTGAGAACGTATACTCCAGGAAGCTGTGGGAGTCGGTGGGATAATACTGGATATCAATGGCTTGTCTGACCCTAGAAATGGAAGCAAAGATGTTGAGGAAAGGAAGGAAGAAATCAGAGATAGACCAGATGAAAAGGATGGAGGGGTTCAAATTCCAAGTGAAATCGGTGAATTTTTCCAATTCCAGACAAGAGAGTGTTGCAGCAGCGATGATATCATCTATGTATCGGACAAGGAGTTGTGGATGGGTGCTGAAACAGAACTGGAACAGGGAATGGTCGACGTACTCCAAGAAGAAATAGGCATACGTGTGTATCCATGCACTTCCTCTGTGTGGCATGAGCAGGCTGAAGCAATGGGTCTGCCCAGGCAGTTCTGTTTGTGAATTTGGGGGGGGGGGAGATAGAAGCGAGCACTGCTGTCAGAGGACCATCAGCTCGGGGGCAGTTAGAGGGAGGGGTGAGTGGGGCAGAAATCACGAGATAAAATATGGTCCGTTATCATAGTTTATACAATGGCATGATGTGCTATGGTAGGGTCATAGTGCAGGGCGAGATTATAAGAGGTATCTGAAGTGGGCGTTCAACCTCTGCAATTTCGAAACCCGTCCACAAGACTTATCGGGACAGGCTGAGTAACACATTCAGGGTTGGATCTAAGCACATGGAGTGTCGGCTGTTCGGACAGTGACAGGTTGGATTTGGCGAGGGGAGTGCAGAGAAGTTAAGACAACCAATATCATGTGTAGATTTCTCAATGAACCGTTTTAGTTCAGGTAAAGGCCAGGGCGAGGGGGCCAGATGGAGGGACAGTGTTGCAGCTGGGTTACGGGATATATGGGACAGGGGGAGGAATCTTGCCGAAAGAAATGGGCACTGAGGCGAAGACAGCGGAAGGGCTCAACTTAATGTCATGCAAAAAATTCTTTAAAGTGGGGGCACAGAGAGGTAAAGTTCAGATATTTGCTAAGTACAGAACATTAAGCATCATAGAGTGGAAGTTCAGGAGGGATTGTGAATAAACAACAGGAGGTGGAGTTGGGGAAGTGCATGGAGTCAGAGGGCAGGGTATGGGATGGAAGGAAGTTTCCAGAGGGTCAAGGGCATCTCCACGTTGTTGCAAATTGTGTGCCCAATACATATGGTTCGCACAACGAATAAGCGGGTGAATAAATTAGAATTGTGGAGTGGTAAAGCCTTGAGACAATATGATGCGATGCTTCTGGACAGAGAAAATGTTGATCACAGTAGTACTGATATCGCACGATCAGTCCTCAGAAAGTCACTGATTGAAAATAATTGGGAAGGTAATCTTATTGTAACGTCCTGATTTCGCTGGAGTGACACTCAAGCAGCGAGATCTTAGTTTTTGTAGACTTTAGACCAATCTGTGAAAACATAATATGTCTTGATGTTATTATAAAGACCAATTTATCCATGGTTTATTAATGCACTATCAAGGGCAGAGTTTATTTGTCATTCCCAATAGCTCTGGGGAAAGTGTCATTGTTCAGTGAGGAAATTGCCAGTGCAGAATTTCCTGCGATTCCCATTGACCACAGTTTCCTCAGGATCTCTGATGTCACATGAGCCAAATACTAATGTGATGCAACGCAAGTTACTCTGACCTCACCTCAACTGACATTGGAAAATCAGTTAAATGAAGAAAGAACAAAAGGATAGTACACGGCCTGTTTGAGCAATGTGCTCACTCTACTCACAACGTTTAAGGGAAAACTGATACATGGATTTCTGATTCTGAGGAGAGGTTTGTCCTATTTGTGTCCTATGAGGCTGTTTGGTTAAGTGCTGTGACTGAGAGACAGAAAGACACTCCACTCTGTACCATGAGGAAGAAAACAAGCCTGTTCACGGTGCATCAGACAATGACAGAAACACAATATTGTCTGTTCCCATTGGACATTGATCATCTCAGTCTCATCATTGACTGATGAGAAATCGCAGTACAGAAGTCAGCGCCTCCCATCATCCCAGCTGGAAAGCAAAAAGGGGAAGGGATGGCCAGAGAAAGTGGGAGTAACTGGGGAATTAGTGTTACTTACAGTGGGAATGGCAGAAGAAGAGTGTGAAGGGAGATCATCAGTGGAAGAGTATGTAGCAGCAGAAGGGGTAGTGCAAGGGGAGTAGGAGTATAAGAAAATAGTAGGAGGAGGAAGAGTGGCAGATGAAGTTTTAGTGACAGGGTAAAGCTTGTTTTTGAGGAAGTGAGATTGGATGAGAAAACATCACTATACAAGAAAATCGGGATCTGGATTCCATTCAAAATGTAGAAAGGATTCCTTGTATTTCTTCTTCTATCACTTGATTCTTGTTCAGGTTGGACATGTACTATGTATTTCTAAATCTCCATCAAGTGCAGACGACATGTTTCTTTCTCCCCTACGGTGGTGTTTCAATATTTTTGATTTTTTAACAGTATGTATTTGCTTCCAATTCAAGGTGGATATGAGAATATGATTTGATCTTCTGCAGTTTGCCCATAACATAGAATTTAATTGAATATTTATCCTCATCACACTCGCTGATTTAAACAAGCAATGAATGAGTCCATGTCCATCCTGCAGCTGAAAAATTTCTTCAGCTCTAGCAATTGCAGGGAATGTTACAAAGAACAGTGCCACGCAAAGTGCTAATGTTCCACTGCAAGGTGCCAAACCCTAGTTTACACTAAATTATTTACAAGGTTTATAAATAAAACATGCAGAGGGGCAGAGTGTAAAAGGTGAATTCAACTCTGTGTCGAAAATGCTATTTGTGGCTCCCTAGTAAAATGTATTAACTACATCACTCATAAGTTCACCAAAATAGGAAAATCAAGAGACTGGAATTGTCAAATCATCCTCTGAATAACATCTGGAGAACAGGAAGGAAATCCTGGTTTGTTTGTGATATTCAGAAATGACGATTGTGAGAATGTGGAAGGTGGGGAGCAGTGGAATAATGACCAATGTTATGGATGACACAAAGATGAGCTGGTTGGATCACAGTCAGGAGGAAAGTGTTAGGCTACAGGAGAATAGAAACAGATTATTCAGATAGCCAGATCAATGGCCTGATGAAATTTAACACCGATAAATTGGGAAGATGCAAGTCAGAAGTAACAAGACAAGTGAGTACGCAAAAGTGAGTATGAAAGAGGAGGACTACATTTGCTCGTTTTTTCTTTGCAGCAGAGAAGGTTGAGGAGGGAACCTGGTACAGATGTATAAGAGCATAAGGGGTATGGGGAGGATGAACAGACAACAGCTGTTTTCCTCAGTCAAAGGATCAAAAACGAAGGGATACACTTTTAAAGTGAAAGGCAGTGGATTGAGAGAGGATTTGTGGAATGTCTTTCGAACTGAGATTGTGGTATGAATCTGTAATGCATTGTCTTGGAGGGTGGTTGAGGCAGGTAACCTCACAAACGTTTAAAAAGCCTTTGGATGTGCACTTCCTGGCACAGACGTGATAGGCCTGTTTTTCATTGCAGGATTCTTTGCAGTGGCAGCCATGAACACTCTGATACATTCTGAAGCAATAAGCAATGGCCGTTGCTGCTTTGTTCCTTTGACTGTACTCAGTAAGTGGCTATATTACAGACCAGCATCATCTCATTCAGCTTCAGCACTTAGTCAACCAAAGTCAGCCCAGCCATCTCTGGGAACATCCAGGGTAATTCAAATGTTCTGTGCAAGCATTATCTAACAACAGCACTGATAATATTCCAAATATTTGCCACCATTATTATAGTCACCGCCATAACTTGAACACAGCTTTTCCTCCATTATAATACAGACCAAAGTTTGTGAGAAGATTTGTAGCTCGGGTGCTCGTTGCTGTGGTTCTGTTCGCCGAGCTGGAAGTTGTTTTGCAAACGTTTCGTCCCCTGTCTAGGTGCCATCCTCAGTGTTTGGGAGCCTCCTGTGAAGCGCTTCTGTGGTGTTTCCTCCAGTATTTGTAGTGGCCTGTCCCTGCTGCTTCCGGTTGTCAGTTTCAGCTGTCCACTGTAGTGGCCGGTATATTGGGCTCTATAAATGCCGAAGGAAACACCACAGGAGCGCTTCACAGGAGGCTCCCAAGCACTGAGGATGTCACCTAGACAGGGGACGAAACGTTTGCAACAAAAACTTCCAGCTCGGCGAACAGAACCACAGCAATAATACAGACCTTTATCAATAAGGATGTTATTTCTCTGAAGCATAATAAATTATTTCCCAGTATACACTTTGGAAAACAGCAAGTTTTCCTGTGTTTTTTTGCCAGTTGTTTCTCACAGAATTTACCACCCAAACTTTTTTCCACTTTTACATTTTCTTGTGCACTGTCTCCCTGATCTCACACACCTCACTCCCTCAAATCCCCCACACTCTCCATCCTTTTTGATGAATCTCTGAAAAACCTGCGTCTCATCTCGATAATTTATTCCAACTCCCAACTCACATTTTGGACTGTTTTGATTTCTTCTCTCGGCATGGTCATTAAACTGGCCGTGCCTGATGTCCTATTCATCTCTACCTTCTGCTCAGCTCCTGATCTGCTGCTTTGGTTCTCACCCTCCTGGTTTATTCAAATCCATATTACTCGCACTAGCACACCTCCCCACAAGGATGTTGGTGCTTGTCCACTTAAGATACAACCTCTCTTTTTTGTACAGGTCCCCACCTGTCTTGGAAGAGATCACAATGATCCAACAATCTGAAACCTTCACCACTGAAGTAGCTTTTTAACAACATGTTAAGCTGTACTGTCTTCCTCATCCTTCCCTATTTTCCACATGGCACAGGGAGTAATCCAGAGATTACAGAGGATTGTTTCTCTATCTCTCTCTCTGTCTCTCTCGCTCTCTCTCGCTCTCTCCCTCTCTCTCCCTCTCTCACTCTCTCTCTCTCGCAACCCCCCACCCCCCCCTGTTACTTACAGTGGGAATGGCAGAAGAAGAGTGTGAAGGGAGATCATCAGTGGAAGCGTATGTAGCCAGACAGACAGACACAACATTACTTTGCAGATGAATACAAATAACTCTAAAATAATCGGAATACTAACGGGAATGCAGGATTTAGTTTATGGAAGGATGAGAGAAATTGCGCTTCTTCTGGATGTCAGTTTGCTCGCTGAGCTGGAGAGTACATTTTCAGATGGTTCATCACTGTACTAGGGAACATTATCAGCGAGCCTCTGGTGAAGTGCTGGTGTTATGTTCCACTTGCTATTTATGTGTTTCGGTTTCCTTGAGTCAATGATGTAATTTCCAGTATTGGTGATATGCTGTCCGGTTCTTTTTCTCAGAGAGTGTTAGATGGAATCAAAATCGATGTGTTTGTTGATAGAGTTCAGGTTGGAATGCTAGGCTTCTCTGCGTGTCTCTGTTTGGCTTGTCCTTGATGGATGTGCAGACCAGTCTAACTCGGGTACTTCCTCATCTGTATGTAAAGATACTAGTGATAGTGGGTTATGTCTTTTTTTCTGGATAGCTGTTGTTCATGTACCTAGGTGGCTAGGTTTCTGCCTGTTTTTCCGATGTAGTGTTTGTTACAGTTCTTGCAAGGCTTATTCTTCCTGGAGGAGATCAGACAAATATGTGAACTTATTGACGTGCTCATAAATATGAAAAGATGTAAAACAGGAGTACTCCGTTTCTGTTAGTTGGCATTACAGCATCATGGAGTTCTCATTTCAACATTATCAGCAAAAGAGCCAGGAGTGAGATAAAGAAAATCTTCTTTATTGAGAAAGTTGTTAGGATTTGAAATGGACTGCCTGGGAGATTTGTGGATGAGCGAGACCTCTGTGATAGGCAAGCTGTTGGAGGGAATCCTGACGGACAGGATGTACATGTATTTGGAAAGGCAAGGACTGATGCGGGATAGTCAAGATGGCTTGGGAAACCATGTCTCACGAACTTGATTGAGTTTTTTGAAAAAGTAACAAAGAAGACTGATGAGGGCAGAACAGTAGATGTGATCTATATGGACTTCAGTAAGACGTTCGACAAGATTCTCCATGGTAGACTGATTGGCAAGGTTATATCTCATGGAATACAGGGAGAAGTAGCCATTTGGGTACGGAACTGGCTCAAAGGTAGAAGACAGAGGGTAGTGGTGGAGGGTTGTTTTTCAGACTGGAGAACTCTGACCAGTGGAGTGTCACAAGGATCGGTGCTGGGCCATCTACTTTTTGTCATTTACATAAATGATTTGGATGCAAGCATACGAGGTACAGTTAGTAAGTTTGCAGATGAAACCAAAGTTGGAGGAATATTGGACAGCGAAGAGGGTTTCCTCAGATTACAACAGGATCTGGACCAGATGGGCCAATGGGCTGTGAAGTGGCAGATGTAGTTTAATTCAGATAAATGCGAGGTGCTGCATTTTGGGAAAGCAAATCTTAGGGGTAACCTTATAGAGATTTATAAAATTATGAGGGGCATGGATAGGATAATTAGACAATGTATTCCCCATGAGGTCAGGGAGTCCAGACCTAGGGGACATAGATTTTTGGTGAGTGGGGAAAGATATAAAAGAGACCTAAGGGGCAACATTTTCACACAGAAGGTGGTACGTGAATAGAATGAGATGCCAGAAGATGTGGTGGAGGCTGGTACAATTGCAACATTTAAGAGGCATTTGGATGGGTATATGAATAGAAAGGGGTTGGAGGGATATGGGCCGGGTGCTGGCAAGTGGGACTAGATTGGGTTGGGATAACTTGTCGGCATAGACAGGTTGGACCGAATGGTCTGTTTTCATGCTGTACATCTCTAGGACTTTAATTGGGTATGTATTTGGAAATGTGAATTGAACAGGCTGCAGAAATCGGGCTGGCAAATGAGAGAGGCTTGGGAGACATTCCTGGAGCTGATGCACACACAGTGGCCAATGGCTTCCTCCTGTACTTACAAGTTTTGCACTCTATTATGAGTCTGATATGAATAAAAGTCAGTATCCGATTATTTCCCATTGTAAATGCTCGCGAATATCTGATTATTTAGTGCAGCATAAGCATTTAAAATGCAAATATTGCAAAGCCAGCATCATTTTATAGTCCAATTATTGCTAAGAACATTAATGAATTAAATGTTGTATTCCAATTATTCATACAAATGTGTCATTGCTTTGGCACAAACCTCTTTGAAAAGGTTTGACTTTTCACTCACACGATAATATGTTCATCACTTTTGATAACTGTCCACATTTCATATTAAATAACATTCTTTCTAAAATTTAAACGTTTTCAAATTATTGTTCACTAAAATTTGATAGCAAAGATAATTTATTTAGTATAATATTCACAGAGTATTTTGAATTATAGCCATTTCTAATTCGCTGGCAAATAGCTGAAGCTTGTACATTTCATTGAGAAATTAAACTGATTGATTATATATAAATATATAAGAACGCTAATTCTATTTGATTGTTCAATCGTTTGCTCACCCTGAACATGTAATCATTCAGAAGCCAACCACTTTCAAAACGTTGGAGTGACAATGCATTATTTTGAATCCTGACATTGTGTATGTAAATCTGATTGCCAAAAAGTTACATCCATGTTGTTTGTCGATACAAAGTAAAATGTGCATTCTTTATTTCTGTGTTAGAAAATCTTGACAGTGATTACATTTTTGTTCCATAAATATAGAATCAACCTAATTCTTTTCAGAGATTATAGTTCAGTCGAATAATCATAGTTGACATCTTCCTTTTGCCCAATTCACGAAACATAGTAAACATCTGATTAATACATGGGTCACCCAACAGATTGTATCTGAAGAAAACAGCAGCAACTGACAAGTCAAGAATCACGTTAATAACTGAACTTGGCGGAGCCTGCGTGGTGGAGGACACGACATATATTGCACTGGCATTTAGGTGAGTGTAACAATGAACAACATAACTGGAAGTGTTGGGATAACGCCCCTCCATAGCTTCCTAATCTCACACAGATCACTCCCTCACACATTCAACAATTGAAAGGATCCAGAGGCTTGGTGAAACATCAAACACAGAACAGTACAGCATAGTGCAGATCCTTCGAGCCTTGACGACCTGTTGCACTTTTATCCTACTCGCAGATTAGATTAACTGACATACCCTTTATTGTACTATCGTTCATGTGCCTATCCAATAGTCACTTAAATATCCGTAATGCAGCTGACTCTACTAACGCTGCTGGCAGTGCATTCCAAACACCCATCATTTTCTTTGTAAAGAAACTACCTCTGACATCTCCTCAAACCTTCTTCCAATCATATTAAACGTATGCCCGCTCGAGATAGCCATTTCCACCCTGCGAGAAAATCTCTGGCTACCAATTCTGCCTATATCTCGCATCATCTTATACACCTCTATGAAGTCAACTCCCATTCTTCATTGCTCCCAGGGGAAAACCCGAGCTCCCTCAACGCTTCTTTGTAAGTCATGCCCTCCAGTCCAGAGAGCATCCTGGTAAATCTCCCCGGCACCTTCTCCGAAGCGTCAACATCTTTGCAATAATGAGGCGACGAGAACTGAACAGAATATTCTAAGTGTAGTCCCACCAGAGATTTTTGGCGCTGCATCATAACCTTGAGGTTCTTAAACTCAATCCCTGGCTAATGAAAACACCATACCTCTTAATAACCTTATCAGCTTGGATGACAACATTGAGCGTCCTATGATATGGACCACACAATCCCTGTGGTCCTCCAGTCTACCAATAATCCTGCTATTAAACATGTATTCTGCATTCAAATTCGACCTTTAAAAATGAATCGCTTTACACTTATCCAAGTTGAACTCCATCTTCCATTTACCAGCCCAGTTCTGCATCCTGTCAATGTCCAATTACATCCTACGACAGCCCTCCACACTATCCATAACACCAACATTTTGATTACATTGTAAAACTTACTAAAGCATCCTTTCACTTTATCATCCAAGTCATTTGTAAAAATCACAAAGAACGGCAGTCCCAGAACCGATTCCTGAAGAACGCCACTGGTCACCAAGCTCCAGGCTATATACTTTCCATGTTCTACCACCATCAGTCTTCTACAGGCCAGACAATTTTGTGTCCACACACACAGATTTCCCTGTTTCCCTGAATGCCATGCCTCCTTACTTTCTGATTGAGCCGATCTTATGGTAACTTATCAACCACCTTGCTAAAATCCATGTACATCACATCCACTGCTCTACCTTCATTAATGTATTTGATCCCATCCTGAAAGAATTCAATAAGTTGTGTGAGGCATGATTGCCCCTCAAAAAGCCGTGTTGACTATCTCTAATCAAACTATCATTTTCCAAGTAATCATAAATTCTGTCTCTCAGAATCCTCTCCAATACTTTTCCCAATACAGAAGTAAGACTGTAGGATTATCCCTATTGACATTCCTGAACGAGGGAATAACTTTTGCCACCCTCCAATCATCAGGCAATACTTCAGTGGACTTCAGTGGACAGTGGGGACGCAAAGATCATCGGCAAAGGCGCAGCAATCTCTTCCCTCACTTCCTCTGGTAACCTCGGGTGCTTCCAGTATGGTCCAGGGGACTTATCTCTCCTTATGTTTGTCCTTCAATCAGTCTGTACTTCACCCTACTTTGTCTACGCCCGGTCCAAACAACTGATTGATTGCTTTCCATTTCAGGGCTATAAACAGCGCTGCCCTCCTGAGCAAGTACCGTTCCAAATGTCCCATGAATCATGGAATGGAAAAAAAAAATGTGAACACACAATTGTCTTCCTGATGAACGGCCTGTGCTCAAAGTTTTCACTTCCTTGCTCCTCGAATGCTGCCTGACTTGTTGCGCTTTACCAGCACCATAATTTTCGACTCTGATCTCCAACATCTGCAGTCCTCACTTTTGAAATTACTGAGGGTTGACCCTTCTGCACACTGAGCAGGGAATTAATCAGCAGGAATTCGTTGTACTTGGAGCTGAGTGTTCATTTCTGAAACATTGCATTTGATTAACACGGTATTTAAAAAAGAAATTAAAACTCAACAATTATTCATTCAGTCGCAGAGTTACAGTTTTAGTTCATGGAAAGGCAGCTTGATAACAAACAGTAAATGACTGAAGAACTCCCAGGTACAGAGTATTCCAGGTACTATAATCCAGGATGGATGTCATTTACCATAATGCTGGGAATATTATCAGACCGACAGATGTGAAAAGGGATTGGGGTGACATGGGGAATGTGACATTTTTGCCATCACAAAGATGTGTTTGAGGGAGGTCAGGGCTGAAAACTCAATATTATGTTTTACAAGAACTATGGGCAGTACACAAGAAGGGTAAAAGAGAAGGTGGTGTTGCCTTATTAATTATGGAGTTAATCACTGCAGTTAGCTCAGATCATATATTGGAATGGTATTCAAATGACGCTTTGTGGGTTGAGGTTAGAATCAAAACGATAACAGACGCCGTGCTGGGGATATATCTTCGATTCCCAGATAAAAGAAAATACAGCAGCAGATATATAACCAATTCACTGAAGTGTGTAAAAAAACAATAATTGGATCATTATATTCAGACATTTCAATTCCAAAAGTTCATTAGGGCAGTGATTCGTTTTAAAGAGGGGAAAGATGACTTGACATTTATTCCAGAGAGCTCCTTAAAGCAACATGGAGCAGAGACAACAAAGGGCGGGGCAGTGCTGGGCCTCATTCTGGGGAACGAAGCCAGTCAGGTGCTGCAGGCAAAATTGGGAGAGCATTGCATGACCAGTGACCGTGACCCAAGCGTTTTTAGCTTGTTAAGGAAAAGACCAAAAGAAAAAGATTTGAAAAATAAAAATAATTTGGATGAGGGAGGCAGAATTTATCAAAACAAGGACGGGATCTGGCCACAGTACAGTTACTTCTGGGTGAAACTGGAACAGAACAGTGTGTTGGTAGGGGTGGTGGGGATCACATGCTCACAATGGAATTGATGAAAGTGTCACCGCAACATGTTACTCCAAAGATGAAATGTTGGAAAACAAGCCCGGAGAACCTTGGATATCTACAAGTATTAAGAATGGAATTAAAAATGAAAGAGAAGCTTAAAACAGGCAGAAAGTGAACAGGTCAATGAAGGTCCCAGAAGAGTAGAGAACGTGTAGGGCTAAACTCAAGAAAGTAAGTATAAGAGCAAAAAGAGGGTGGGGGTGTAGCAGTGATAAAATATTAGTGGACAATATTTTCAAGAAACCAAAGACATTCTATCGATTTATTAACTGTAAGGATCCGAGGAGGCAACCTGTGCACAGAGCCAGAGGATATGTTAAAGACGTACTACATATTGGTCTTCACTTTGGAGGAGCAGTTACTGTATGCAATGTGTGTTCCTGACAGTGTGGCCTTGAGCAAATTGACACAGAAGCTGAGGAAGAATTGGAAGTTGATGTATGATAAAAAGTGGGCAAATCCCTTGAACTGTATCTTAGACTGATGTGGAAGATGAGGGAGGCTCTTAAACCTTGCGTTGTTTTTTTTTTGTTGTTTTGCCTCTGGCCACAAAGGTGGTATGATCGAACATGACAACATCTAATGTTGGTTCAACTTCCACACAGAATGCTAGAAAAAAAAGCCATGAGATTAAAGACCACCAAGTCTCACATCAGTGGGAGGGAAACAGTTATATAAAATTGAGATAGCAGTTGAGGAATGATCACTAAATATCTTCAAGGCTGAGATGGACAGATTTTTAAACAAGGGTTACAGGGAAAATGCAGGAAAATGGAATTGAAGGTTATCAGAATTAATGTACCCTAATTGAAAGGAATAACAGAGTCAGCGAGCGGATGGGCATCATGTCGCTCGTATATCTAATGGTAAACCTTTTCTAATAGCCTGTATTCACTGGAACATCAGCATCTCTCCCTCCGGAATAGGACGCAGTTTGGAAAGCAATCAATAGATCCAAGGAATTCATAAATGCAGTACTAATAGACAGAAAAAATACCAGAAGACTGTGACAAAATGGATTGGCTGTCGGGGTGAATATTTGCATCAGCGCAGTCACCATTACTAGGAGGAAGACCTCAGCAATACACCCTCCAAGTCCAAGTAGGGGCCGGGTGTGAAGGAGTGCTTAAGTCCCAAAGAATACATCCCTGCAGTGTCTCCCTCCTGCCCTAACCAAAACTAAATGTGGAGTGATCTATTGACGTGCTGTTAGTAGCACAGTACGTAGTAATGGTTTGGTTGCAGAGGCTTCGGTGAGCAGTGGCTCAGCAAAAGGTAAATGTAAGCTCAGGTAAAGTCTTTAAACGCTAGTTTGACAACAGTCGAGATGGCAGTTGCACGTTCCTCCTGCAGGATGTGGGAGCTCAGGGAGATTTTCACTGTCCCTGATGACTACACGTGTGGGCAGTGCACCCATCTGCAGCTCCTGGGAGACCGTGTTCGGGAGCTGCAGTTGGCTGCTCTCCGGATGATCCAGATACAGAGCACTTCAGAGATAAGAGCTTTAGTGAGGTGGTCACACCCAAGTTCCTCCCTTAGCCATGTTTCTTTAGTGACTGTCATGTCCGGGTCCCATGTAAAGATCCACGTCCTGAGTTCATCAGCCTTACGTATCAGCCCAGTTGCTTTTAAATTAATGCAATTTAATCCAACAGGCGTTACTTGTTTCCTGTCGTGTTCCAGGCAGAGAGTAGCTGGACTACAACCAGAATGGCGAAGGGAGTAGGCAGAGAGTGCAGGAATCCCTTGTGGCCATTCCTCTCGAAAACAAGTACACCATTTTGAATACAGATTTGTGGTGCTGGGGAATGGTTGTCAGGAAATGACCGTTCAGGGGAAAGCAGCAGTAGCCAGCTTAGTTGCATTCCGACTGGTTCTGGGGAGCAATGGGAAAAGATAAAGGTAAACAGGGTCTTAGACTTAGGAGATTCTGTGGCCTCAATTGGCAAACCAGGCTGGTGTGTTGCCTCTCAGGTGTCAGGGTCCAGAATGTCTCTGAGTGTCTGCTGAACGTTCTCGTGGCGTGGGTGGGGTGGGCGTGGGGGCTGGGGTGAGCTGCTAGAAGTCATTGTGCACGTTGGCACAAATGACACAGGTAGACATAGGAATGTGGTCCTACAGAGTGATTACTGACAGCTCGAAGAAAAGTTAAAAACCAGGACCGTTGACACTGGTAATCAACTGATAACTTGCAGTGTCATGAGCTAGTGAAGGTAAAAATAGGAGGATATGACAGATAAATATGTGACTCAAGAATAGGTGCAGGGGGGATTCATATTTTTAGATCAATCGGAACTTTTCTGTGACAGTGTTGACCTGTTCAAAGGGGACTGGTGGCACATGCACTGGACCAGGGGACCAATATCTTCGCAGCAAGTTTTGCTCGTGCTCCAAGGGAGTGTTTAAACGAGATTGGCAGGAGGTGGTATCCTCAAGAGCAGGGGGGCAAGTGTGAGGCTGGAAGGAGATACAGTATTCAGAAATAGTACGTTGAAGAGACAGATCAGGCTGGAACACGATAGGGAGCAAGGAATGCCTGTTGATTAAAATGCATTTATTTCAATGCGAAAGGGTTGACAGATAATCCAATGAATTCAGGGTGTGGATAGATAATCGGCGCTGGATAGTCTAGCTCTTACAGAAACATGGCTGAGGGATGGATAGGACTGACAGCTTAATGTACCAGGGTTAAATGCATTAGGGGGGATAGAGATGGTGGAAAGAGGGAGGGGAGTTGCATTTATAATCAAGGGGAGTATCACATCAGTGATCAGAGATAAAATAACTGATGAATCATCCAGTGAGGCTTTGTGGGTTGAACGAAGAAATAAGAAGCGGATGGTGACTTTATTGGGGTTGTAATATAGGTCCTCTAACTGTCAACAGGAATTACAGGAACAAAAATATCTAGAGAGATTGGGGAAACTTGCATGAACATTCGGGTTGTCATAATAGGGGTTTTAATTTTTATAACACAGACTGGAACTGTCAGAGCATTAAGCGATTTGATGGGATGGAATCCATTAAGTGCGTCAGGAAAGTTTTCTCAAGCAGTATATAGCGAGTCCTAATTGAGAAGGGGCAAAATTTGACTTACTCTTACGAAATAGGTCAGGACAGGTGAGTGAGGTGACAGTATATGTGCACTTTGGGACCAGTGACCATAGTTCTGTTAATTTTAAAATAGTTATTGAGAGTGCAAAAAAAATTGGTCCACAGATGCAAGTTCTAAATTGGGGAAAGGTTAATTTTGATGGACTTAGACAGGAGTTTGCAGTGTATGATTGGAGTAGTCTGTTTGTAAGCAAAGGGACCTCCAGCAAATGGGAGTTTAAGATCTATATGTTCCTGTGAGAGCGAAAGGAAAGTTGACAGGAATAAGGAACCCTGGATAGCAAGAAATGTTTAGGCTTTGCCCGAACCAAATGTGGAGGCGTGGCTCAGGTAGAGGCACCTGGTATCAAGGAAATCCCTGGAGGTGTACAGGGGATATCAGAGTTTACTGAAGAAGGAAATCAGGAGGGCGAAAAGGGGGTCTGAGATAACCTTGACTAAGAAGATCAGGGTGAATCCAAAGAGGCACTTTAAGTATATTAAAGGAAAAACATTAACTCGAGAGAGAATAGGACCCCTCAAAGACCAAAGTGGACATGTATGTGTAGTACCATCAGAGATAGGCAATGTTCTCAACAATTATTTCTCCTCTATATTTACAGTGGAAAAAGACATGAATACATGGGAAGTTGGGGAAATTAGTGGTGATATCTTAAGGGCAGTTCATACCACAGTTGAGGAGGTAATGGATGTACTAGAATCTTTGAAGTTGGAGAAATCTCATGCTCCTTACCATATATATCCACGAACACTGCAAGGGGCTAAAGAAGAATTTACGGGGGCCCTGGCTGATAATTCTGATCATCAGTTACCACAGGTGAGATCCCAGAAGACTGAAGGATAGCAAATGTTGTGCCCTTATTCAAGAAGGACTGAAAAATAAAGCCTGGGAAATATAGACCAGTAAGTGTAACATCTGTGGTAGGTCAAAGACTTGAGAAGATTCTGAGGGATAAGATGTAAATGCATTCGGAAAACAGAGTTTGATTAGAAATAATAAGCATGGCTTTTTGAGTGGAAGTTCATGCCTAACGAATTTGTTAAAGTTCTTTGATAACGTGACCAGGAAGGTTGACTAGGCCGGGCCAGTAGACGTCCAAAGCTGTGGTGCTGGAAACGCACAGCAGGTCAGGCAACATTCGAGGTGCAGGAAAATCGACGTTTTCAGGAATGTCCAAGGCATCGATACTCCTGCTTCTTGGATGCTGCCTGACCAGCTGCGCATTTCCAGTGCCACACTTTGCAACTCTGATATCCAACATCTGCAGTGCTCACTTTCTCCAAGGGTGGTAGACCAGGTCTATATGGATTTCAGTTACACTAGAACAGGATGAGGCTTTTCAGCCCCTGGAGTATGATATACAGTTACAGGAGGAGGCCAATCAGCCCTCAAGTCAATAGAACTAGACCCAGTTTAGATCATGCAGCAACAGTATCAGGCTATTCAGCTATTTGAAGTCAATAACACAGGAAATGGAAGAGGCAACAAAGTGACTGGACTATTGGGTACACTGGAATAACACCAGGCTATATAGCCGGCCAAGCCTGCTCTTCCCTTCAATAAGGTCAGGGCTGATCTCTCCCGGCATTAATTTCTCTTCCCTGCCCAATTCTTTGTAGCCCTCAACTCTCTGATGTGTCAAGATCCATTAACACCATTCTGCTCCCCCAAACATTTCAGAGATGTAGCTGATGGGATAGAAATGCCCGAACAGTCACTACCCTCTGAGAGAAGGAAACAGTCCCCACAGATTTACCTTGACCTTTGACGTGAACAAAAGATATGAACACAGTATCAGAGTGACTGACCCTGACATCACTGCAGGGCGTGACTGAGCAAGGTGTCAAGGAGACTGAATAACATTGAACCTCATGGGAATCAGTTATAAACGCCCAAGTGGTTGGGTCATTCAGGACACCATGGGGCTGGTGCAAATCAATCCACTCAATCTCTAGATATCTATGTGGGCGATCCTCAGGGTAGCCTCCTCGGAACAAACATCTTCAGCTGGTTCATCAACGTCTTACCCTCCGTCATGAGATCAGAAGTGAGGATGCTCAGAAAATATTGCATAAAGCATCAAAACCTGGACAACATTCAAGCTCATGCTGTTAACATCTAGGTAACATTAATGTTATAGTACTACTGGACCCTGAATATTTCCAAAGAAATAAAAAAAAGGAGCTCATTCAGCAACTAAAGCTGGTTTCACAGAAATGTGAGAACACTATTCAGCCCATTGAAGCTATTGGATAAGAAGAGGCACAGCCCATTCACTATCTCTTACCTATTACACAAGTAGAGGTTTTAAAAAAAAATACAAATGTAGGAATGCAGGAGGCTGGAAGAACACAACAAGTCAGGCAGCATCAGGGGAAGAAGTTCGCTCCTTGGGTATAAGCTTTCTTTATGACTGGGGGTGGGGTAACGGTGTGTACAGATAAAGAGTCGAGGTGCACGAGTCGGAGGAGGTGGCGTGGTGAGGTGGGGAACACAGGTAGTGGGTACCACCGGGTTGGTCAATGGGAGGAATAAATTCAGTTGAGAGCTGGAAGATGGGTTGATCAGAGGAACGGAAGGGGGAGGGGCTGGGACGGGAGTCGGGGTATTGGAAGGGAGGTTACTAGAAATTGGAAAACTCAATGCTGAGTCCCCCGGGCTGTACGCTACACCGGTAAAATATGAAGTGTTGTTTCTCCGATTTGTGCTAAGGTTCATTGAGGCAAGTGAGGAGGTCAAGGATGGCCATGTCAGAATGGGAGTGGGAGGGGGAATTGAGATAGGAGGTGATTGGGAGGTCAGATCTGTCCTTACAGGCCCAGCTGAGATGGTCAGTAAAGCATTCCCCTTAGTTTACATTTGGCCTCCCTGAAATAGAGAAGACCACATCAGGAGCACCAGATACAGTAAACTAGGTTGGATCCCATCACCTGGCAATCTTCCACAAGGACCAATACCTTCGCCAATTTTTGTTCGTGGCACACTCTCCACCAACCCCGCCAATCCCCCGGCAACTGACCCTGCAGATGAAAACATTGCATCACCTGCTGGCACAGCACCCCCTCATCTCATCCAAGGCCCAAACAGTCCTTCGACGTGAAACAGAGGCCACCTGTCACTCCTTCAACCTAGTTTACTGCATCAGGTGCACCTGATGTGGTATTCACTACATCTGGGGAGAGAAATGTAAACTAAGGGCTCATTTCACTGAGTATCACAGCCGGGCCCACAGCGGCCGACCTGAACTCCCAGTCAGCACCCATTTCAATTCCCCTTCCCAATTCCTTTCCAACATGACCATTCTTGGCCTCCTCTGTTACCACAGTGAGTTAGACAGCAAATTGGACGAACAACATCTTACCTTCTGCCTGGTTAGCCTACAACCTGGAGGACTCAATATTGAGTTCTCCCATTTGAAATAACCTTCACAGCCATGGCCCTACTCCATTTCTAACCCCGCTTTCTCCCTTCCATTCCACCAATGACCCCGCCTTCTAGCTCCCAACTGGATTCATCCCTCCCATCGACCAACGAGGTTGCACCCACCACTTGTGTCTACTTATCTCTTACCTCACCATCCTGCTGCTCTCCCCACCCCAACCACTCCCTTCCCTCTTTATCTGCAGTTCCCCCTACCACACCCGCAGTCCTGAAGAACAGGAACACTTGAAATGTTGACTTCAGCACAACACGCAGGTATGCAGCTACCACCGGTCACTTAATAATGGACCTATTTCCTGGAACAAGGAAGAGGACCTTCAGCCACCCGAGACACTGACACACGAACAGAAGAAGCCATTCAGCACCTCCAAACTGTTACACTGAAATAGGAGGATGTCATTGATGCTGCAACACTACAAACTAATGAAGCAGAGAATGCACGGAGAGACTGTTCCATGTAGTGCCTCCTGGCTCCATTGCTAATGTTTCACGCGTGTTACATTAACATGGTTTGCTGATGGTAAGAAGGCACGGCGGATGGTTTGTGACACGTCTCAAGGAGGCATCTTCCATCTCCGAGAAGACAGGCTAGTCTTCTGTATGGAGGTCAGAAGCTTTTGAGAATGACCAACCTTGTCAGAGTGTGGCTGCTGAGAAGTTTGTGAACAACTTGATGCTCAGTGCAGGGTCTCACTCCAACCATGCATTGAGACGGAGAGAATTTGTTCAGAGCCTGGAGCTGTCTCTTAACCAACATGGGGGCTCCACAGAGACATGTGAACTATCACAGTCATAGAGTTCAACAGGCCCTTTAGCCCAAACTGGTCCATTTAAACTAAAATGTCCATCCATGCTAACTCCATTTTCCTGCACTTGGCCCATATCCTTCTTAACATTCCCTATCATATATTTGTCTAAATGTGAAAACATTTCTTGCGGGAAACACGTAATATTTCACGATATCAATGTTAAGTTTTGAAAATAATGAATTTTGGTCCATAACGCTCAAGTGTTGTTGCAATCACTTTTTATTCCTTTGTCGCATTACAGATTAAACACGCAGTTCCTTCACACTCTCCTTGTGGTACGTTCATCGCAGGGATTAGTCTGGTGTATCGCCTTCAGTCTGTCTCATTGTGGCAAGGAGGTCATTCCTCATAAATGAGAGAAAATCTGTTCACAGTGCCCTAAGTACTGTCTCAATATCACTTTACAACTTCAGTAAGGTGTCTTCACACTTATACTTCTATCATTTTGCAATGAAGGACACTATACATTTACTGCGCTGATTACTTACTGCTCCGTATGAATTCTGTCAGTGGCTCATGGCCAAGGACATCCACCTCCTTTTCACCAAGAGCACTTCCCAACATCTCGCCTTCTCATAAATACAAAATGATAAGGATGGTATGTTTTGCCAAATCATTTTGTTGCCTTGCAAAACACTATGCTTTAAGCACAGCCAATCCAACAGCAACACCACTATTGCCATTAGAGATGGTTGGAGATGCAGAGGAGGTGATGGCCTAGCTGTATTATCTCTGGACTATTAACACAGGGACCCAGGTGATGACCCAGACCCCTGATTCGAATCCCACCACCGTAAATGTTGGAATTTGCATTCAATAAAATATCAGGAATTGAGAATCACATGAAACGATGAAACCATTGTGTTTGTCCTACCTGGCACACTCATGCACTTCAGGGAAGGAAATCTACCATCTTCACCCGGTTGGACTTACATGTGACTCCAGACACAGCACTGTGGTTAACATACAATTGTAGTTTGAAATGGCCAAGCCAGCCGCTTAATTATGTCACTCACTACAAATTTTCAAAGAATTGAAACCGGGCGGACCTGAGCACTGACTACGTACAGCCAACAGACTGCAGTGGGTCAGGAAGGTGAATCACCGACACCTTCTCAAGGACAATGAGGAAAGGGAATTAAATACTGGCCCAGCATCCCATTACTGAAGAAAAAAAAATGATAACACTCAAGGAAGAGAGACAAAGGGACATAAATCACTTCAAACCGGGACTTTGATGTGCATTTTACATGGGCATGAATTTCAGTAATATGGGAACAGAAGATTAGATTACTTACAGTGTGGAAACAGGCCGTTCGGCCCAACAAGTCCCACCGAACCGCCGAAGCGCAACCCAGCCATACTCCTACATTTACCCCTTACCTAACACTACGGGCAATTTAGCATGGCCAATTCACCTGACCTGCACATTCTTTGGACTGTGGGAGGAAACCCACGCAGACACAGGGAGAACATGCAACCTCCACACAGTCAGTCGCCTGAGGCGGGAAATGAACCCGGGTCTCTGGAGCTATGAGGCAGCAGTGCTAACCACTGTGCAACCGTGCCACCCACAACAGAAGGAAAATAAATAAGATGAGTCTGGACTTTTATTTCCATTCCAGCTGATCATCAACAATCCCTCTGTTTGTTTCTTTCTCCCTACCTCTCTCTTTCTCTATCTATTCAACTCTCTCCTTCTCCCTTTCACAACAGTCATCCCTGTCATCAACATCAAACACACTATTTCCCAGCTGCATTCAGTTCTGGTGGATGGTGATTGGACGCGAAATGTCACTTCAATTTTTCTCTCGACCTGAGGCTGCCAAATCTGTTCAGTTTCTCTGGCACTTATTCGTTCCTTTTGCTTCTGATCTCTAGCAGCATTCTTATTTTCACTCTACCTTTCGTGGAACATTTGCATCACTGGCAGAGCAGCATTTTTTGGACCTCACTAAATGCCTTTTACTGTGAGGCCATTCCTTAAGGTATTGGGTCTGACATCAGTCTTAATGCAGATCAGGCAATAATGCGAGATTTCTTCACCAAAGGACAACAGTGAAATAGATAAACCTATTGACAAAGTGCTGGTAAGACTATACCAGTAAAATTCACTTTTATTTCCTGTTCCTGTCATTTGAATTTAAGTTCTGTCAACATCTGTGATAGGATTTGAAACAGTGTCCATAGTGTAGTTACCTGGGCCACTGAGTTACGTGGCCAGCGACATTACTACTCTGACACAGTGTCCCTGTCATGAATTTATTTTACAGACAAGAACAAGATTTTGATGGAAACACTTGTATCGGAAAGAGTAATTAGAAGAAAACAGGAACCATAAAGTCTGACTTTTACCAAGGTATAGGTAATGGTTTATTTAGCATCCGCACTGACGTCAATATGGGGTCTGGGGATATCATGGAACTGGTAGTGGGTAGTTTTGGTGATCGAGAGAATACCAAGACATAAATCAATTCGGGGAAAATAGTTACTTCGGGATTGTGAACAGTCTTGTTGTCAGATGTTTGTGAGGGCGGTAGTGTGGGCGGTTCTGAAATTTGTGGGTAATGAATGGATTTGCATTTGAAACTGAAGACAATAGTTTCAGTATTTACTAAATATAGATAACAGAAATAGCACTGAAGTTCACCATGGGATTAACAAATCGATAGAGATGGGGAAACTTGCCAGGAACACCAACAATAGCGAGCATGGGAAAGTAACCAGCCTGAATAATTAGCAGTACACCTAATATCCGATCTGTTAATATGTGCCAATACCAGGAAAGATACAAAAGACCCGAAGATAAACTCCGATCCATTGTTGCAGCATTCCAGTCTATTTTCCTTAGATTCTGATCCACTGTTAAAACATTCCAGTCTATGGTTCTCAGATTCTGATGTCTCCTTTCCCTGTCGCTGCAACTGCTGATCCTTGTCAGTGTTGCTGGTGATGCATCTGAAGCAACAATGGGATAAAGCATTGGAAGAAGCCCCGTGCAAATAGAAGAGCAAAACCATCGAGTGACATAATTAGGATACATGGAGACTGACATCAATCACATCACTGAACAAACAGATCCAGATAACTCCTTTCAGAATGCGACCTTCAGTTCAAAATAACAACTGGGTTGAATTGAATGTTGACATCGCTGATAAATTGTAACAATCTCCCATCACCAATTGCTCTCGTGAAGTTAGTTGTGAGGGATAATTATGGACGTTTTCTTATCGCAGGATAGATGATTCTGCTGTGTTATTCATTTGCAATACTGTAACCACCTGAATGCTACACCATGACCATCCACAAAACAAATCACAATCTACATGTGGTGTCCATGCTGGTCTCTCCTCGACTAGAACAGGCGCCAAGCAACAGATTCTCAGTGGATACATTTCCCCTGACCATACACAGGAAGTGTAGATCTGTCTGGACATTCCACTCGTGAAAATGCTGAATCTTCAACACACAATATGATTGAGCACTGTTTTATGTAAACTAACAAACACCTTAATACATTATATTGGCGTCAAAGCGGTAAGATTTACATTTTTGGAAATCAGTCCAAAGCCAAATGTGGCATGTTCTCACAAAGCCAGTCCTTTTACAGGGTTATTTTGTCCTTGATTTTTTAAAGAGTGTCTACACGACACAAGATTCCAATATATCAGAATTTTGAAAGGTTCGTTGGGGTCCTTTTCTTTATACCTAACAGATAATTCCTCATCCAGAAGCCTTTCAAGTCTTTAAAAAGTAGCCTGTATAATCAAAAGAACCTGTTCAGCTCCCTGCCTGGACAGGTTGGATCAGTTCGAGGGTTAGTTGAGTCAGGGTCACTGGACGCTCTCTGCCTCCTTCTGTCCTTCTGACCTTATAACCTGCAAGTCGTTGTGTCAGTTTTATTCATGGTGCTAAGGGGTTTTGTTTATTGGGATTGTTGCAAGAATATTGGAACAGCATCCTCAAATCGGGATAGCCTGTCAGGTTCAGATACGATACGTTATTCAGATATTCTATTTTCAGTTTCTTATATTTCATTTGGTAATTTGGCAAATAAATGTCATTTGTTTAAAACTCGGCAGTCTGGCTAGCTATATCAGCTATGCACTAACCTTCAAAAAAAATGCAAATTTACGGTCCGGACTACCTGCTTAAAATGTTTTGAGGGGTCGGGACTGGTCAATAACAGATTAGAGGGCCTTTGCGGAATTTAGACAGCGAGTGGCAGGTGTTATTGTCTCTTATTTCGTGTGTTGATTTGGTGAGTAAACAGAGCTTCAGCTAGCAATGGTTCCTGCAGGAACCAAGCTTGTTTTGGAGGTGGAGAAAATGACCTTGGGGGTGTTACAAAATGCACATAAGTCCAAGCCGCGGGAATTAGTCGACAAAGGGAGTTGAAGCTACCTCCTAATGTGAGGAAAGATGAGATGATTGCAGCAGTAGCTCAGCATTCCAATTTGCTGGAAACTATATCATGATCTGTGGAGATGACTAAACTTCAATCGCAAAAGTAGCAGCTTGAGTTTGAAGCAGAGATGAAGCAGTTTGAGCTACGACTAAAATCAGAAGAGGAAGAAAGATAACGAATGGGTTTAGCAGAGGAAAGAGAAAAAAATGAATAGCTTCAGCAGGAGAGAAAGAAAAAGAGGGAGCATTCGAGCTTCAGAGATGGACACTTAGAATGGAAAGTCAGCTTAAAACAATGAACATTAAGGCTGAAGGTAAGCTTAGTGAGGAACAGACTGAAGATGGGCAAACCCATGGTAGTCCAAAGCCTGGTGAGAAACGTATGTCAGTATATTCACAGCTTGCCTAAATCTGATGAGTAGAAAAGTGGCTAAAGAATTTCAGTGGCCAGTGGTCATGTAGGTTTTGTTGGCCCAGACAAAACTTGTAGGTAGAGGTGGTGAAGTATGCGCAACACTATCAGAGGAGGGATCTGGGGAGTATGAGGAGAGGAAAATATACATATGAGCATGTGCCAAAAGCCACCAGACAACGTTTCAGGAATTTAAGGAAGGATCCGGGTCGAACACATATTGAGTTTGAAAGGATTAAACAAAGTAATTTTGATAGATGTAAAAGAGCTTTAAAAAGAGAGCAAATCTAGATGCTCTTAGAGACACAATAACTTTGGAGGAGTTTAAGTATTCACATAGTGCAAACTCATTTGGAAGATCATTTCGAAGATCATAGAGTTATAAAGGCAAGACTGGCAGCTAAAGTGGCTGATGATCATGACTAGCGATTATGATTATAAAGCTTGTTTTGGCTTCCAGAATCAACTTTGTTCCATGATGGATAGAAATTGGGGCAACGAAAAATCCCCACGTAGAAAGAGAGACGTACATCTCGGTGAAGATCATGATAACTTACCACAGGGTAAAAAAGGTAATACTTGAAGGAGGCAAAGAAAATAAAAAGCTCTGGTGTTTTCATTGCAACAAATTAGGACACATGAAATCACTGCTTTGGTGTGTTCAGAAAAAAAAACGCAGATGCAGGTAAAAGAGGTAAGTCTGGGAGTTTTGATGGAGTGGTAACAGAAAGCACAATGGAAACTAGGAAGCTGCATCAGAGTGTACAAGCTGATTGGAGGTTTGTTACAGAGGAAGTGCCTGATCTGCTTAGAAAATATACCTGCAAAGGGAAATTTTATTCGCCTAAGGCAGGTAAAGAGGATGCAATATTAAGAGACACAGGATCCTCTGTGAATAGATAAGGAGATAGGTACTCCTGAAGAGTATTTCCAGAAAAGGTACTGCGAAAGGGAATTCACCATGAGACAAAAGGTGCAAAATCATGTAAGGTGAGCAAAGTGTGTCCAGAAAAGTGAGGGGAAATTGTGGTAGGGGTATTGGACAATCTCTCAGCTCCAGCAATACAATTTTTCCTTGCGGAAAATATAGCTGATTCAGCGGTAGGATTACTGCTGCCACTGAATGCTGAACGACAATGTGAATAGAGTAGGACAATTTTAAATGTCGATTTACAGAATTATATATTATTTACAGACTGTTTAATCACAGGTTATACAGGTTGTTCGGATTGTTTATACCTGGACGGTATATTCAGAAATAAAAACAGACATAGATAACAAAATGTGTGGGGTTACAGTGAGTTACAGCAGAGTCAGAGTGAGGATACAGCTCATACGGAGCTGGTACAGAGATATTGGGCTGCATGGCAACCACCTTTGCTGAAATTATTCATAGGAACGTATTGAAAATGTTCAGAGACTGAGGAGACAAGTTTGGGCATAAAATGCGGACATTGTCATAGTTTTAAAAAAACTATTCCTATTTTTCATCAAGTGTAGCTGTCTCTAAAAGGTCTTTTAAATCAAAATCACTTTGATGAGATCCGCGCTTTTATCTTCAGAACTTAACGAAGAAACAGACTGCAGTGTAATACATGTGTCACTGGCACAATTGATAGGAACAGGAATAGAGCATATTGTCCAAATATAACCAGTGAATATGGTTTTCTCAGAATACAAAAGGATCCTGATGAAATGATTCAATAGAGCGACAAATAGCAGATCGAGTTCAAGCTGGATAATTGTGAGGTGCAAGCGGTTATGTTTATTTGTTGCTGTCTAGTGAACCAGGAATAGAATGATTTTATTCCCCATCTCCTTGGTTCAAAACATCGATATTATTCATGATCTTTGAGAGGCCTTACCCTGTCTATGGTTACCCTTTTGCTGTTAATATAGTTGCACAATATCTTTGGATTATCCTTAAACTTATCAGCCCACGTTATCTCATATCTCCTTATTACTTTCCTGATTTCTCTCGAAATAATGCCCCACACGCTTGATATTGACTAAGAGATTAAAATTGAATAAAGTTGTCTATATCTAAAGTAAGGTTTTCTTTGATTCTTGAATAAATGCTCAATTACTGTAGTTGTGCATTGTTCCTTTAACTTACCAGCATTATCTTTGACTCTAACAGGAATGTAATGCCTCCAACTTCCGTCATCACATTGTTGAATGCCTCTCACTTGTCAGACATCGTTTTACCTGATAACAGTCTACTCCAATCAAACTTGGTGCGTCCTTGTCCCATGTCATTAAAACTTAAGGTACTCCAATTAAAAAAACATTAATGAAAGGCTTAATCTTTCCTATAACCATTATGAAACTAATAGAGTTATGATTGCAATGCCCAAAATATTCTTTCACGTTTACTTCAGTCACTTGCCCTGCCTATTGAACAAAAAATGCCTAGTTTTGCTCCTTCTCTGTTAGAATCATCCGCATATTGATGAAGAAAATTTTCGTGAACACATTTGACAAATTCTTCACTATCCAATTCTTTAAAACTGTGGTAGTCACAATCGATTTTTAGAAAATTTAAATATCCCATTATTACAATGTTATGAAGCTTACATATATCCGAGATCTCCCTACATGTTTGTTTCTCAATTTCTTTCTTACTATTGGAGAGCACAAGGTACAATACAATCAACGTGATCTTCCTTTCTTAGTTTTTTATTTTCAACAAATACATTTTCACTGGACGATTTTTCACAAATGACCATTTTGTGCAATCTGTTCAAAGTGAAACTTTATTTTCTTATATTTAATACTACCTGTATATTTTAATTGGATAATTCTTCAGAAATATCTACCCCATTTACAGCAATAATTTGTTTCTTAATCAAAAATGGCAAACCGCCCCCTCCCTACCCTCCGCATGTATTCTTCCATCCTTTCTATCACGCTTAACATCTGGAACATTGAGTTGCCAATCTTGAACATCTCTCAGGCGAAAATGAAGACTGCAAATGCTGGAGATTAGAGTCAAAAGTGTGGTGCTGGAAAAGCACAGCAAGCAGCATCCGTGGAGCAGGAAAATCGACGTTTCAGGCAAAAGTCCTTCATCAACACATTCCTGATGAGGGGCTTTTGCCCAAAACGTTGATTTTCCTGCTCCTCACATGATGCCTGTCCTGTTGTGCTTTCACAGCACAAAACTCTCGACTTGAACATCTCTCAATCAACTTTCTGTAATAAATATGATGTCCCAGTCCCATGTTCTTCAACATGCCCTGAGTTCATCATCTTTCCGATTAAGACTCCTTACATTGAAATAAATGAAATTTAGAGCTACAAATTCCTATTTACTTTTGACTCTGTCGTCTTTCTTTTCTAATTGACATGCTGTCCTCACATTCATAAGCTTCTCCATCCACCTTATCAATTGTACTGCTACTTGGAATATCCCCCTTGCTGTCTCTATCAATACAAAGTCTCCCTACACAGACTGAGCAAATCTCAATGCTAAGATATTGGTTAGTTGCATTCCAGTTTAGACTGGACCAATTCTTTCTCAACAGTTCTTTTCTATTATAAAGTATATTCCAATCTCCCAAAACTCTAAATCCCTCAACAATGCAGTAGCCCTCCAGCCATTGATTTTTCTCCTTTAACCTTTTGTTCCCTCTCAGTTCAGTTTGACATTAGGAGTAAACCAGATTTTACTACATTTAAGGTTTTATTTTTAATCTTCGACCTCACCTCTTAAAATCATTCTGTACTGCCTTAATCTTTCCCTAAAATTATCATTCCTACCAACACGTACAATTATTTCTGGCTACTGAATCTATCTCACCTTTAACAATGTGCTTGAATTGTTCTGAGACGTTCTTAATCCCAGAACAGGGAAAGCAACAAACCATCCTACGTTTACGCTCACTGCCACAGAATCTCCTGTTGATGCCCCTAACACAGGAGTCCATTGTAATAGTAGTTCTTCTCAATCTTCCCAAACGCTGCCGAACATAAGAATCATTCCAATTGTCCAAAAATTGATTGCTCTTCCATTTTCCTCAGAGAGACAATCCCCTTTTGGAGTTCAAAAACTGAAAATCATTTTGGTAGAGGAATAGCAACCGGAGAGGGTGCAGAGAAGGTTTACAAGGATGTTGCCTGGTATCGAAGGTGCTAGCTATGAAGAAAGGTTGAGTAGGTTATGTTTGTTTTCAGTAGAGAAAGGAAATTGATGGGGGACCAGTTTGAGGATTAGAAAATCACGAATGGTGTAGACAAGGTGGATAGAAATAAGCTTTTTATCCTAAGGTGATGGATTCAATAGCGAGAGGTCACGCTTTCAAGGTGAGATGTGAAAAGTTTAAGGGGGATAACACTCGGCAAGTACTTCACACAGAGGGTGGTGGGTGTCTGGAACGCGTTGTCAGCACAAGTGATAGAGGCAGGTACGGTAGATTCTTTTAAGATGCGTCTGTCCAGATGCATGAGTAAGTGGGGAGCAGAGGTATACAGATGCTTCGGAATTGGGCGATAGTTTAGACAGTAGATTTGGATCGGCTCAGACTTGAAGGTCCGAACGGCCTGTTCTTGAGCCACAAATCTTCTTTGTTCTTTGTTTTTTTTCTAAATATTGGTCTTTTGGATCATAGATTGGAAAATGTATCTGTGTTTGAGCACGTTGGCGAGTTGAATAGAAAAACCGTGTATTATTTCAATGAACAGATTGCGCAACTGAAGCACGAGGAATGGGGAACCTGGATCACAAAATAAACTCTGCATCAACATTACATTTTTCGGGAGGAGAAATAGGAATGTTTTTCTATAGTTTACAGATTAATGATAAGACCACGTTCAGATTTTTTAAATTGTTATGATTCCTTCCCTCAGCATGGTCATTAAGCTGGCTCTGCCTGTTTATTTGACTAACATTTACGTTCTGCTCAGCTTTGGTTCCCAGCCTCCATATCATTAGTTTAAATCTGAAATATAATACCTTCATCCAGGATTTTGGAACCCCTGCATTTAAAGTGCACACTTTCCTTTATATACAGTTCCCACATGCGCTGGAAGCAATTCTAATCATTCAAAAATCAGAAACAATCCTCCGAAAATAGCTCTTTGCCATATATTCAACTGTACGATCTTCCTCTTCTTTGTCTCAATTTCAGGTGGAACAGGAAGAATCCCAAGATTACAACCCTGGAGATCCTGCTTTTAAACTCACTGCTAACTCCCTTAAATTTATTTTCAGGACTTTCAACATTTCACTCGTCTTACCTATGTCATTGGCACCAATGTGAACCACGACCGATGGCTGTTTACAATCCAACCTTAGTTATGCCCTGAACATGTTCAGAGACATCATGATCCTGGCACCGACCACCCTTCGTATGAAGAAATTATAGAATCCCTATGGTGGAAAAAAGATCATTTTCACACGTCCACTCTGACCTTCCAAAGTGTAACTCACCCTGACCCATTTACCTACGCTATTACCTCTGACTAATGCACCTAACCAGCACATCACTGAACACAATTGGCAAAAAGTAAACAACCCAGACCCATTCAGCTACCCTACGTTGAATCTACTTTCTCATAACAGATACTGCCAGAACTGCTGACCATTTCCAGCAACTTCCGGTTTTGTCATCAATGATGATTGCATATTGATAAAAACGTATGCAACACAGAATTGAAAAAAGAAGCTGAATGTAAACTCTCAAGAGAAATCGATACATTTGGGCGTTCAATGATCCCAGTAAATGGTCATTAAATTACTGCTGTTCGGTACATGAAAGTCATTTGCTCACTTTCTCAATCCATGAATAAATAAGTTTTTATATCTTTTTTATATATCAGCAAGCTTGGAAATGTTGAAAATGTACTCCGTCGTGTGGGAATATGATTACATCTTATTCTTTCATCTCAGTCCATTTATCGAGGATTATTCACAACACACACATATATACACAATGTATTACTTTGTCGAAGAATACCAGTAACATTGTAACTAAGTGGAATGATAACTGGAAAGAAGGATTTAGGTCAAGGAAGGATGAGAGAAAATGGGTGTTTTTTGCAACAGAAAATACTATTATGTGAACTTACAAATTTGATCAAATTTATGGAAAGCTATGCAGGCCAGGTAAAACATATTGTTATGAAGGTTTAGAGATATATGTTACCTTTAAGAGAGACTGGAAGCTGGCACAAAGTGTTCTGAAACAAGTTAAAATGTAACATTTGACTGTGAAACCAACAGTGAGGTTGAGTTACCATGGAACAAAAACAAATTCACATTTGGCCAATCAGTTTAAATTATGCCCCAACATACTGAAACGAAAATGAGTTTGAACTATAATGTATTTGATGGCATTAGAATCAATGAAATGATCCGATAATTTGAGGTATAAAACCAGAAATTTTGAATATTTTTGGGGAGAACTGCCAAGGGGATCCACAAAGATAGACTGTTCGCTGAAGAACTTTCTGAAAGGTACCTGTCTATGAAAAATTTGCACAGCAAAACATCGAAGCCGACCGAGAGAAACATCTGCAGAGGAACGTCTACAAAAGAGAATCGACAAAACTGACTGGCCTTGAAACGTGATTATGTTTTTTGGTAAATCTTAATTGTGTTTTTTTTATTGATTTTTTTGGTAAATCTTAATTGTGTTTTTTTTATTGATTGGGCCAGTATTGCAGAGTGTGAGGTAAAATATGCTTTTTACCGAAGGGAGTTCTAAATAGTTGTTAACTTTAATGTACTCTGTTGGACTTTAAAAAATAGTTGTTAACTTTAATGTACTCTGTTGGACTTTAAAAATAAATTGTTAATTTTACTTGAAATATTGCCCTCTGTAAATGGATCTTTGCCTCTCGAAACTTAACAGATTACGGCATGAGGAGATTTTTTTCTGTGTGGCTTGTTTAAATTAGGAGACGGACTACCCTGTGTTTTAACAGCTTGGGGGACTTTCGTCCGCGATTTGAACAGGTTTAGACAGATCCAATCTGCGAATTGGGCAGGTTTGAATATATTTGATGTATGAAAAAAGCACAGCACGTTAGTGTCTGAGAACTTTAAATAAAACGTTAATGAGACAACATGTTTAATTTCGATGAATTGTGTTTGGTTAAATTAAAAGTGAGAGAAATGTTAAGAGGGGTTTGAAGATGATTCTCAAATTTGTCAAGAATGTTAAGAAGGAAAGGTAAAGGCCAAACTGCGAGAATTAGCAAAGGAGATAGATTTGTGTTTAATCAAGGACAAAAGTAAATCTGAAATTGTCAGGGAATTACTCAAACACGAAGGTATGTCAGAGAAACAGACAATGGCAGTAGCGTGAGAAAAACTTAACTTCCAATTGGGGAAAATGGAATTTAAAGATAAACAAAGGGAGAAAAAAGAGAAAAGGAACAATAAGCAAGAGAGGAGAGAGAGAGAAAGAGGCAACGAGAAGGGTCTTAGCTGAGCAAAGAGAGAAAGAAGAAAGGGAATGAAAAAAGAGAGAGAAGGCTCTTAGCTGACCAAAAAGAGAGAGAATTTGAACTTGAGAAGTTGCGATTTAGTCAGCAAAGTCAAGTTAACAGAATGGAGATTAAAGGGGAAGGCGGTGATATATACAACTATGTAAAAACGCTGGCACATTTTCATGAGAAAGATTTTGAAGCCTTCTTTAATTCATTTGAAACAATGGCGAAACAGATAAAATGTTCCAAGGATTTATGAGTAATGCTAGTTTGGGCTAAGCTGGTAGGCAGGACGTGTGAGGTATTTGCTCCGCTATCAGACAAAGGGTCAAGAGATTCTGAAGACGTCAAAAATGCTATTTTAAGTGCTTATGAATTGGTACGGCAGGCATATAGACAGCAGTTTAGAAATATAAAGAAGTAACCAGGTCAGACTTAAGGCGAGTTCAAAAGAACTTACATCGTCATTTTGATAGATGGATGCTTGCTTTAAATGTAGGTATGACCTATGGGCTTTAATGGAGATCATTCTGCTGGAGGAGTTGAAAAACTCACTTCCAAAGATGATAAAAATTCACGTGGAGGAACAGAAAGTTCAGGCATTGAGAAGGGCAGGAGAATTAACATTTTGCTGCATAAGACAAGTTTCCAGCTATAATTCATCCTCTGAAGGATCGAATTTGTGAGAAGTGGAGACGCTACACTATAAAAGTAACAATAGAGAATAAGAGTTTACCACAGGTTAAAAAAGATGCCCAAGAGGTTGGAATGGAGGTGAAAGGCCACAGTTGTTTTCACTGTAATAGAGTGGGGCATAGAAAATTACAGTGCCAGTGGTTTCAGAAAGGCACAGGGAAAATGTATTTTCACGGCCATAAGGTGAGGTACGTAAGGTCACAGTGCTGGTGTTTAAGAAATGCACTGTGGGAAAAGATGTGGTTAAAAAAAAGGTAATACATTAGTGAATGTATTAAAGGAAACCCCATCAAGAACCGAAGAGCTGCAGGAAAGTGCACAGCCTCGGCAGGGGCTGGGTATGGAGTTATTACCTGATCTCAGTAATGAATTCGCCTTTGTGAGTAACGTTTACTCAGAAATAACAGGGTGATAATGAGAAGAAGTTATAATTTTGAGAGATACAGGATCTAATCAGTCTCGAATAGTAAGAGATGAGCATATTTGCAGCCTTTCTGATCTGTTACACGGGAGTGTAGTAATTTGTAGGATAGATGGACAGAAATTTAGCGTTCCCTTATGTAAAATCGGATTGGAGTGCCTACTCATAACTGGGGAGGTAACAGTGGGAGTGGTTGACAGGCAGTCAGTTCCAGGAATCCAGTTTGTTCTTGGGAATGATTTAGCAGGGTGCAAGTTGGGAGTTGTTGTGGAGAAGCCCAAGGAAGACCACGAAACTGAAGAGTTAAAATCTTGGCTTTTTCCTCGGCTGTCCAGTAACAAGATCCCACAATCATAAGTCACAGCACGGAGCACAAACTAAAGAGAAAAATGAAGGAGTTGAGGTTCAGTTAGCGGATACCCTTTTTGATGTAATGATGTAGGGAAACTGAACAGGCAGAGGGTCAACAGAGGTGGTAAGTCCTGAAAGACATAGGGACTTGTAACAGACAGACAAGACAATAAAAAATATATATGTGGATGCATACTCCGAAAAAGAGGCAGAGGATATTCCTGTGAGTCATTATCTGAGAGATAGAGTCCTAAGATGGAAATGGAGACTACGGAAGGTTAGTACAGATGAGAAATGGGCCGAAGTGCACCAGATTGTGTTGCTGGTCGCATACTGACAGGGGGTGCAGCGGGTAGTACCTGTAGAAAGTCAGCTGGGGGTGTGAAAGGCTCAGGCTAAGTGACAAAACATTTTTATTGATCTGGAATGCACAAAGATATGGTTAACTTTTGGCATACGTGTTATACATGTCAAATGGTAGGTAGGCCACAGACAGTAATGAAACTAGCACCTTTGCTGCCAATTCCCACACTCGAAGACACAACATGTGGGTTATAAATAAGTGTTTAGGTTCCTTCCTGAAAAGTAGAGGAGAGATGGAAATGGAGAAACAGTGTTAGTTGCTGCCGAGCAGAGTAAGGAATCCAATCCAAATGTTGTGGATTTTGATGTGCCTCAAAACATGTTTAAAAATGAGTAAGTCCTTGAGCAGTTGGATCGGTTAGTAAACTATGTGTCTCAGGAGCAGAGAACACAGTTGAAAGGTTTATTATTGCAATATGAAGACATATGTAAGATTCATATGGGAGGACTCATACTATTGTACATGAAGTAGACACAGGGAATTCTGTTCCGATAAAACAACACGCATATCAGCTTAATCCTCTCAAAGCCAGACAGATCCAGAAGGAGGTAGAGGACATGCTCAAAGTGGATATCATCGGACCAAGCGAGAGCGAGTGGAGTTCGACAATCGTCAAACCGGATGGGACTGAATGATTTTGCTTGGATTATCAGTAGGTGAGCACTGTTACAAATTCAGACTCATATCTAATACTGGCATTGGCGGACTGTATCAAGAATGTTGGACAAGTCAGTTACACCACCAACTTGGATATTTTTGCGTGGTTACTGGTAGTACCTTTATCAGAAACGGTGAAAAAAAATTCTGAATTGTAATGCCAAATGAACTATATCAATTCAACGTGACGCCCTTTGGAAAGAAGAAAGCACCCAACGCATTCCAAAGATGCATGAACGGAGTTGTGGCTGGGTTAACAAACTGCGTAGTGGTTCTGTGGAACCCCACAGAACGCAGAGACAAAAGCTACTGAGAAATTTCCATGACCAATCTCGAACAAAGATGTGCTTCGCTTCTTAGGACTCAGTGGATTCGATCGGAAGTTTGTTCCAAACTTCAGCAGTGCACAGGCACCGTTAAACGATTTGCTGAAGAAGAACACAAAGGATTGGTGGACAGAAAAATGTCCGGAGGCAGTCGACCATTTGAAATCAATATTAATCACCAACCAGTTTCAGCTGCACCAAACGTTTTGAAAACCTCAAAGTTGGCAACAATGCTAGTGACATAGGAGTTGGAGTGATGCTGCTACAGGACAATAAGGATGGTATTGTACTTTTCAAATAAACTCAACATCCACCGGAGGAAATTCTCCATGATTGAAAAAGAACTATCGAGTTTTCTACTAGTCTTATGACATTTTAATGTGTATGCCACGAATAATGTGTTGGAGACGTTTGTGTACATTGATCACAATCTGCTTATGTTCTTCAAATACTTTAAAGATTATTTCATTTGAGTCTTATATTACAGATTTTTAATTTAAAATCGTACATGTAGCGTGTCGTACGAATGCAATCGCAGTTGTGTTTTCATAGACTTAAATGATAAACTTTAGGTGAGATTTATAATTATCCAATGTTATATGTAGGTAAATGGGAAGAAGTAAAGGTGAACGTAGATTTAAGTTATCTGTACGTTATGGTAAAGTATTTAAAGAATAGAAAAAAAACCCAAATGTGACCATGTTTTCATTACTGCATTACTATGATTCTTCTTATTTGAGAGGGAAGGTGTTGTGAACGTGTAAATAGTGCTGTACCTTTGATAGAGTTGAAGGATTTGAATTCAAACAGCAAAGGCAGTAACTGTGCTGGTTCACTGTGGTGTCAGTTTCTTACAACCCCCACCCCCCCTCTCTGTCTCGACCTCACCATGTCTGTACTTATCCCTTTTAAAACTGCTGTTGTTTTGCCAGCATATAAAACAGTAATTGCTGCTCCTGGAATTCGAGGAAATCACCTCGAGCACCTAAAATACCTCAAAAAAGGAGAAGTTGTTACAGCAAGAAATTTTTCCCGTTCTCCACCTTGGATTACCCAGAATCCAAAGGGTTTTTACAAATGCATTAAGCACAAAAGGGTAAGTAGGGAGAGAATAGGGCCCCTCAAAGATCAGTAACGCAGCTTTTGTGTGGAGCTGCAGAAAAGCGGGAGATACTAAGTGAGTATTTTGCATCAGTGTTTACTGTTGGAAAAGGATAGGCAACATATAGAATGTAGGGAAATAAATGGTAACACCTTGCAAAATGTCATTTTACAGAGGAGGAAGCGATGGATGTCTTGAAATGCAAATAGTTCGATAAATATCCAGAAACCGATCAGGTGGGCCCCAAGAACTCTGTGGGGAGCTAGATAAGTGATTGCCGGGCCTCCTGCTGAGATACTGGTATCATCGACAGTAATAGGTGATTTGCCTGAAGACTGGAAGTTGGCTAACGTGGTGCAACTGTTTAAGAAGGGTGGCAAGGACAAGCCAGGGAACTATAGCAAGTGAGTCTGACGTCGGTGGTAGGCAAGATGTTGGAGAGAATCCTGAGGGACAGGATCTACATGTATCTGGGAAGGGAAGGACTGATCAGAGATAGTCAACATGGCTTTGTGCATGGGAAAGCATGTTTTGCAAACTTGGTTGAGTTTTCTGAAGAAGTAACAATGAGGATTGATGAGGGCAGAACGGTAGATGCGATGTATAGGGATTTCAGTAAGTCATTCGTCAAGGTTCGTCATGGGAGATTGGTTAACAAGTTGTTATCTCACGGAATACAAGGAGAACTAGCCATTTCGGTACAAAACTGGTTCAAAGGTAGAAGACAGTGGGTGATGGTGGAGGGAAGTCTTTCAGACTGGAGGCCTGTGACCAGAGGAGTGCCACAAGGATCGGTGCTGGGCCCTCTACTTCTTGTGGTTTACATAAATAATTTGGGTGCGAGTATAAGAGGTACAGTTAGTACGGTTTCGGATGACGCCAAAATTGGAGGTGTAGAGGACAGCGAAGAGGGTTACGTCAGATTACAACAGGATCTTGACCAGATGGGCTATTGGGCTGAGAAGTGGCAGATGGAGTTTAATTCAGATAAATGCGAAGTGCTGCATTTTGGGAAAGGATCTCTTAGCAGGATTAATACACATAACGATGAGGTCCTCAGCAGTGTTGATGAACAAAGAGACCTTGGAGTGCAGGCTCATAGCTCCTTGAAAGTGGAGTGGCAGGTAGATAGGATGGCGAAGAAGGAGTTTGGTATGCTTTCCTTTATTGGTCATATTACTGAGTATAGGAGTTGGGAGGCCATGTTGCGGCTTTACAGGACTTTGGTTAGGCCACTGGTGGAATATTGCATGCAATTCTGGTCTTCTTCCTATCGGAACGATGTTGTGAAACTTAAAAGTGTTCAGAAAAGATTTACAAGGATGTTGCCAGAGTTGGAGGATTTGAGCTACCGGGAGAGGTTGAATATGCTAGGGGTGTTTGCCACGGAGTGTAGGAGGTTGAGGGGAAACGTACAGAGGTATATAAAATTATGAGGGGCATAGATAGGAGAAATAGACAAATTCTTCTCCCTGGGGTCGGGAGTCCAGAACTCAATTGCATAAGTTTAGGGTGAGAGGGGAAAAGAAATAAAAGGGACCAAAGGGGCAACTTCTTCACACAAATAGTGGTACGTGTATGGAATGAACTGCCAGAGAAAGTGATGTAGGCTTGTAAAATTGCAACATTTAAAAGGCATTTCGATGGCAATATGAATAGGAAGGGTTTGGAGGGATATGGGATGGGGACTGGTAGGTGGTACTAGCTTGGTTTGGGATATCTGCTCAGCATGAATAGGTGGAACGAAGTGTCTGTTTCCATGCTGTACATCTCTATGATTCCATGACTCTATGACTTAGCAAGCACAGCACGTTCTGAAAAATGTACCATGTAAGATTTTGTCCAGCAGCGTGCAGTGCCTGGGTTGCTATGATGACAAAAAAAAAGCAATTACGATCAATCAGTTTAAAGTATGTCCCAAGATACTAAACTCAAATCAAGTTTGAATTTGGGTATTTTGACAATATTTTAAAAAAAAACAAACGTACCCATGCTTGGGGTGTAAAGCTAAAATAAATTGAAAGCTGGGTGAGAACTACCAAGCCATCAACATCTGCAGAATGCCTGGAGAATAACTCTCTTAAATGCACCTTTATTATTCAATGGCTTGTAAAAAAAGAAATTCCAAGGAGGATAAAATAATTCAGAGGAAGATACAGAAAGAGAATTCAACAGCTGGCTGCTTCTGAATTTTGATTTGTTTTAGTAAATCTTAATTTGGGGGTAAGGTGGCTGTTTATTGGATCACTATTGCAGAAGTAAAAGTAAAATCTCGTTTAGAGAAAGGAGTTGCAAATAGTTGTTAGTTAATTAATCTTTGTATGACAATAAAAAAAATTAAGTCTTTTTTAATTTAAATAGTTACCTTTAGGATACTTCTTGACCTCTCAAATTTTAACAGTTTACAGCACGGGTTAAATCTTTTCAAATTAGCGCGGGGGGAGGGGGATTGTTTACGGCCTGTCATAACGCATTAACTTTGATTTCTCTGCACAGATGCTGCTGGACCTGCCAAGCTTTTCCAGCTTATTCAGTCTTTGTTTTTAGTTTACAAAATCTGCAGTTCTCTTGATTTTCTTATGTGTATCATTGATAACCACAGGTAAGATGCTAGAGGACGGAAAGTCAGCTAATTATGTTACATATTATTTAACAAGGCTGCAAGGAAAAGCCAGGGAACTGCAGAGCAATGCGTCTGATGTCAAGTGTGGGTAAGTGTATGTAGGAGTGTCTAAGAGGCATGATGTACATGCATTTGGAAAATCAAGGTCTGATTAGGGATAGTCAGAATGGCTTTGAGCATGGGAAAACATGCGAGATTGCAGTTTTTGAAGAGGTAATCAAGAAGATAGATTAAGGTACAGCTGCAAATGTTGTCTGCGTGGACCTTAGCGAGGTCCAACAAGGTCTCACGTGGTAGCCTGGTTAATATTTGATCACAGGAAATCAGGGAGAGCTACCCAATTAGACACAAAATTGGCTTGACAGGACGAGACAGAAGGTGCTCGGAGAGATATGTTGTTCCAATTGGAGGCCTGTGACATGTGGTGTGACACAAGGACCAGGCTACTGCTATTTATCATTATTATAAATGATTTGGTTGAGAATATAGGAACCAGAGAACATAATGTTGTCGGCGAAACCATCGAAATTGATGCTATACTGGACAGTGAAGTAGGTAATCTTAGACAACACTGAGATCTCGATCAACTGGACCACTAGGCCAAGGATCGGCAGATGGAACTTCATGCAGATAAATATGAGTTGCTGCATTTTGTTTGTCAAGCCAGGGCAGGATTTACACAGTAAACGGTAGGGCGCTGGTGAGTGTAGTCGAACAGAGAGACCCAGCATGCAGGTATATCGTTCCTTGAAAGCGGAGTCACAGATGGACAGGATGGCGAAGAAGGTTTTAGGCACACTAACCTTCATCGGTCAGAGCATTGAGTGTAGGAATTGGGATATCATATTGTAGCTGTACAAGAGAATGGTCAAGCCAAATTTGGAGTACTGAGTACAATTCTTGTCGCCCTGCTATAGGATGGATGTTATCACCTGGAAAGGGCACAAGAATATTAAAAATCATGTAACAGAGACGGGAGGTTTTGAGATATATGAAGAGGCAGGGGTTTTGTACCGTTTGTGACAGAGTCTGAGGGGTGACCTTATAGATGTTTATAAAATCATGAGGGGCATGGATAAGATGAATAGCGAATGTCTTTTCCCCAGAGTGAGGATGTCCAAAACCAGAGAGGATATGTTTAAGGTGAGAAGGAAGAGAATTAAAAGAGATCTAAGGGACTGCTGTTTCTGACAGAGGGTGTGTATATGTAACGATCTGTTGGAGGAAGTGGTATTGGTGAGTGCAATTGAGTTTGAAAGACAATTGGATGTGTACATGAATCGGAATGGTTTGGAGGGGTATGTGCCAAAAACAGAAACATCTAACTCGTTCAGTTTAGGAAACCTGGTGAGTATGGATGAGTTGGGGCGAAGGGTATGTTTGCATATTGTAAGACTCTGTCTATGACTGGGAACTCCACTTTCATCAATAATTCTTCGTTGCACTCAATTTATTTGCAAGTCAAAACGCCCCTGTTAGTTTCAGTGATATAGCTCCCTCAACTTTCTTAAATAGAGAATTCCTGACATCGATATGATGCTGTGGACAACAGCAGCAGCAGCAGCTGAAACAACATTATATTCAAGCACAATCAGTCAGTTTTTGTCTGGGATAATCACTCAGTCTACCATTACCACCAAGCTGATAATTCTGACATCTCTCTGGCAACACGGAAATTTACTCAGTTATGTCCAGATCCCAAAGAGAGGAAGAGTTACAATCTGAGCAATTACCAACCCCTCAGACCAATCGCCATAATCAAATTGGTGGGAGTTCTTTTTGAGAGAGCTGTCAAGCAGCACAGACATAAACTGTTCAGTGTTGTTTCTGATAATACCCCGTGTGGAGATGGTCCTGTTTTGGAAATGTCACTGGATTACTAATCCAGACCAGGCATAAATGCTCTGGCAGTTAGTGAAAGTTAAAAACAATTAATAAAATGTCGAGATCTAAAATCTGTTGTCAGTCTCAGTGCCCTTGAAGCCAATGTCAATTGTAAACATCAATTTCCTTCCCCAACTTACTTTCCGGAAGTGAATCTCCTGTGCTTTCCTGGTCTGGCCTAAAAGTGACTCCAGACACACAGACATGTGATCAACTCTTGAATGGTCTCTAAAACGGTCAAGCATGTCATTCATTTCAATCAAACTGCCCCAAGATTTGAAAGAATTAACCCGGACAGAAAACTCAGTAATAGAAAAGGGAACATGAAACACAGTCCTGTTGACACTGAAGAGATTTGTTTCCATTTAGTGTCTAGAAATCCTTATTTATGTTGAGTGTCCTGGCTTCCACAGCTTTATAAGGGAGAGAACTCCCCAGGTTCATCAGTCTCTGAGTACAGACATTTATTCTCATCTCAATGCACAGTGGCCTGTCGTTCCCTAACACAGAACCCTTGTTCCAGACGTCCCAGCCAGGTGAACTATCATCCCTACTTCCAATCTGTCTCACGCTGTCAGAGTTTTATAAAGTTCACTGAGATCTCCCCCCATTTTCCTAAATGGAATACAGTCCCAGTCGCCCCAAACGCTGTTCCCACAACAAGCCTGTCATTCCAGAAATCAGTCTGGTCATCCTTCACTGCACTCCCTCTGTGTCAGGTTTGTCCGTTATTAAGAAAGGAGATTTTAGAAAACTGCAAACAATACTACACAATGTTCGAAATGGTGTTCAGCAGGTCCCTGGATAGCTGCATTAAGTCAACCTTATTCATGGACTGAAATGAAGGTCAACACATTATTTATCTTCCTGTCTGCTTTCTTTCCTGCAATATTATTTTCAGTGACTGGTATGCAGGGATAGGCAGATCCTTTTCAATGTTATAGCACCCCACTTTGATGGGTCTATGTACACTGGTCAGTGTGCCAATGCCATTTCCAATATTGACTTGTGGGTTCAGAACTCACTGCCCTTCATGGACCTCGACGATCTGTGCAGAAGACACAAGTAAAAGAGCATAAATCCCTTTCAAGATCAACATGTTTCAACCAATCGCTTTTCAAATGATAGGTTGCTGTTCTGTTGTTCCCACCAAAGTGCACACCGTCTCATTTATCCCCATTGCTCCTCATCTTCCACGTATGTGGCCATTCATTCCACTTTTCTCGATCATCTTGGAGCTTTTTTATATCCTCCTCACCGATTAACAATCCGACATCGTTTAGTGCTGTTAGCGGACTGGGAAATATTGCATTTGATTCCCTCAACTAAATGTTTGCGATGCATTGGGAATATCTGGGGCCCAAACACGGATCCCTGCCACACCCAATGATCCTTGCATTTGAAAACAGATTATTTTATTCCTGTTCACTGTTTCCTGCCAGTTCTCCTATTCTAAAACCATGTTCATATATTAGCCCCAATCCCGTAACATTTAACTTTGCACACAAGACTAGTGTCTTTATTAAAATCTTTCTGAAAATCCAAATGTATTGTCTCCATTGCTTCTCTGTATGTACCGAACAGTCAGTTTCTCATCTGAGCAGATCCGGTGTATGCGTAGGGCTTGTCCATAGGGAATGGCTGTTTTAATATGTTTTGGGTGGAATCTGGAGAAGTGTAGCATTGTGAGGTTGTCTGTGGGTTTGCAGTAGAGTGTGGTGCTGAGATGTCCGTCCTTGATGGAGATGCACGTGTCCAAGAATGAGACAGACAGTCGAGAGTAGTCCATGGTGAGTTTGATTGTGGGATGAAAATTGTTGATGTCACTGTGTAGTTTTATCAGTGACTCCTCGCCATGGGTCCAGAGGAAGAAAATGTCATCAATGTACCTGGTGTACAATGTCGGTTGGAGATCCTGCATAGAGAAGAAATCTTGTTCGAACCTGTGCATAACAATGTTGGCATATTGGGGGGCAAATGTGGTCCCCATGGCTGTTCCGTGTGTCTGGATGAAGAATTGGTTGTCAAAGGTGAAGACGTTATGATCGAGGATAAAGCGGATGAGTTGTAGGATGGTGTTTGGAGACTGGCAGTTGTTGTTGTTGAGTACTGAGGCTGTTGCCGCGATGCCATCATTGTGGGGGATGCTGGTGTAGAGTGCGGAAACATCCATTGTGACGAGGAATGTTCCTGGTTCGACTGGTCCATGGGTGCTGAGTTTCTGTAAGAAATCCGTAGTGTCGTGACAGAAGCTGGGGATCCCCTGTACAATAGGTTTCAAGATGCCTTCCACATAGGCAGTGAGATTCTCACATAGGGTCCCATTTCCCGACACGATGGGACGTCCAGGTGTGTTGGCTTTGTGTACCTTTGGAAGGCAGTAGAAGTCGCCTACACGAGAAGTACGTTGGATGAGGGCGCGTAGGGAGCTTGAAGGACTGGATCCAAAGTTCTGATCAGGTTGTTTAATCTCCAAAGTTATTGTCCAGCTATCACCATTGTTAACAGCTAACCCGGGAATGCAACTTTAAAAAAAAGGTTTTGTGATTTACACATGAAAGAAGTGAAACTATCACTGTATTCTAACAGATGAAAGGCTTAACAGACAATTGCTATAAATTCTGTGTTACGATCGAGCCCTTTACAATCACCTGATGAAGGAGCGTCGCTCCGAAAGCTAGTGTGCTTCCAATTAAACCTGTTGAATGATAACCTGGTGTTGTGTGATTTTTAACTTTGTACACTCCAGTCCAACACCGGCATCTCCGAATTGTGATAAATAAGTGTATTTTCGACACAAAGATTGACCAGGTGATTGTCAATGTGGAGGAAGGTCTTATCTTGCAGGAAGATACAGCTTGAATGGTAAGATGGTTGAATCAATAGCAGGTGGAATGTAATCCTGATAAATATGAGGTGATACACTTTGGAAGAAGGAACCAGACAGGGGGGTACTCAATGAATGGCAGCACACCAAGAAGCTGAGATGGTACTTCTCCACACATACCTGAATGTGACTGGCCAGGGTAAATTGGAGTTAAGAAGGCATTGGGAATAATAACTAGCCTTTACTCATTGGGATATAGATTATAAGAGTTATACAGGACTTTGGTTCGGCCAAGATGGAATTCTGGGAGCCACATAACAGGAAGGATGCGGTTCCACTGGAGGGAGTACAGAGAAGATTCACCAGGATGTTCCCGGGAATTGAGCATATCAACCATGAAGAGAAGCTGGATAAACTCGGGTTATTTACTTTGGAGCAGAGAAGGTTACGAGGGGCTTGGACAGGATGGATAGACAGCAACTGTTCCTTTTAGCCAAAGAACAGGAGAGCACAGCTAACCCGAGAATGCAACCTTAAAAAAAAGGGTTTTGTGATTTACATATGAAAGAAGTGAAACTAACACTGTATTCTAACGGATGAAAGGCTTAACAGACAATCAATTCTTCAATGTATAATTTCAGTTACATCACACTGCAAATTTTTGCTATAAATTCTGTGTTACGATCGAGCCCTCCACAATCACCTGATGAAGGAGCGTCGCTCCGAAAGCTAGTGTGCTTCTAATTAAACCTGTTGGACTATAACCTGGTGTTGTGTGATTTTTAACTTTATTTATCACACTTTACCTTCCCCCTCCACATTCACATCTACATCATTTATGAAGGCCACAAATAGTTAGGGAAACAGCACTAATCCCTGGGGTACACCAGGGGTCACTGGTCTCCAGTCACACAAACAGCCTTCTCCCACCACCCTCTTTCTCCTGCCTCTAAGACAATTTGAATGTCATTTACCAAGTTTCCCTTGATACTATGGAATAGTATTTTTTTTATCAGTTATGCATGTGAGGCTTTATCAAAAGCGTTGCTGAAGAAAATATATAAACAACCTCCTCGAAAAGAATCAATAAACATCGCTCGGCATGACCATCCTCTGACAATTTCATGCTGACTATCCCTGATCAAACATTGCCTCTGTAGATGAAGATCAGTTTTCTCCTTCCCTGTTTTCCCCAGTAGATTCCCTGACACTGATTTGATACTCACTGATCTACACTTCCCTGGTCTATCTCCACCAACCCTTCCTGTAAAGGGTGGTCTCCATTACTCTGGCACCTCCGCTGTGACCAGATTCTACATATACATTTGAGTTAGGGCATTTCCTCCCTTGTCTCCCACTGCAGCCTGGATACAACTCTTCCAGACCTGGGGACATGTCCAAATTTATACCAGCAAAAACCATCATTTCCTTCTCACATTTTATGTCAATCTGCTCAAGAGCTTCCCAGTCTGATCTTCTCGAAATGTGTATCTGCCTCCTTCTTCTCCTAACTAAAAAAAGATGTGAAGCTCTCATATTACAATCTATCAATGTTTTCCAGAATCACACACAGATCCCCCCCTTCGTTTCTAATGGGCCCTAATTATTACCTGGTTATTCTGATCTGCTTGATGTCCTTGTGGAATATCTTGGCATTCATGCTAATATTGCTTGCACTTGTCAATGTCCCTGTGTTCATTACTCCCATCTGTGTGATTTTCTTTTAAAGTTTCATTTCGATCACCTCTCATTCTCTGAAAGTCTATGGAACACAGGAAGCGTTCGCTCATCAGTCAATTTTTGACATCTGAGGGATTAATCTCGAGAATGTCTTTACAGACTTTACAGTGTATGTACAAATAACATATATTGCCTGTCTTTCATTAAATCATTTTAATGTACTTTTCGAATTCACTGAAACCAACTTTATCCTCAAATCTTAATGGCTTGCACGACTCAGGTATATACCAGTAACATAAGAAAAAAAAACTTCTTACTGTTCAGATGTCATTTAATGTCAAAATATTAAGATCATTTTTCCCAAAATCTCCTTTACAGCAAAGTCTTTGATAAGCTTTTCTGATCACACATCACCAATTCTAAAACAGCCTGATCTCTAGCTCGGTGCTCAACATACCGTTAAAGCGACCCATCGCATAGATGTTCATGAAATCCATTTTCCCAGCATTAACATTCACTTGGGTTAACACAGTTTAGATGTAGCTTGAAGCTGTCCATTATTACTGCAGTACCCACAAACTTTTATATATAATCTCCTGTTTTGGACCATTTGTACCACAATTTTAACTTCCATATATAATCCCATCGATGTTTGCTTCTCCTTGCTGTTTCTAAGTTTCTGTGGAATCTGAGTAACGCGGGCTCTGGGGAGTTTAATGCTCGATTAAGGTGAGATGTTTGCCGAGACATATCTCAACATTGACATTATCTCATCACATCTTACCCGTTCTTTTCAAGCATCGTTGTTACATTTTCTCCAGATCTCCCGTTATGCTGGTGGAGTAGAGAAGGACGATGCTCTCTCAACAATGCTGTGTATTCCCCCATTCCTGAAGAAGTGCTTATGCCCGAAACGTCGATTCTCCTGTTCCCTGGATGCTGCCTGACCTGCTGCGCTTTTCCAGCAACACATTTCCAGCTATTCCCCCAGAGAGCTGAGACTGCTCTAACCTGTGTGGGAACCTTACAGCAGGCTGGTAAATTGTTGCTGCTACTGTGCAGGGTCCTAGTGAGATAACATCTGGAGTAGTGTGTACAGATTTAATTTCATGTAAATCGTAGAATCCCTACAGTGTGGCTGCAGGCTATTCGACCCGTCGACTCCACACTGATCCTCCGAAGACCATCCCATCCAATCCCACCACCCGCCCTACACAATCTTTATAACTTGGCATTTTCCATGACTGATCCCGGCTAGCCTCGATATCCCTGGACATTATGGGTAATTTAGCTTGGCCAATCCCCCTAACCTGCACATCCTGGGACTGTGGGAGGAAATTGGGGACTGAAATTGAACTCGGATCTCTGACACTGTGAGGCAGCAGTACTAACAATGAGCTACCCATTGTGGACAATGCAACACTGCCTGCATATTTCAGCCCTTGAAAAGTGACATTTGAGCGTGGAGATTGCATAAGTCCCCAAACCTGTCATTTAGTATCAGGAGGAAGACGTTGAGATCGAGAACGGCTTGGTCAGGAACAGGAGCAGGACATGCAAGGCAACGAGACTATAATGTAGGAACATCAGGAGGACATTCAGCCCATTGATACTATAACGTAGGAACACCAGGAGGACGTTCAGCCCAGCTAATTTGTAAAGCAGGAACAGAATGAGTCCAAACAGCCACTCATGCCTCTTACAACAATTGGAACAGATCTTTTACAGGCTTGTGCCTGTACACAGGAGTTGTGAAAGGAAACGTAGAGGTTATAGAAAACAAAGAAGTTAGAATAAGCAGCTTCACTTGGGAATGAAACGTAGTGAGAAAACTATTGGGATAGAAGGCAATTTGTTAGAATCCATTATGCAAGGAATTAATAACAGGAGATGTTCAAAATCATGCCACAATCCAGCACAGTCACCATAGTTTTATGAAGGATAAATCACGTTTGAATGATTTGACTTGCTTTCTTAAAAAAAGTGACAAACAAGGTGGATAATGGGGCTTATATATTTGTATTGTATCCGAATTTCCAGACAGCAGTGCCTCACAAAAGATTAACAAGCAAAACAGGACTACATGGGGAAAGGAAAATTGATTTGCTAAGAGAGATGATTTGCTAAGCAATAAAAAGCTACGATATTCTTTGAGAAGGTGACTAAGGAGGTGGACGAGGGGAAAACGGTAGATGTGGTGTATATGGATTTTAGAAAGGCGTTTGATAAGGTTCCCCATGGTAGACTACTGCAAAAATACGGCGGTATGGCATTGAGGGTGAGTTGGAGGTTTGGATTAGGAGTTGGCTGGCTGGAAGAAGACAGAGGGTAGTACTTAATGGCAAAGGTTCATCTTGGAGTGCCGTCACTAGCGGTGTTCTGCAAGGATCTGTTTTGGGACCATTGCTGTTTGTCAGTTTTATAAATGAATTGGAGGAGTGGTTAGAAGGTTGGGTGAGCACGTTTGCGGATGATACGAAAGTCGGAGGAGTTGTTGACAGTGAGGAAGGATGTGGCAGGTTACAGCGGGATATAGATAAGCTGCACAACTGGGCAGAAAGGTGGCAAATGGAGTTCAATGTAGGTAAGTGTGAGGTGATTCACTTTGGTAAGAGTAACAAAAAGATGGGGTACTGGGCTAATGGTCGGATACTTGGTAGTGTGGATTATTGTGTGCAGTTTTGGTTGCCATACTATAGGAAGGATGTGGAGGCACTGGAACGTGTGCAGAGGAGGTTTACCAGGATGTTGCTTGGTATGGTAGAAAGATCGTATGAGGAAAGGTTGAGGCACTTGGGGTTGTTTTCATTGGAGAAAGGAAGGTTTAGGGGTGACTTGATAGAGGTGTACAAGATGATTAGGGGTTTAGATAGGGTCGACAGTGAGAATCTTTTTCCACGTATGGAGTCAGCTATTACAAGGGGGCATAGCTTTAAATTAAGGGGGGGGTAGGTATAGGACAGATGTTAGGGGTAGGTTCTTTACTCAGCGAGTGGTGAGTTCATGGAATGCCCTGCCAGTAGCAGTGGTGGACTCTTCCTCATTATGGGCATTTAAACAGGCATTGGATAGGCATATGGAGGATAGTGGGCTAGCGTCGGTTAGGTGGGCTTGGATCGGCGCAACATCGAGGGCCGAAGGGCCTGTACTGCGCTGTATTCTTCTATGTTCTATGTTCTATGTTCTATATGGAGCCACTGGTTTGGACTGGGTCGGACAAGGTCAAAAATCATACGACAGTCCGTTAGAGTCCAACGGGTTTATTTGAAAACAGAAGCTTCCATAATGCTGCTCCCTTATCAGGTGTTAGAGAGAGCGGAAGACCTTAAACACAGAAGTTATAAGGTAAATATCAAAGTGTTGTACATCTTATGCACACGAATTGTACACACCTATGAAGAGTCTTAAATCCATAATCACTTAGAATGGAGGTGCTTGTTTTGATTGATTAATAATCAAATCGTAGAATTTCTTTCAAGTCACTGCCTGGAGTTATCGATGTAAAGGAGGTGACCCCTTCAGTCTGACATGTATATCAGGTGAGAGGTTTTGTTCGGAGTCTGTCTGTGTCTTTACCTGCAATCAGACTGGGTTTGTTCCCAAAGTAGGAGTTTATAAAATACCGCATTGACTCATTGTATACAAATTGTATGTTTTTTGAAGAAAATAAAGTGTAACTGAAATACAAACATGTAAATGCAAATTAACCCCGCAGGTTTATACGTGCTACATGGAGAGAGAGAAAATGTTTTTAAGTGAGAGAGACTGAGAGACTGAGGGGGAGTGTGTGTATGGGTGCTGGAGGAAGACAGAGTGGGTGTGAGTGTGCATGCTTGTGACAGAGCAGAGTGTGCGTGTGTACATGTGTGTGTGTGTATGTGGAGCGGATAGGGAGTACATGTGTGTGTGTGTATGTGGAGCGGATAGGGAGATAGTGCATCAGTGTATGCAATGGGGAGAGTGAGAGTGTGTGCCTGTCCAGGTTAAAACACAGACAGATTTGGCAGATCCCTTTTCCCATACACACTCAGTCCGTGATTTCAGGGCTTCTACTCTCTTCAGCCTCTGCTCCATTTTTGTTCATGTTACAGGCCCAGATGCTGTCACGACAGTCCCCAAGCTTCGTCCAGAGTTGGGTCACCGAATCCTCAGGTCTCCCTGAATCTCTGAAGCAGCTCACAGCATAACCACCAGCAACCTACACCAGCACCTCCAGTCAACTTTCAATAACAGGAGACAGTCAGAATCCCCTCAGCTACAAGTTAGAGACCTGGTCCTTTACAATAATACTCGAGGGACTTCCTCATGTTAATGACTGTATGATCATCTGAGGGGGGAAAACACAGGTGTTCAGTGGACAGGCACAGACCAAGTTTCAAAGGCGTGAGTCAAAGCTGCTGGACTCCCCGTGCCCGACATGGGGCACACCAGGAAGTGAAAAACAGCCCGACACACACCATTTCATTGTTCCTAAGCTTCACAATGCCAGCACTAAATACACGAGGGAGCCAAAGTCCAAGGCTATGGAAAGATAAAAAAACAACAGAATTAATTAACTGATAAACTTTGTGCAAATATGGATAAGGAGACAGAGGAGAGAGATTAACTGGAGAAGTGACACAATGGCGGGCCCAATCACAAGAATGAGAACATTGAATAAGGACATTGCTGGATCCGCTGGAATGGCTCATTGCTTCAAAGTCTGAATCTGTCTCACAGAACCAGCCCAGACACTATAAACCGGGACAAAGTAACGGCCAAGATGGAGAGCTATACAGACCGTGCTAGTGGATTACTCTGTAAACTGGACTATCTGCCCAGCCTGGGGAGCATTGCAAACCTTTGTCGGTATATTGCAACCCTCTACCACTACCCTCTGTCTCCGGCTTTCGAGCCAATTTTGCATCCAAATGGCTAGTTGTCCATGTATTTCGTATGAACCAACCTTGTTAACCAGATGCTCATGCAAAACATTGTTAAACGCCTTACCAATGTCCATATCGACAATGTACACCTTTCTGCCTCAATCAATCTTCTTCGGTGCTTCTTCAAAATAACTCTGACAAGTAAGTGAGACACAATATCGCTTGCACAAAGCCATGTTAACTATCCCTAATCAGTCATTACCTTTCAAAATGCAAGCCGAACATGTGCCTCATAAACCCCTGCAACAACTTACCAACCACTGACGTCAGGGTCACTGGCTTTTCCTTATCACCCTTGTTATGTCTTTTATGTAGTGGCACCACATTAGCCAACCTACAGTACCTTACCTGTGGCTATCTTTGATACAAAATCTCTGCAAGGGGCCCAGCAATCACTTCCCAGTTTCCCTCAAAGTTCTACCATACATCTAATAATGTCCTGGACATTTACCCAACTTTGTACATTTTCAAGTCTCCAGCATCTCCTCTGTAATACAGATACTTTAAAAGATATCACTATTTCCCAACTTCTCTTGCTTCCATATCTTCCTGAGCAGTAAATACTGATACGAAATATTCATTTAGTATCACACCCATCTCCTGTAGTTATGCACAACTGCGGCCTTTCTTATCTTCAAGGGACCCTATTCTCTCCTGGGTTACTCTTTTATCCTTAAAGTATTTGTAGAATTTGTTTGGATTCCCCTTCACCCTATTTCCCAAAGCTATCACATGTCCCCTTTTTGCGTTCCCGAGATCCCTCTTAAGTATACTCCTGTTGCCTTCCGACTCTTCAACTGATTCACTTTAAATCAGGAATTACGCAGCTAATAATGACCATTTCAATTGTCAGAAAAATCCATCTAGTTCACTAACGTCCTTGAAAGAATCAATATGCCATCCTTCCCTGTTCTGACCTACATGAGACTCCAGACACACAGCAATGTGGTTGATGGTTAACTGCCCACTAGGCAATTAGAGATAGGTAATAAATGCTTGCCTAGCCAGCGACGTCCTCATTTCAGGAATGAATTAAGAAAAACCTCAATTCCTGCTGTCTTTACCTGACATGTGCTTCTCTCTTGTCAGTGACCAGACCCTCAATTTTTCCAATCTTCCAACATTCCTTACACCTACCAGCCTCACCCTTCTCCATAACAGGGACATGCTATCTCTGTGCTCTTGACATCTCATTTTGAAGGCTTTCCCCTTCTCAGCTGGCACCTTATCTGCCAATTTCTATGCCAATCGACTTTGGAAAGTTCTTGATTTATAACATCAAAATTGGCTTTTCAACAATTTAGAAATTCAAGTTTTAGACCCGGTTCATCCTTTTCCATCTCTATTTTAAAACTAATAGAATTATGATGACTTGCCACAAAGTGCTCTCCCAATGATATCTCAACCACCCCATTACCCACTGCTTTATTTCCTAAGAGTAGATCATATTTTGCTCCTTCTCCGTGATGGAGAGCATTGATAAAGCTGCTGCAGCTTTGTAACTGGGAATGGGATTAGCACAGTCTTCGACTCATTGGGCTGAACCTAATAATAATTTGTCTCTGTGTCATTTTCATTGAGTGTGACAAAGGGATCATCTGCACAAGGCTGAGCTAGTTTGTTGGTGCTATCTTATCGAACTCATCTCATTGACTACTTATCCCACCCGATGGTATCCCTCTCATTAGATGCCAGCCCAATTCTCCCAACTATCATGGCTGGAGTTACTCACCATTGCTCTGATGCCCCTGGATCTTCCGTGATCCCTGGTGCCATCTCTAAAAGGCCAATGGGCAAACGTTTGAGCTTTCTTAGTTTGGAGCTGTCCTGCACAGTTTCCCGGGAGCGTGGCGGATAAGGGGCAATTACACCACGGTTTGTCGACGGGGCACCGAGGTCCTGGTGGATGGGCTAATACAGAGGGGGAGCATTCTCTTCCCAGAGGGGCCGCGCCACCAGACCCACCGAGCATGGTCTGAGCTCACCACCCAGCTCAGTGCAGTATCTGTGGTCTGAAGAAATGTCCAGCAATACAACACAAGCATCAATAACCTTCCATGTTCTGTCAGGATAAAGGTCACTGTATTCTCTCTGTTCCCTCGCACTCACTTTATATCTGTTATAGCACATATCCCCGAACAAGGCTCATGCTCCATCACCCTCATTGTTGGAAGCAGATCCTTATCTCTCTCTCTCTCTATTTCCCCTCTACAATGTCACACTCATTAATAACACTGCATGGATGCAACATGGTGGACTGACTCCCTCTGAACACGTCACCAGCTACCCTCTACCAACACCAGAACTAATCGGAGGGCCACCTACTCCCAACTTCACTCCCTCCCTTTCTCACATTCCAGGAAAAACAGCATGGAAAAGGACAGAAAGTGTCAAGCCGGTTGGTAGAGTTCCCGATATCCGTCTCCCCCTCACCCTTCGTACCTGTGTGTCTGTATTTGACTCTACGAATACCTATACGAAGGTACAGGTCTGACCGTCTCTCTGGTACTTAAAATGACACAATCTCTTCTTCAGCTGGCCTCCCCACCGTACTGCAGCGACAGCAGCAGAGGGTGGTGACCCTCACGAATTCAGTCTGGGGTGGAGAGAGAGAGGGCAGCAGCTCACAGCACCATTCAAACTGACAGCACCGTCAACACACACAGACACACACATACGCACACACACACACACACACAGAGACACACACGCGCGCGCGTGCGCACACACACACAGCACACACACAGCACACAAACACACACACAATGCTGGTAGATAGAGGGTTGCAATTATACTTGGGCCTGTCACTGTAAATGACTTGTTATCTTCTCAGAGTAAAATAAAAACTGTGCCATTAATGCAGTGGTGTGGGCAGACTAGCAGAGAGTGGTATTGTATGAATCTAATCACAAAACTCAGAGGCGAGCACTGCTGCCTTATAGCACCAGGCATCCCGGTTCAATTCCACCCTCGGCGATTGTCTGCATGGAGTTTGTACATGCTCTCTGTGTCTGAATTTGTTTCCACCAGCTGTTCCAGTTTCCAAAGGTGTGCATGTCAGTTAAATTGGCCATGCTAAATTGCCCATATTGTACTGGGATGTCAGGTTAGGGGGTTTAGTCAGGGGTAAACGTGGGAGAATAGGGAAATGGATCTGGGTGGGTTAACCTTCGAAGGGTCAGTGTGGATGAGTTGGGCCGAAGGGCCTGTTTCCACACTGTAGGGATCCTATGAACTCTACGAACTACGGGGGCAGACAGAGAGAGAGGAGGGAGACTTTGATTCCAATTTCAATGTGTTTACATCAAAACAGCATTGCACAAAGATACAGACAGAGGTGCACATAAACTTAGATATTGAACTAACATACATAACACTTAGAGACAGATACACATACAGATATAGATATTTACGCACCAACATACCTCCATGTACAGACACACACAGTGTCTTTAATACAGAGATATATAAGGTTTTTTTTATTAATAAGCGATTAATGGTCAGTCGAGAAGGCAGGAGAATGTATTTTACAAACATTTCAGCCTGATCAAATGCCATTGCAGACTAGATGGGCTAAATGGCGAAACTGAGGACTGCAGATGTTGGATATCAGAGTCCAGATTAGAGTGGTGCTGGGAAGGCAGAGCAGGTCAGGCAGCATCCGAGGAGTAGGAAAATCGACGTTTCGGGCAAAAGCCCTTCATCAGGAATGAAAAATGAAGGGCTTTTGCCCGAAACGGTAATTTTCCTGCTCCTTGGATGCTGCCTGACTTGCTGTGCTTTTCCAGCACCATTCCAATCTAGATGGGCTGAATGGCCTAATTGTGCTCCAGTGACACATGCTGATATGATCTTGTGGTACCTGGACTTGTCTACCCGCAAGTTCAGTGGAGACTCAAATTGGTAAGTATTTGATTGAAGAGAGTTAATGGGAATGCGGACAGGTATGAGGGGCTGAATGGTCGATATGTGTTTCTAATTGTCATCTCCTTGTATCTTAAAAGAGTGGCGATTGCTTTGAGGGTAACACATTTTGAGAATAAGGACCTTGCAATTTCAGACTGTTGTTAGGGTTGTGTGATCAGTGGTGTTGTCATCCCAGGGAGCAGTGAAGTCTGGATTACTGAAAACACTCAAGGTTGAGTTCCATAGATCGTTGATAAACAATGAGTCTCTGTTTATTAGGAACTGACGGGAGAGGGATGTTTAATTACAGTGACATCAATAAAGCACATTCAGAATGTTGCAGCAGGTGCGAGGGGCTGAATGGCCAGATGGTGCTCCTGCCCCATGTGTTATTCTCTCAAGCACTCAGTAATGTAACAGAGGTAAAGAAAGATTCCATTCAGCCAGCCAGCATTGTTATAATGAGACTGGCGAGACCATTCTGCCCTCCAAGGATTTATGCAGGAAAAGATTGAAGTCATTCAGCCCATTAAGTACATTACACTGTGTAGGATGAGGCCATCCAACCTTTCTAGCCTGCTTCCCAGCGACAGGG
>NC_057717.1:3172390-3209051 GCF_004010195.1 Chiloscyllium plagiosum | reverse complement strand
TTTTTTTTTCAGTTTGCCTTCAGGCATGTGCGTGTGTGTCTGTGTCTGTGTGTGTGTCTGTGTGTGTGTGTTTCTGTGTCTGTGTGTGTTTCTGTGTCTCGGATTTATAGGAAAAGAAATGTTGATGTACATATTGTCAATGCCCAAACTGTTAGAATTTATCTTTCCATCGTAATTCAAGTACCTTTGGTTTGGTATTAAATTAGTTATTTTTACAAATTTAAGAAAACTGCCTGACTTGTTACTAACTCTGAGCCGGACCCAGTCTGAGATGGATATCATTTGCCATATCACACACATAGTTACATTAATAGTTTGGCGTGACCTATGGAGGAGTGGGAATAGAAAAAGGAACAATGACTAACCTCGGTAGGAACAGTGATAAGGAGCAATTCCCAAACGACAGTTTGAGCGGGAAATCTCTTCCCTACAGGTACCTGTGTTCTTGCTTTTATTCAAAGGTGTGTTAGTTAAGTATTTGACGGGAAAGTGACTGAAGGATAATGAACGGCAGATAGGAACGTGGGGTTGAGACCACAATCTGATCAGCCATAACTTTAGTGCCTGGTGGAGCAGGGTCCCATTCCTGTTCCTCAGTCCTAGTTTGCCCCATTCCATTCGGCCATTCAATCTGCTTCTCAGGAGCAGTTGGAGACCACTTGCTCCTGGTACCTGGTGCACAGAAACAGAGGATATCATTCATCCCATGAATACAATCCAACATGGTTTGGTGTGGATTGGAAAGCTTTCTTTGGAAAAGAGTGGGTGTTACTGTGAAACAGCCCCCTCCTCTCTCTTCACAGACGTTCCTCCTGTATCCATTTGATTGTCATATTTTAGACCTAGATTCACAGTGAATAATGCGCCCATGCTGTACCCAGTTATTGCTCACAAAATCCTCTGGTCTCCTTGACTCCAACATTCCTTCACAGGACCTCCAGAAAAATAACAACGATGAATCTTCTAATAACAGAATGCAAGAACATAAGAAGCAGGAGAAGGCCATTCAGCCCTCACAGCCTGTCTTTTCCTTCAATAGGATCATGGGTGATCTGCTGTAGGCCCCAACTCCTGGAGTGCCTAAGGTGTCAAGCATCCATCCATCTCTGTCTTCCAACTATCTCAGGTTTCTACCTCCCCTAACTCTATGGAATGGAGACGTCCCGACAGTCACTTCCCTCTGTGAGAAGGAAACACTCCCCACACATACAGTTTGACATCAAAAAAGATAGGAATGCAAGATAAGAGTGGCCCTACTAACGAGACAGGATTTAACTGATGCTGGTATCAAGGAACCCGAAGAAAATGGATCTTTAAGGAAATTAGGAGTAACCTCCCCACTGGTTGAATTGATTCAGCACAAGGAAGATGTTCCTTGCTCTTGGCCATCTGCCATCTAAGTCCTGGGACATCTCTGCAGGAGATCCAAACACATGCATCTTCAGTTGTGCCGCAATGTCATTACCCCCAACATAAGCTCAGAAGTGAGGATGGTCACTGAAGTTCACACAATGTTCAGAACAATGTTTCCCGCTCAGCTCCTGTAGCAGTCTGTATCCACGTGCAGCCAGACCCGGACAGCATTCAGGCTTGTGCTGTTAGAGTGTCGGAAACATTCATAGTTAAAAAAATCACACAACACCAGGTTATAGTCCAACAGGTTTAATTGGAAGCACACTAGCTTTCGGAGCGACGCTCCTTCAACAAGTGATAGTGGAGGGCTCGATCGTAACACAGAATTTATAGCAAAATTTTACAGTGTGATGTAACTGAAATTATACATTGAAAAATTGATTGTCTGTTAAGCCTTTCATCTGTTAGAATACAGTGACAGTTTCACTTCTTTCATGTGTAAATCACAAAACATTTTTTTTAAAGTTGCATTCCCGGGTTAGCTGTTAACAATGATGATAGCTAACCCGAGAATGCAACTTTAAAAAAAATGTTTTGTGATTTACACATGAAAGAAGTGAAACTATTACTGTATTCTAACCAATGAAAAGCTTAACAGACAATCAATTTTTCAATGTATAATTTCAGTTAAATCAACACTGTAAATTTTTGCTATAATTTTTGTGTTACGATCGAGCTCTCCACTATCATCTGATGAAGGAGCGTCGCTCCGAAAGCTAGTGTGCTTCCAATTAAACCGGTTGGATTATAACCTGGTGCTGTGTGATTTTTAACTTTGTACATCCCAGTCCAACATCGGCATCTCCAAATCATAATTACCATAGTAAAGGGAGGCGCTTATTCAGCACCTCAAGCTCACTTCACAGGAATGTGAGAAGGTCATTCAGTCTAACAATACTATTGGATAAGAATATGGATAGCTCATTCACTCCCTCCTGTCTATTACGCAGGAAGAGAAAAACCCAGTCAAACACATTGAGCTGTTAAACAGGAACCAGGGGCTGCCCAGTCAGGTTCTCGAGTTTCTCCCATGAGACCAGAAGGCGGACATTCAGCCCCTCAGGCCCGTATGCAGGAAAATGAGGATGTTATCAACACCCCAACATGACAAACCAATCAAGCAGAGACTGCACGGGTAGACTGCTCCATGTTGTTCCTCCTGGCTCCATTGCTAATGGTACATAATTGATATATTAATGTGGTTTGTTTACAGTGAATAGGAAAGATAAATGCTTGGGAAGACATCTCTAAGAAGGCAGACTGGTATTCCATATGGAGGTCAGAAGCTATTGGGAATGGCAAACTCTTTCAGAAGTAAGACATTGCACCTGCTGACAGATTTGTGAACAATGTGACGTTCAGTTCAGGGTCACCCACCAATTTCATATTGAGGCAGTGAGAGTTCATTCACAACCTATAGCTCTCTCTCAACCAACAGAGGAGCTCCACTGAGCTATATAAACTACCACGAAGCACGCATCATGGGCAAAATGCAATTTATCATACTACCAATGTCTTTTAATGGATATAATGCGTGTTTGTACATCATCTTCAAGTTTGAATGCAGTTAGCTCTTATTATCATACTGCGCTACAAACTGATCATCCATTTTCTTCACGATTTCTCATGGTACCATCATCCCAGAGATTATTCTGATAGAACTCCTTTGTATTGCCTCTGTGACAAAGAGATCATTGATTATACAGGAGAGAAAGTCTGCCCATAATAGCCCAAGTACCGCCTCAACAACACTCCATAACTGCAGGAAGGTGTCTTTACTCTTCTGCATGATTCACTTTGTAATGAAGGCTGGCATTTCGTTTCCTGTCCTGATTAATAGATGCACTGCATAAGGTCTGTTAGTTACTTATAACTATGGGCACCCAGGTCCTTTTTGCCAAAGCACTTCCCAACCTCTCAACATCGAATAACTACAAAATGAAAAGCACTATACGCGTTGTTCACGTTCAAATCACTTTGTGTTACAAATAGCAGTGCTTCAAGCACTGATACACGTGTTACACAATGAGTAGTGACGTTCTGTCCAAAGGAGGACCCTACTCTCTGTATTCTCTCCAACATCCCATTCTCAAACCGTATAGGATACCCCCCCTTACCCAAGGACTTTAACTTTTGTCACTCACCTGTGTGCAATCATGTCAAACTTCTAAAAATTCAAATGTACCATTCCCACTAGTTCTCATTCAGTGATGTCACAACCAGGCTCGTCCACAAATTCCAGTGTGTTTTTCAAAGATGGTTTTCCTGTGCTGAATCTAGGATGACGCTGCACAATCATATCATTATTCTCCAAGGATCTAGTTATCATTCATTACAAAAAATGCTGATAGTTTCCTCACAATTGTCATCAAGTTATCCATCAATTGGTTTTCTGTTTTCACTCTGCATCCTGTTTAAAATATTTGTGGTCACAGTAGCTACTTGCCAATCTGGAGAATCACTTCCATAGTATAAAGGGCTTTGATGAACTTTGACCTCTAACATATAATTAAGCAAATGACAGTGCAGAATGAGGCCATTGACCCATCGTGTTTACACCAGTTCCGATAATAGTTGTCCAGCAAGCTCAATTCTCCAACCCCCATCTCTGTAACCCTTTGATTTCCTAACTTATCTGGTCGAGTAGCTTACCAACATTCAATACAATGATTTATTTCCAGTACTTCAACTTTACTAATTTTGAATTTCATGAAGTTGCTCACTTTTGCCAGTTACCCTGTTCTTTAATATTTCCAAAAGATTTTCTGTTGGATCCTCTGATTTGACAGAACCAACACATTCACCTCACCAGACAGAGATGGTCTCTGTCACCTCATGAATACGGGAGAGGATGGGACTGTGTCCTAACTGATATGCCACCCACTTCTGCCTGGAAAGTTCCCGAATCAAAACTGTTGATGGGCATTTTGTGTACAGTCCTCTTCCTGATGTGAGACTGCAGTTTATGCTGAAGGAATTGGCACAGCTCAGTGACCTCCTCTTGGTTGAAATAAACTGGCTTCACAGTTTGCACTTGGAAAAGGTTCAACATTGGGAAATATTTGTGGAAATCCCAGAAAGGAAAGTGCAGTGTCCTACTCCCCACTATGCAGTCTCTGCAGACCTAGATACCGCATACCTTGTCCGGAGTGGGGACAACAGAACCTCCGGTCTCCCTGAATGAATGCAGTAGCAGACACACAAATCTGAGAAAACCAACCAGAGTACCTCCACTGACTTTCCAATGACAGGAGCAAGTCAGTCCCTGCAATCATGGCACAACCCAGACATACAGACCTGAGAAAACCAACCAGAGTACCTCCACTGACTTTCCAATGATAGGAGCAAGTCCATCCCTGCATACATGGCACAACCACTCATATGTTCTATGTTCTAACTCTCTTCCGTTTCTATACTTGGCTGATAAACTGTTACATTTCTGTGCAGTCACATGACCTGAAATATGAATAGTTCTGCTCTCCATGGAATTGACAATGTGACTGCACAACTTTCTATATCTCAGTCATGATAATAACAACACCACTACTGCTGGTGGAGATGTTGGGGACGTGATGGTCTAGCGGTATTTTCTCCAGACAATAAATCCAGGGATCCAGGTAATGACACACACCCGGACTTCAATCCCCCGCAACAGATGGTGAAATTTGAATTAAATGACATATTTGGATTGAACAATCTAATGAAATATTGATGGTTGTTAAAACTAAAAACATCTTGCTCACTTGTGTCCTTCAAGGAAAGAAATGTGCTGTCTTCACTGGTCTGGCTTACATATTACTTCAGAACCTCGGCAATATTAGGCTCTCAAATGCCCTTTGAATGGCTAAGCTAGTTATTCAGTTATAACGCTACAAGGTCTCAAAGAAGTGAAACTAGACAGACCTAAACACTGGCAGCCGATAGCACGTCGAAGTTCTATAGTTCAGAAAGGCAGTTCCCCAGCACCTTCCCAAGGGCAACTCGGAAAGACAAATAAATGCTGGCCCAGCCAACACCACCCATATCCTATTAATGAAGTAAAGAATATAATCGCACTCAGGGAAGAGAGATAGAGGGGACAGAATTCACTTCAAACAGGGACTTGGACATGTACCTACACGGACACGATACTCGGGAATATGGGAAGAGGTGAAAAATAAATGAAAATACTTTCACATTTTATTTTCATCCCAGCTGATAAACAATAATCTCTTTTATTTCCATCTCTCTATTTCTCCATACATTCATCTCACTCCAGCAACACACATTACACTATTTCCCAGCTTCTTTCAGATCTGCTATATTGTCAGGGGACTCAAAACGCTAAATGTTTTTCTTTCGACAGAGGCTGCCAATCTTGCTCCATTTCCCTAGCACTCTAATTCCTTTTGGTTCTAATCTGCAGTATCTTTCTTTGTTTGATTTGGCTTCTATTTTTGTTATTTGAGAGGACATTGGCCCATTGAGCCCACATTGACCCTGTGCAGAGCATTGCACACAGACCCACCTCATTCACTATTCCTGCACTTCCCTTGGCTAGCCCGCTTCCTCCAGTATCCCAGCATTTCCCAAAGTGAACGCACCTAGCTGCTCACGATGGGTAATTTAGCATCATCAATTCACCAAATCTATTTGTACTGTGGGAAGAACTTGGAGCACCTGGAGGAAACACTTACTGGCATGGGGAGAAGTTGAAAACTCAATACAAATAGTCCTGCAGGTGGAAGCTAACTGAAACCCTTGTACTGTGAGACAGTCGTGCTAAACATTGGGACACCATGTTCCCCTCCCGCTCGCTCTCATACCTGATCCCTGGTACTGTGAGACAGCCGTGCTAACCACTGAGACACCATGTTCTCCTCCCCCTCCCACTCCCCCAAAACTTGGTCCCAGGTACTGTGAGACAGCCGTGATAACCACTGAGACACCATGCCCCCTCCCCCTCCTGCCCAAACCTGGTCGCTGATATTGTGAGACAGCTGTGCTAACCACTAAGAGACCATATCCCCCTTCCCACCCACTCCCCAACCAGGTCCCTGGTACTGCCCAAATCCAGGGCCCTGGCACTGTGAGACAGCAATGCTATCCACCGAGACACCATGCCCCTGCCCCATCCTCTCCCCCCAAACCGAGTCCCTGGTACTGTGAGACAGCAGTGCTAACCATTGAGATACCATGCCCCTCTCCCCTTCCTCCACCAAACTGGGTCCCTGGTACAGTGAGACAGTCGTGCTAACCACAGAGACTCAATTGCCCCATCCCACTCTCCCTCCCAAACTGTGTCCGTTGTACTGTGAGACAGCCGTGCTAACCACTGAGGCACAATGCCCCGTCCCCCTCCCCTCCCCCAACCGAAGTCACTGTGCTCTGGAATACTGTGGAAAATGTAAACCTGAAATGCAAACAGTAAACAGTGACCAATCCCACAGATGTTTCACGGTCTGGAGGGAGAAGCATAGGGAGCATATTGAGTCTGATATGATCCTCTTCTGAAAAACTCATATTGGACTCAAAAGGTTAATTGTGTTTCTCTCTGCTCAGAACCTGTTATGGTTTTCCAGCACTTTCAACGTAGTTACTCTTTTGGATTGTGTATATTTGTCTGATCTGAAAGGGAACAGTGAAGCTGCCATTTCTGTTGACTCCCAAGTATTTGGTTATGGTTTTTGATGGAAAATTAAAACTCTGTGCGTGACAGCTCCCTAAATACCGATAATTTATTGCCACTGTCAGAATGCATTTTGAAAATGTTGAACTCGGTGGTCATGACATCATACAATCAATCCTCTGAAAATAACTGGTTGAAGTACTGATCCCAATTGTTATCAATGTCTTATCATGCTCCTAATGTCACAGGACCTATTCACGCAGTGTTTGGGAAGGCACTCGGAAGGGCAGAGTTTATTTATCATCCCCAATGGCTCTGAACTAAGCGACTCAGAGTTGCCCTGTTTTACCTCTTCAAACCAAAGTGATACAGATCCACACAGAGCTGTTTGTAGGAACATTCCAAGATTTTTAACATACATTTGTGAAGGAACATCAAATTATTCCCTGGTCAGGGTGACATGCAACTTGGAAGATACATTAAAGAGACTGCATTTCCCATTGTTCCCATTACTAGTGCAGAATGTTCTCTAATTCCCATTGATCACAGTTTTGCTCAGGGTCCTTGATTCCACCCTCAGTCAAGTCCTGCTTCAACTGAAAGGGCAGTCACTCTGATCTCACCTCAAATTACATTGGAATGTCAGTTGAAAGAATAAGGAGCAAAAGACAAGAACACTGTTTGTTTGAACAATGTCCTCACAATATGCAAAAGAAAATTGATGCATGGTTTTCCTTAATGCATTACTTCAACATGACATCACATTTTAAACAATGTTCAAATCGGTGGGTGTTTGTTCTTTTAATTGGCTTCCAATTCAACGTAGAAATGAGAACGTGAATTGCTCATCTGTAATGTGTTTGTTACCAGAATTGAAATCAATCGCTATCATCATTGTTTTAGCTCTTTCAAACAAAATTAATGCATGAGCCTGTGTCCATCCTGCAGATGAAAAAGATCTTTCAGCTCTGACTACTGCAGCGGATATTGTAAAGAATAAGTTCCAGGCCCACATCAAATGGAAAGTTTGCAGTGCACGGTGTCAAAAGCTAGTCCAAGGTTAATGATTTCCAAGCCTTATGAATAATACATGCAGAGGGGAGGGGTATTAAAGCAGAATTCAGCTCCATGCCCAAAATACTATTTGTGGCTCCCTCACAAAAGACCACAACTGATTGACGCTGTAAATTCACTAAAATATGAAAAACAAGTGGCTGGAATTCTCAATTCTGCAACAGCATCTGCAGAACAGGAAGAAAATTAAGGTTTGTTTCTGAAATTCATAAATGTTGATGATAAGAATGTGGGAGATGGTGGGGATATTGGAGGATGATAAAGAATGTTATGGATGACACAATGATTAACCGGGTGGATCACAGTAAGCAGAAACATGTTAGGGTACAGGAGGGTACAAACAGATTGTTCAGATGGCCAGATCAATGGCTGATGAAAGGCAACACTGAAATATGTGAGATGCTGCACTTTGGAAGATGTAACAAGACAAGAAAAACTCAAACCATGAAGATAGGCTAGATTTGCTTTTGGAGCAGAGAAGGATGAGGGTTGAACCTAACAGCGGTGTATAAGAGCATGAGAGGTATGGGCAGCGTGAACAGACAATAGCTGTGCCCCTTAGTCAAAGGGTCAAAACCAAATGTACATACGTTTTAAATGAAAGAGAAGATGCTAAGAGAGGATTTGTGGAGTCTGTTGTGAACTCAGAGGATGATATGTGTCAAGAATGCATTGCCTAGGGGTATGGTTTAGGAATGTAACCTCAAAAACTTTATAAAACACTTGTAGCAACACTGGATGTTCCAGACTCGATGGGCCTTGTCTTTGTTACATGATTCCATGTGGTTGCAGCCATGAAAGCTTTGATATATTGTGAAGCACGAGCCAATGGACCTTGTTGGTTTGTTCCATCGAATTGTGCTCAGTAAGTGGCGAGATTACAAACCAGCATCATCCCATGGAGTATCAACACTTATTCAACTTAGGACAGCCCAGCCATCTCTGAAAACATCCAAGATAATTCACATGCTCAGTGCAAGCATCATTCATCAAAAGTACTAAGGTTATTCCAGCTATTTGACACTATTATTTAAAGGAAATCAATAACATAGATCAGACTTCCCTTCATTATTACACAGACTTGTAGCAGTAAGATTGCCATTTCTCTGAAAAATAATAAATTCCATCCCAAACGTTCGCTTTGACAATGAGGCAGTTTTCCTGTGGTTTCCTGCGAGCTGTTCATCACCGCATGGTGGCTTATTTAACACTCAATCCACGACCAGTAATATTTACTCCCAGCTAAACCAGCACAAGAGATGCACTGCTGGCACTCCCTCTCAACAGCCACTTGCATGGACCAACATCAACTGGACTGGAATGGCATATAATCCTGGTCGAGCTCTGTTAAAATCCCAAGTGAATTGAAAAGATAATCAGACTTTCTGATAATTATTGAACAATGTAGAAATTTTATTGGTCTGATGGGTATGACGCTGCCTTTGAAATTTTGTGATCTATTTCCATGAAACCGTTTCATACATATATTGAAAGAACAAAAAAGCTCAAGTCATGTATATGATAAGAGAACGCAGCATTTAAACACAAATGCCACGGCACAGTAGGCTATTAATCTTCAGGTAACTGGGATTAATGTAGTTTGGTGTTTTCTGGCTGGCGTAGATGCATTAGGCTGATGGCCTGTTTGTATGCTGTGTGACTATCACCTAAATTGTTGAAATCAGAGAATGTAGTCTCACTATTTCCATAGATTGTGAGTATCAAATGGGTAAGAATACAATCTCCAAGGTCACAGAGCACACCGACTTGAAGCTATATCATTCTCCCTTCACTATCAAATGGTTCAGAACCCCGTTTCTCTCTTTGTAACATAGCTGTTAGTGTTCCTGCACCACAAGAACCCCTGGCTTCCATATTCTGAATACAAATTAGACATACGCCAGTGAATGCCGGCCTTGCTATCGAAACTCACCTCCCAAGAATAAATGAAAGGAACCTGTACTATGAAAGACATCCATTCGACCCAATCTGATTTCCAAAGCAGTTTCAAGGGAGGCTTTCACTTTGCCCTCTGCTCCTGATCTATCTCCAAAAACATGAACCTATCCTGAGTGCTTTTTCCAGGGCTGTTTAAAAGTCACATGTGGAAAGTTGTGCATAATAATCTGAAAGGAGAAGTCTGCATGTTCATGAGAATCGTCTCATAATTTTTCAGTATCTAAAAAACAACAGAAATGTCGAAACTAGCATCAGGTGTAAGTCACCAATACAGCTCCATCATGCGATAAGATCGTGGATGATCTGATTGTGACCTCAACCACACATTCCTACTTTGCCCTTACAACGTTAATGCGTCACTCTTAGTCAAGAATCTACCTGCCTCTGCCTTAGCAGTATTCAATGTCTTATCCTTCATTTCTATCTGGGAAGAGAGTTCACAAATACACAACACTTTGAGTGGGTTAAAACAACCAGCATCTTCTTTATTAAGATATTCTTCTGTTTTATTGTCCATTCACTGCTGGTAATCTCTCTCACAAACTGAAATATTGTTTCAGAGTTCAAATTGAAAAGACTACTTGGAATATTCTGGTGTTAACAAGATCACATCTTGTTCGCCTAAATTCGAGCAGATCCAGAGTCAATCAGTTCAAGATTTCCTACTGAAATAAACTTCCTCACATGAGTTAGTTGAGTGAAACTTCTCTGAACTGATTTGCATGTCATTATGGCAATCGCTCTCTCAATGTAGACTCGCCACTACCCTGCAAAACTGTGGAAAATCTTCCATAATTTTGAACGTATTGTGTTTGAGCAAGTTTCTACATTTATCTTACCTCCCTCAAAACTTTATGTACACCTAAAGGTTTTATTTTGTAATCGGAGTGCCCGGTTCCTCTGTGCCTCAACCCAGTCTCTCCATTGAAATAATACACTGCCTTTCAATTCTACCCGGCAACATCTTTGAGCACACAGTTTTTCATACGATGCTGCATACAACAATATTTGTCTGTTCACTTGATCCACCTTAATCTATTTATAGACTCATGTCCTCTTCATACCTTGCTTTCCGAACAGTTTCAAATGTCTGCATTCTTCCCTAATGCTGACAGAATATTTGGCCAGATAACTAGATTGTGGCCAATGGAATTGACAATGTAATAGTATTAATCAATGTCTAAACTATGAACTTGTGACAATGCTAAAATGTTTTATATTCCCATCACTCAGTTCCCAAAACTCAAAGTAGGGACAGATGGTGTAGAATCCGAGTGTTACAATTGAGGAACGGAAAAGGTGAAAAAAGGTGCAGGCCTACAAATCACAGTCAGGAGCTGTGGCGGAGGACACATTAGGAGATAGAAAAGATGTTTCGGAAAGTGATTGGGGGGATTTCAATTTGCAGGTGGACTGGGAAAATCAGGTTGGTAGTGGTTTGCAAGAAATGGAATTTGTGGAATGTCTATGAGATAGCTTTTTGGAGTAGCTTTTTGTGCAGACAACGAGGAAACGGGCAATACTGGATTTAGAGTTGTGCAATGAGGCAGACTTGATAAGGGAGCTTAAGGTAAAGAAACTTTTATGAGGCAATGATCATAATATCATTTAACATACTCTTCAATTTGAGAGGGTGAAGGTAGAATCAGAGTGAACAATATTACCGCTGAATAAACGCAACTACAAAGGCATGAGGGAGGAACTGGGTTAGATTGACTGGGAGAATAGGCTAGCAGGAAAGATAGTGGAACAGTAATGGCGGGAGTTTCTGGGAATAAGTCAGGAGACACAGCAGAAATTCATCCCAAGCTAACAGACGCATGGGATAGGGAGGATGAGGCAACAATGGATGACAGGAGAAATCAGGGTTAGCGTAAAAACAGAAGAGAAATCAGATAACATGGCAAATGCCAGTGGGAAACCAGAGGATTTGGAAGCTTACAAATACCAATAGAGGGCAACAAAATAAGAAATAGTAGGAAGAAGATTAAATATGAGGGTAAGTAATATAAAAGACTGTAAGAGATTCTTTAGATTTGTAAAGGGAAAAAAGAGAGGCAGAAATAGACATTTGTCGCGGAATATGACGCTGGAGATATAGTAACGGGGACAAATAATGGCTGAGAAACTGAACAATCATTTCGCGTCACATTTCACAGTAAACGACACGAATAGGATTCCCAAAAATTCAAGATAGCGAGGGGACAGAGCTTATTAGGAGACGTTGCTCTAAAAACTAAATGGGTAAATAAACTGGACCAGTTGGACAATATTCCAGAGTTCCAAGGGAGATAGCTGAAGAAATAGTGGAGATATTTGTGGTGATCTTTCATGAATTTCTGAAATCAGGGAGAGGCTCAAAAGCCTAGAAAGTTGCAAACGTGACAGCCTTTTTAAAAAGGGAACAAGGCAAAAGGCAGAAAGTGACAGACCAATTCGCCTAACCTCAGTCATGTGTAAGATCCTGGAATCCATTGTGAAAGATGAAATTTCTGAATACTTTCAAGTGAACTGTAAAATTAGGCAAAATCAGTATGGTGTCATTAAGAGGACGTCATGCCTCATAAATCTGTAAAAGTTATTTGAGGATGTAACAAGCAAGCGAGACAAAGGAAAGCCAGTGGATGTTATCCACCTGAATTTCAAGAAGGACTTTGGAAAGGTGCCGCACAGGTGGCTGCTGAGTAAAATAAGGCCCCATTTTTTTCGAGGTAAGTTACTAGTGTGTGCAGAAGCTTGGCTGTCTGTCAGCAAGTAGAAAGTGGCGATAAAGAAGTCCTTCTTGGGATAGCAGCCGATGACAACTGGTGTTCCGCATGGCTCAGTGTTGGGACCAGAACGTTTTACTTTGTGCATTAACCATCTACATTAAGGAACTGAGAGTATTCTGGCTAGGTTTGTAGATGATACAAAGGTAGGTAGAGGGACAGGCAGCACTGAGATAGCAGGGAGGCTGCAGAAGGATTTAGACAGGGTAGGAGAGTGGGCAAAGAAGTGGCAGATGGAGTACATCTTGGGAAAGCCTGATGTGATGCACTTTGTGAGGAGAGAGATCGGCATGGACTATTTTATAAATGGAGAGAAAATTCAGAAGTCCGAAAAGCAAAGAGAGTAGAGAGTTCTAGTACAGGATTGTCTCAAAGTCAACTTGCAGGTTGAGTCAATAGTTAGGAAGGTGTTGCATCTGCTGCACAGTTTGCTTAAATTCTTCCATTCTGCAAAAGAAATGAGTCAACTCTTACAAACAATAATATTTGTTTATTGAGCAACTCAATGTTAGGACAATAAAGTTTACTATAAAGCAATGAAAAGTACTGCAAACTGTCTTATTTTTAACTTAACTTTGGCTGATCGTGTACCACCACACTAGAACTTATGCAGGCTCCACGTGGTGATGCATTTTATTCCTCCGATGGTCTTGAAGTTGCTTTCTTTCTCAGGATTATTCTCCAGTTGCCGCACTCTGGGGTTATGAGGTGATTCTTATCCTTCCTAGTCTTCAAGCCCTTGGGAGGGTATGGATGATCTGCCAATGGAATGATCAAGTTCATTCACCCAGATCAATCAGACTCAACCAGGGGTCAACATATTGATGGCACAAGGGCTACATTCCATTGTACCATTGAAGTCCAATTTCAGGTGGGTATTGCAGAGTCTGTAGTTGTCAGGTTTTTTTGCAAACCATCTGTGGGTGGCTGCAGCTTGTCTGGATTCTGTTTACTCAAGGCTGGGATCCATTTCCCAACATGCTTCAATCATTGTTCATTTTTAGAATTCCGTGGTAAGTTTATTAATGTCCATCATGTGTTTATTGTTTCTGGTGGCCTATCCGGTCAGAAAGGAGGAGAAAGTGAGGGCTGCAGATGCTGAAGATCAGAGCTGAAAATGTGTTGCTGGAAAAGTGCAGCAGGTCAGGCAGCATTCAAGGAGCAGGAGAATCGACGTTTCGGGCATGAGCCCTTCTTCAGAAAGGCAAATACAGTGATGGCATTTATTTTGGGAGGACTTGAATATTAAAGCAGGGATGGTTTTATGAGGTTTTACAAGGCTCTGATCAGACATATTTGAAGTATTTTGCAATAGCATCATTTAAGATATATCTAGACAGATACATGAATGGGCAGGTAGCAAAGGGATACAGACCCTCAGAAAATATGCGGAAGATTTAGACAGAGAATCTGGAACAGTGCAGGCTTGGAGTGCTAAAGGGCCTGCTCCTGTGCTAGAATTTCCTTTGTTCTTCGTTCTTTATTTTTGATTCTAAAAATTGTAAGTTTTCAACTTATTGAATGTTACAATTTAAAAACAGAAACCATTTATTTATTTGACAGTGCATGTTAAATTATTGTCATTTCTAAATTAGAGTCAGAGTCATAGAGATGTACAGCATGAAAACAGACCCTTTGGTCCAGCTTGTCCATGCCAACCAGATATCCCAACCCAATCTAGTCTCACCTGCCAGCACCCGGGCCATATCCCTTTATACCCTTCCTATTTATATACCCATCCAGATGACTTTTAAATGTTGCAATTCTATCAGCCTCCACCATTTGCTCTGGCAGCTCATTCCATACACGTACTACCCTCTGCATGAAAACGTTGCCCCTTCGGTCTCTTTTATATCTTTCATCTTTCACCCTAAACCTCTGCCCTCTAGTTCTGGACGACCCCATACCAGGGAGAACACCTTGTTTATTTACCCTATTCATGCCCCTCATGATTTTATAAACCTTGATAAGGTCAACCCTCAGCCTCCGACACTCCAGGGAAAACTGCCCTAGTCTAATGTAAGATACAAACTCAATAAAATTATACGAGACCACCAAAGCTGGAAACAAGACAATTTAATGAACGATCTTGCAAGAAAGGACCCCAATTGCAGAAAGCAATTGAAGTGAAGAGAATTCAAAGCACTACATGGTTATACCTTTGAGCTGCGTGAGGTCATCTCTCCAGACTCCTAATTCCCCAATCTCTCTTACTGTGCCATACCACTGCCCAGCTGCGCTCCACCCTTATGACTTCCCCCTTCCTCAGGTTGGAAACCTTCCTCTCTGTAAGTGCTGACACACACATTATTTTATCGACAGTACATAAAGATCTGGTTTAACATTTTGTATCAATTCTGCCGGTACATTCCATCCTCGGACATTTCATTAATTGTTATCATTTTGTATAGCCCAAGCATTTCGGTTATCGCAGCTTTTTGCTGAAAACATAATTTTTAGAAAGCACTTATTTGCAATAATAATTACACACCAAAGTTAGTATTTAATTAATCACACTTATACACTGAAAAGTAGAGATACTCTTCCCTAAATACCTGTAGAGTTAATAGTTCTCTTTCTGTACCCCTTTCTTGTATGCTTTTTCTATATCTACAAAAACAACACTTTTCCCCATTTCTAACAACTCCCCCATTTCTTTTCTTTTACCATTTATTGTTTTTGCAATTTTTATTTTCTGCCCTCTTTTCACCCTAAGGTGTAGAGGTTCACAATCCTGCCGTTTCTGCTCTCCTAAGTCTGTTTTTTTTTTAACTCTAGGAGTAATCTATTACTCTCTCTTTCTTGTGTACTTACTTTTGTCATGATCATCATTGATTGTTGTCCTCCTAAGAACATTATCTACTTACTCATTATCCACTTTAACACGTTAAATCCTATTATTAAACCTACTATTATCAGTAATACATAAATGCCTAAATTAGCTAACCATTTTCCCCAACCGGTCAGTCCCCAGTCACCCCATCCCCATCTTTCATCTTTTCGGAATTCATCCGCAATTTCTCTTTTATTCTTTATCTTTTTCATTAGTATTTCTGCCTTATCTTCATCGATGGAAGAGGTGTCTGGGATGAAATTGCAGCATTCCTTACAATCAGCGCACAGGTTCCCCCTTTATCGGCCAAGAGGTAGTCTAAAGCCATTGGATTCTGTAAAGCTGTTAGTCTTGTTGCTATCATTTCGGTAGTTATGGCAGATATCTGCAATTGAATTTCTCCCATTGCGCCGGCAATATCTTTAATTACATTTTCAAGGGCAGCCGCCAGTTTCTGTATTTCCACCCCTGCCCTTGCAGTGCCGTAGTTTGGGAGTAGTGTCCACAACAGACGGTCTCCTTCATAGACCTCTCGGGTCTTACATCTTATCCCCCCTCCTTTCTCAGGTTGGACTCATGTTTTTCTATTCGGAGGTGAGGAACAATATAAGCAAGGTAACAGCAGCCACTCCAGCCTTACTGGTTGTGAGGCAGTTTTTATTTCTACACATTCGGTCACGCGAATGTATTATTTTTATCAGGAATAAATGGATAGGCCTTCAAAACACATACCCAATATGTTCTATTTAATATTCGGGGAGTGGTCGTGGCAGTGGCTTGGCTGGTGTAGACATAAGATGATTTTTCTAATTGGAAGGGTGTGGCGTCATTCTGATTATAGAAACAGGTGGTATTCATGGCTCCTTTCTGTGGGGAAATTCTAAGGCTATCAATAACACCCTGGGTTTTCGGGGTTGGCTTTGGGAACCATCCCGCAAAGTTATATTTGCTCCTTTCATCTTCCCACTTTGTATTATTTGAGCCTGAGTCAAATTGTTGTACATCATACACTTCTCTTTTGGTGAGCAGTATTACCGAGGTGGGGATCCCAGATTAGCCATGGTGTGGGACCTCTGCACAGACGCAACAGTCGGCAAGTCCCTCTTGATAAGAATATTTTTGGCATAGTGTAGTGAAGTGATTTTTCCTGTTTCCTTGAACAGTTAGGACTACTAACGTTATAATACTATACCAGTACCCACCCATCTATGAACCCTGCCTATCGCCCTATCTTAATCTTTTTAGGCGTCAGGGAGAGGTGAATGCACACAACCCTTACAATCAATACAATGTATATATCAGCAAACATTAAAAGAGTCTTTTATCTTAGTTCATTCATTCTTTCTCAGCTTAACTTTCAGAGGGTTGCCGGGAGGATGAGCATGCCACTCCGCCACTCGGGTGTTCACAGGACATTTGACGCGAGTGTGATGGCTCCACCCTTTCTCAGCAGTCTGGATAACTGTCTCAGGCTTGAGGAGGGTTAGGAATGGTCCCTCCCAGCTCGGGTGGGGTTTGGTATCTTTCCAGGCCTTGATCAGTATCCAATCACACGGTTGTCGAACTCATATGGAGGTATCTGGGTCAACAGAGCCTTCTTCCTAAGGACAGACAAAGAAGAGCCAAACGCCACAATATAGTTCTTATCATTGAACTCTACAGTTGGTAATTCCCCTCTTCCACCCAAGAAAGGTAATTCCAAACATCATCTTATGATGCGTAGCAATGCGATAGGTAAACGTTTTGTCCATGGTAATCGAGTCTCTATGACTAGCTTAGATAATTACTTCTTTAAGATTTGATTCATTCGTTACACCTGCCCAGAGGAGGGTGGGTGTCAAGGGGTGTGGAATTCTCAAGGGATCTCGAATCCTGCCATTACTCCTTGTAAGGTCTTAGAAGTAAAATGGCTACCTTGGTCTGAATCTATAGTTTCCACTATTCCATATCATGGGATGATATGTTCAAGGAGGTTTTCACCACTCCTTTTGAGATGGCTAATGATATTGGGAAAGCTTCAACCCATCCGGTTAAATGGTCTACTAAGATTAACAGGTACTTCTCTTTTCCCACTGGGGGTAGATCGGTGTAATCCACCTGTATATTTTGGAAGGGTCTCACTCCTGTGTGTCTTCCTCCTTTGAAACCTTCCCTTATTATTTTATACATACTTAGAATCAGTGTAAATTGTCCCATCCCGATTCTCTAAGTGTTTTAAAGCTTGATTTAATGCGTACAATTCACAGGTCTGGCCTGACAATGTGTTAGGCAGCCGGTCTGCCTCCACTGTTTGGTTTTTATTACAGTCCACTACTGCATATCCATTGTGTCCTTTTCCTTCTACTACTCTCGATGATCCATCTATAAACAATCTATCCCGTCATGTCTAATTTTGATTTGATACTCTATGATATCTAAACAGGCATGTTCTGGATTCGCGTTTTTCTAGAGGTTTTCCCTTCCATAAGAAGGTAGCTTGGTTTAGACTGGTGTCTGTTGTTAACATCTGGTCATCATTTTCCATCAGGATGGCCTCGTCAACCATCTCCCTGCCTTTTGATTTAACACAGTTCTGACTTGATGGGGGGTACTAACTACTATAAGGCTGCGCCATCTTCTGTCTTTGCAGCTCTCAAATCATTTAATCCGTTTTCCTCCCCCACAGCAAACAACGGGACACCCCGAAGATCTGAAACGGTAGGTATCAGGGAGTATATCACTGCTCCTTGTCGACCTTTTCGACCAGTCCATTTCTCGTTACTTCCAGGTCATGCACCTTCTGATGTCCATTTATATGAACTCCCACTATTTCTCTCTGAAGTAACAGAGATTCAGCATTTTTTAATCAATTCTTCATGAACTAGTTCTTTTCCTCTGCTATTTATCAGTCCACTTTCTTGCAAATTTTGCTTTGAAAGTACGTGCACTCCAAACATATATTTGGAGTCTGTACATATCGTTCCTTTTTTTGTTTTCTAAGTGTCTGAGCGTTCTTTCTAGGGCATAGAGTTCACACGTTTGAGCTGACCAGCCGTTAGGCAGTCTTTAAACCTCGATAATGCTTCCCTCTATCCTGTCTACTATAGCATATCCATTGTGCCTTTTACCCTCAATCATCCGGGAGGACACGTCGATAAACAACCGAGCTCCTGCATGCAAAGGTACATCTCTTAAGTTCATTCGCACTTTAGTCGGATATTCAGTAATATCAAGGCAGTTATGTTATGGATTGCCAGGGGCCACCTCTCTCTCTCTGCCACAGAAATGCAGCTGGATTCAAACAACTATCTGTGACTAACACTAGGTCATCCTGTTCTATTAAGATTGTCTCATATTTCAACATCCTAGAGTCTGTGAGCCATTGTCCTACATTCTGATTTAAGAATTATTTGCCTTTTACTCCAGAAACCTTGAGACCTTTGTTAGTTAATTTAACACCGCTAGGTCTAAAGCTTTGGGATGATCGTGCTGCTCCTGTATCCACTAAAAACACTGTTTCCTCTCCTTCAGGTCCCACCTTTAGATTTATCAAGGGTTCCTGGTGGGTCTCAGGAAGAAGGAACCCCCGACTCCCCTATTCTTCATCAAACGTCATCAACTAATCTGCCTGTCTTACTTCAAAGGCTTTCACAAAATTCTGAGATCGAGGTGCTGCCTCTTTGATACCCAAAATGACCATTTCTCGAAAGTCACTCATTTCCGCTATCGTGTTCATCCATACCCCTCCAACGTGGGTTCACTGGGGGAATTTGGTTTTGGCTGGTATCACTCCATCACCCACCAGAATTCTCGTTCCATTCCCTCAGAGCAGCTCTTCTAATCATGCCCCTTTCTTCTCCTTACCGTGTATGATGAAGACTACTAAGGCTCCCCTAAATGTAAGTTACCGACTCTCCTCTACCAATAAGGCCATTGCTACCACTGCCTGCACACACTCCGGCCTGTAATGTAGCTTTCCATTCTTTAATTAACAATTAATTAATGCAGTCATGTTTTACATTAACCATGAATCAATATGACAGGTCACTAAGAATGTATGAAGGAATCCTGACAATTAATATTGATTCTGGCCAGCACAATTGAATTATTATAAATGTTATATATATAATTCAGGGTGGAAACGCAACAAATGACTAAAACATTTTAAAAACTGTAATCGCGCAGTTCTGTTTGTTTACCAGTCACTTATGACTTCTCATTCTGTTTCTGTAATTGTTTTGCTCGAGCACATTCATTTTTAAGAACCTCAACAGATTCCATAGCACCATTTGTGGGTAGTTCAATCCCCAATTTGGTGGCAATATCTCGTCATGAGCGCAAAACTGATTCTTCGTGTCTCTCATCACAAATCTGTTGCCATAATCCAATTAACTTTTTCGTTCCCACTCCCTTGGGCTTAAAATTTAAGGATGACCTTGCTGCCCCCATATCGACTAGGAAAACTACGTCCTCTTTGTAAGGTCCCACCTTTAAATTTATCAAGTGTTCCTGGTGGGTCCCCGGGGACAAGAACTCCTGACACCCCTATTTTTTATCAAGGTTCATAAACGACACTGCCTTTACTTCCTTTTTTTGATCTGGACACTCTCTCTTAAAGTGACCTGTCTTTCCACTGTAATAACATCCCGCCTGTGGGGATTTCCACTCTGATCCTTGTTCCTGTCCATCAGACCCCTTAATATCTCCTCCCTGATCTATTTTCCTCCCTTTAATTTCAACACACTGCCCGCCACCATTCCGGTTTCCTTCTCCTTTTAGTTTTGTCATTTTCTTTCTGCTTCTCAGGTTACGTTGCCAGATCAATTTCTGAGCCGATTTAACCAACTGAACAGCTTTAAGGCAACCTCATGGCCATTCCTCATCACCCAATGTTTTGTTTTGACCTTGATTTTGTAAAAAGAAATATTGCAATATTTTTTTACTCCCTGTAATCTCAAATATCAACTCATGCTTGTCTAACTGTAATGCCTAAATATACATTTAGGAATCTTACATATAATATAAATTCATTTTTTCAGTGTTTAATATTTAAAATGTAAAATGCATACAGTTCCCAAATTTGAAATCCACTATAATTACCCGGTTTTAGTTCCTTGATCCAAAATTAGTATTCTTAACTAGTCCTGACCAGTAGTTGTTCAATTATAATGCTATAGGTCATCTTAACAAAAACTTCTAATGCATGAATAATGGCCGAATCCAAGGTCACCGAGTTTAACCATAGGATTTTCTTTTTTTTATTATTTATTACAATCTAATGTTAAAGTGAGACTTCAACTGTCCTCCACAAATCGCTTTTATGTAAGGATAAAAGAGATTAGTTAGAAACTAATAGTAAGGTAGTCATAACCTGTAAAAAGAGCAGGTGTTAACATTTTATTTCAAAATCTTGAAAAATTCTTAAACTTAAAAGAAATCATGTTAAAATTTCCATAATAGAAATCAGATTCAAAACAGTCCCGGATCTCAAGCTCCAGGGAACATTCAATCACGAACAAACAAATGTGCATTCAGACTGAATCACAAAGGGTTAACTTTCTACTAGCTGTACAGCTCTTCTCTCTCTCTCTCACACACACACACACACACACACATACATACGCACACACACAGAGACACTGTAATTCACAGACACTTTGAGTTTCCTGCAATGACTCCCCTATGTTTTGAATATTTTTCTGGATGTCTGGCTTTATGTAAGTTACGAAGTGTACCCTCAGTAGCCCTTCGGCTACTCGCCCTTCTGACATGAAGCATAATCTGATTCCTCCTGACTGTCAGGCTGTTTTCTATTGACATTTTATAATTTGTTTTTTATCCTTTCCGCGCGTCCGAGGATTGTTTTTCCACTCTCGTAACATTTTTCCTAAAGGCCTGTCCGTTGGAATGCGGTCCTCAGACATCCATTTAATTTCCCCTTCTACACTTAAATCACTAATATTATGTCCAATTTCAATACTCGGCTGTTTCTTTATGTAATTTAATTTACCTTACTGAGATTCGGTGTCACCTTCTTCAGCACCCACTTCAGGGTACTGACCTTCACGCTCGGGATTTCCCCTCTTAACATCCGGTCAAAGGCTGGGTGGTCGAATCAGGTAAACACCTCACTCATCAGATTAATTTAGCCAATTAAAGACCTTAATTTATGTGTTGCCAATTCCTCGTACTTTTCGTACGTGCCCGAGCACCAAGGCAATAGGTATAGCTCCATTTTCATACCTTGGTCTGTGCACAAGCGTTATCTGGTCGAATGCGCGCCCCGTCTCGCGGCAATAGCAGACAGCAAAAACCGTTGTCAATCTTGGTCGCTCGAAATTTACCTTTACCCGGGTCTTATGTACATAACCTGACCGAACCACCACGTTGTAGTGCCCTTCGCACCGCGGCGAAACAGCAAGTACTGCTGCAAATCCCGGCCGCCCGAATACAGGTCTTAAGTTTATAAGAGTTACCCGACCAACCCGCCGTGTCTCAGTGCGCCTCGCTCGTGGCAACCCGCCGCGTCTTTTTTCACCTTGTCCATGGCAAAGACTAACAACAAATATCGCTGCAAATCTAGATCGGTGTTGTGTTCATAATTGCTACCCGACAAACCACCACGTCTCAGCGCACCTAGAAGCACGGCGAAACAGCAACTACTGTTGCAAATCCCGGCCGCCTGCGAATGCGGGTCTAAAGTCCATAAGAGTTACCTGACCAACCCGCCGTGTCTCAGTACGCCTCGCTCGTGGCAAAGATTGACTACAAAACAAAACCCGCTGCCTACCCCGGTCGACTGGATAATACTTATTTAAGACCTTTTTCTTACCCGGATCTTGTACACAGAGTTACCCGACAGAACCCACCGCGTCGCGTCTGCAGGTCTTGTTTCCGGGATCTCTCAGTCCGGATCTCGCTCGCCCGAGCCGCCGCGGCAATGGGGGAACTAGAAATCGCCGAAATCGGCGGGGTGCACCTTCTCCGATTTTTCCGAAATTGCTGAGCGACCGTAGCTTGGGATCCCAGGACGAGCACCCAAATCTGTAAGAAACAAACTCAATAAAATTATACAAGACCACCAAAACTGGAAACAAGACAATTTATTTTACAATCTTGCAAGAAAGGAACCCAATTGCAGAAAGCAATTGAAGTGAAGAGAATTCAAAGTACTACATAGTTATACCTTTGAGCTGCGTGAGGTCATCTCTCCAGACTTCTAGTTCCCCAATCTCTCTTACTGTGCCATACCACTGCCCAGCTGCGCTCCCCCTTTATTACTTCCCCCTTCCTCAGGTTGGCAACCTTCCTCTCTGTAAGTGCTGACACACACATTATTTTATCGACAGTACATCAAGATCTGGTTTAACATTTTATATCAAATCTGCTGGTACATTCCATCCTCGGACATTTCATTAACTTGTATCATTTTGTACAGCCCAAGCATTTTGGTTATCTCAACTGTTTGATGAAAACATCATTTTTAGAAAGAACGTATTTGCAATAATAATTACACACCAAAGTTAGTAATTAATTAACCACAAGTATACACTGAAAAGTAGAGATACTCTTCCCTAAATACCTGCAGAGTTAATAGTTCTCTTGTTGTACACCTTTTCTATATGCTTTTCCTATATCTGCACAAACAACACTTTTCCACATTTCTAACACCTATTCAGCCTCTCCCTACAAGTCAAATGCTCCAACCCTGGTAACATCCTTGTAAATCTTTTCTGAACCATTTCAAGTTTCACAACTTCCTTCCGATAGGAAGGAGACCAGAATTGCACACAATATTCCAAAAGTGCCCTCGCCAACTTCCTGTACAGCCACAACATGACCTTCCAAGTCCTGTACTCAATACTCTGGCCAATAAAGGAAAGCATATGAAACGTCTTCTTCATTATCTTATCTATCCACGACGCTACTTTCAAGGAACAATGTACTCCAAGGGCTCTTTGGTCAGCAATACTCCCGAGGATATCACCATTCTGAGTATAAGTCCTGCTAAGGTTTGCTTTCCCAAAATGCAGCACCTCACATTTATGTAAATTAAACTCCATCTGCCACTCCTAAGCCCATTGGCCCATCTGATCCTGTTGCAATCCGAGGTAATCTTCTTTGCTGTTCTCTGCACCTCAAATTTTGGTGTTATCTGTAAACTTGCTAACTATACCTCTTATGCTCGCATTCAAATCAGTTATGTAAATAACGAAAAGTAGTGGACCCAGCACCGATCCTTGTGGCACTCCACTCGTCACAGATCTCTAGTCTGTAAAACAACACTACACCACCACCACCCTCTGTCGTCGTCCTTTGAGCCAGTTCTGGATCCAAATGGCTGGTTCTCCCTCTATTCCATGACATCTAACCTGACTAACCAGTTTCCTATGGGGAAGCTTGTCGATCGACTTACTGAAGTTCAAATAAATCGCGTCCACCACTCTGCCCTCATCAATCATTATTGTTGCTTCTGCAAAAAACTCAAACAAGGTTGTGAGACATGATTTTCCACTCACAACGCCACGCTGACTATCCCTACTCAGTCCTTGCCTCTCAAAATACATGTACATCCTGTCCCTCAGGATTCCCTCCAACAAGTTGCCCACCACCACTGTCAGGTTCACTGGTCTATAGTTCCCTGGCTTGCACTTAGCAAATTTCTTATAAACATTGGCACCACATTCGCCAACCTTAAGTTTTCTGGCACCTCACCTATGACTATCGATTACACAAATATCTCAGTAACAGGCCCAGAAATCCGTTGTCTGGCTTCCCACAGAGTTCTCTGTACACCTGATCAGGTTCCGGGGATTTATCCACTTTTATACGTTTCAAGACATCCAGGACATCCTCCTCTGTAATATGAACATTTTTGAAGATGTCACCATTTATTTCCCTGCATTCTATATCTTCCATGTCCTTTCCAACAGTAAACATTGATGCAAAATACTCATTTGTCATCACCCCCAACTCCTGCGTTGCACACAAAGGCCTCCAAGCTTATCGTTGAGGGGCGCTTTTCTTTCCCTATTTACCTTTTCGTCCTTAATGTCTTTGTAAAATGCTTTTGGATTTTCCTTAATTCTATTTGCCAATGTTATCTCATGTCCCCTTTTCGCGCTCCTGATTTCCCTCTTAAGTATACTCGTATTGCCTTTTGTACTCTTCTAAGGGTTCGCTCGATCTATCTTGTCTGTTCCTGTCATATGCTCCCTTCTTTTTCTTAACCAGACTTTCAATTTCTTTCGTCAAGCAGCATTACGTATACCTACTAGCCTTTCTTTTCACCGTAACAGGAATATGCTGTCTCTGGACTCCGTTACCTAATTTCTGAATGCTTCCCACTTTCCAGCTGCCTCTTTATCTGCGAACATCTGCTTCCATTCAGCTTTTGAAAGTTCTTATCTAATATCATCAAAATTAGCCTTACTCCAATTTAGAACTTCAACTTTTAGATCTGGTCTATCATTTTCCATCACTATTTTAAAACTAATAGAATTGTTGGCAGATAGCTGAAGCTCATACACTTCAGTGAGAATTAAATCGATTGATTATATATAAATGTGCCAGAATGATAATTCTATCTGATTGTTCAATCGTTTGATTACTCTGAATATGCAATCAGTCAGAGGTCAACCACTTTGAAAATGATATAGCGGCAATATATGCATTTGAACACTGGCATTTAGTGTGTAATTGTGATCACCAGAATAATCAGACAACATTTTCTTTTTGGTATAAAACAAAACGCACACTCTTTACTTTTGTATCATAAAGGTTGTTAGGTGTTTAAATTTTAGTTCCATCAATATAGAACCAACTTAATTGTTTTTAGAGATGATGCAATTATTGTTCAGTTGAATAATTGTAGTTCATATCTCATCATTGCCCAATTCACAAACATGGCTAACTCCTGATCATTTTTCAGGTCAGTAAACCCACCACGTTGCAATCATGACCGACATTAAAAATGGATTCCAAAAGGCCTGAATTCAGGCACCGTGCTACTGGACCTCACGGCTGCCTGTGACACTGAGTGAGATACCGGTCTGCTCCAGAATCTGACCAGAAAGTTTCCAAACTGGGTCAGGACAATCAGGAGGTCGGCGTGGAGGCGGAGACGCAAGAAACTTTATCCGCCACTTATTAGCCCTGTCAATGTCCTGTTGCAACCTACAACAGCCTTCCACACTATCCACAACTCCATCAACCTGCATGTCTTCGGTAAACTTACTAACCCATCATTTCACTTCCACATCAAAGTCATTTATAAAAATCAAAAACAGCACAGGTCCCAGAGACGATCCCTGTGCAAAACCACTCCAGGCTGACTACTTTCCATCTGCTACCATCCTCTGTCTTCTATGGGCCAGCCATGCCCGTATCCGGAGAGCCAAATTTCCCTGCGTCCCATTCCTCCTCACCTTCTGAATGAGCCTAAAATGGGGAGCCTTATCAAACGCCTTGCTAAAATTCGTTATCACCACATCTACCGGTCTACCTTCACCAACATGTTTTTTTTGGATCTTCAGATAATTCAATAAGGTTTGTGAAGCATGACGTGCTCCTCACAAAGCCATGCTGACTATCTCTGATCAAATTATCGTTTTCTAAGTAATTGTCAATCCTGCCTCTCAGAAGCGTCTCCAATACTTTGCCCACCACTGATGTAAGACTGACTGTTCGGTCATTCCCAGGGTTATCCCTATTCCCTTCTCTCAACAGGAAATAACATTTGCCACACTCCAATCATTTGGCACCACTCGAGTGAACAGTGAAGACACAACGATCATCACCAAAAACACACATATCTCTGCCATCAATTCCTGGAAAGATCTCGTGTATATCCCATCTGGCACAGGGGATTTATCTATTCTTATGTTTATACTTCAATCAGTCTGTACTTCCGCTCAACTTGTCTACACCCTGTCCAACCAACTGATTGAATGCTTTCCATTTCAATGCTATATACAGTGCTGCCTTCCTGAACAAGTACGGTTCACAACGTCCTGCGAATCACAGATTTTAAAAAAAGGAATGCACCAATCCATTCCTGATAAAGAACTTATGACCGAAACATCGACTTCCTGCTCCTTGGATGCTGCCTGACCTGTTGTGCTTTTGCTGCACTACACTGTTCGACTCTGATCTCTAGCAACTGCAGTCCTCACTTTCTTCATTACTGAGGGATATCCCCTCTGCACACTGAGTGGTAAATTAACCATCAGAAACTCATTGTATGTGGAGCTGACTGCTCAGTTCTGAAAAGTTTCACTTGATAAATACATTTTTTAAAAAATAAATTGCAATTCAACAAATATTCATTCAATCCCAGAGTTACAATTTTGGTTCGTGGTTTGGGCAGCCTGATAACAAATAGAGAATGATTGAGGAATTCCGAGATACAGAGTATTCCAGTTGTTACATTCCAGCTTACATTAATTCTGGGAGCATGATCAGACAGATTTATGAGAAAATGGCATGAATTGACATGTGGACGTGGAACATTTTTGGCATCACAGAGACGTGTTTGAGTGAGGTCAGGGCTAACAACTCAATATTGTGCTTTAGCGGAACTACAGGCAGGACAGCAGAGGGTGTTGAATAGGAGGTGGTGTTGAATTATTAATTAAGGAACAGTTACTGCAGTAAGGAGGGACGATATCTTGGAAGTGTCTTCAAATGAGGCTTTATGGGTCGAGGTTAGTGTCCACGTGATGACAAACACACTGCTGGGGATACTTTATAGAGCCACAGGAAGATGAAAATGCAGGAGCAGATATATAATCAATTCACTAAGGTGCGTAAAAATCAATTCACTGAGGTGTGAAGGAAAGCAGAGATAGGAAAGCAAGACTGGAGATATTACAGAGATAGGAAAGCAACGCTGGAAATATTACAGAGAGAGGAAAGCAAGGCTGGAGATGTCACAGAGATAGGAAAGCAAGGCTGGAAATGTCATGGAAATAGGAAATCATGGCTGGAGATGCTACAGAGATAGGAAAGCAATGCTGGAGATGTTACAGAGAGAGAGGAAAACAAGGCTGGAAATGTTACAGATTAGGAGGAAAGCAAGGCTGGAGATATTACAGAGAGAGGAAAGCAAGGCTGGAAATGTTACAGATAGAAAGGAAAGCAAGGCTGGAGATGTTACAGAGAGAGGAAAGCAAGGCTAGAAATGTTACAGAGAGGAATGCAAGGCTGGAGATGTTTTACAGAGAGAGGAAAGCAAGGCTAGAAATGTTACAGAGAGAGGAATGCAAGGCTGGAGATGTTACAAAGAGAGAGGAAAGCAAGGCTGGAGATGTTACAGATAGAGAGGAAGGCAAGGCTAGAGTTGTTACAGAGAGAGGAAAGCAAGGCTGGAGATGTTACAGTTAGAAAGGAAAGCAAGGCTGGAGATGTTACAGAGAGAGAGGGAAGCAAGGCTGCAGGTTTTACAGAGATAGGAGAACAAGGCTGGCGATGTTGCAGATACAGTAAAGCAAGACTGGATATGTTACAGAGATAGTGTGGCCTGTTCATGCTATAATAGGTTAGATATTTTTAAATTCATTTACAGAATATGGGGAAGGATGAAGCAACCGAAGATTAGAGAGATAGTGAGGGGTGTAGGGGCTGGCAGAATTTACAGCGATAGATGGGTCTGGAGTATGAGATAACGATTGTAGTGATACGGAGGGTTACTGAGATACAAATGAATGATGCAGCTGGAGCAGATGATAGGGAAAGATACAGAAATACAAGTAGATAGTTTAAAAACGGAATTATGCAATGTCTTAATGGAGAAAATATTGTAGAAATCTGTGGAATAGACAAGACACTTGGAGGAATGAAGGAGTGAGACCTTGGACCGTCCAATAACAAAAGTAATAGAGTGGGTGCCATACAGCACAGAAGAGGCCCTTTGATTGATAGTGACAAAAAAATTAAAAACCCTGCAGACCCTGGAAATCCCTCCTTCCTAACATCTGGAGGCTCGCGTTAGATGTGGGGCAGGCACCAACAGACAACTCAAGCAACAATGTGTCATAACGAAACCTCATTGTGTCAGATCAAACACTGACACAGAAACCTCCTGCTGACTCCCTTCCCTCAGCTGATGGATCAGTGTCCCTCTGATGGAAGCCCTGAGAGACTGACAAAGCTGGAGAAGGTATACCACCCAGAACCACCACCCAGACGGGCTCAGCAGCAGCATTGCTTATCGAGATGGTCAGGTTCAAAAGGACATAGCTGCAAGACTGGGTTTGCACTGAGTGGGAAGGGAACGACTGAGAAGGAGAAACATTCTTGACCTTATCTTCACCAACCTACCGGCTGCAGGCACAATGATCGATGACCGCATTGGGAAACGTGACGACCACACACAGTATTTCTATAGACAAAGTCCCACTTTTACATTGTGAATTGTGTGAGTGCGTGAGAGAGAGTGAGAGAGAGTGAGAGAGTGAGAGAGAGTGAGAGAGAGTTTGAGAGAGAGTGAGAAAGTGATTGTGATTGTGAGTGTGAGTGTGAGATTGAGAGTGAGAGTGAGAGTGAGAGCTACGCATGAGCACACATGTGAGATATACTATCACCATGCTCAACGGAACAAATTTCAAAGAGATCGAGAACTCAGCACTAGCCTGTGAGAAGTGATTCGGGTCATTAGCAACAGCAGCAGAATTGTACACCAGCACAATTTTCACTGTCACTGCCTGGTATATGCTCCACTTTACCCTGACCATCAGGCCAGGGGATAAACCCTTGTTCAATGAAGAACATAGGATGGCCGGTCAAGAACAGCACTAAATACACCTCACAATGATGTGACGTTACCAAACAGGACCACTTACTCACCAATAGCATAAACAGCCAGTGACAGACAGATCTAACTAACAAATCAAACCTAATTTCTGCAATCCTGTCACATGCAATCAGCGTGAATTGCGTGGTCAATTAAACAACTCACTGGAAGAGTCGGATACACAAATATCACCTTCCTCAACTATGGAAGGGCCAAGCACAACAATGGAAAAGCTAAGGATGAAACATTCACAACAATGTTCAGACCAAAGCGTCGATGAGATGATCTATTTTAGTATTCTCCAGATGGGAGTCTTCAGCTAATTTGATTCACGGTGTGTGGTAAATCCAAACCGCTGGAGGGATGGGATAATGCAAAGAATGTGGGCCCTGATAACACTCCATTAAAACTGTTCCTGCAGGGATATTGCACTGGCACCTACCTGACAATGTGGGAAACTATCTGGGTGTGCCCTGTACACACACAGACAAAACATCAGACAATTAATGACTGCCCCATTGCTCTAATCCCTATCATTAATAAAGTGGTGGAAGATGTCACTCACAGTGGGATCAAGCTGCAGTTCCTCAGCACCAACCCGCTCACTGAAGCTCAGTTTGGGCTCTCATCCTTTGTGCTCATTGAAGCCTTGGTTTAACGATGTACAACAAGAAAACACACTGCTGAATTCTGGAGATGAGGCGACATTGACTGCACTTAATTTCATCATAACTGCATTTGATCAAGTGTCGTATCCAGGATTGACGGCAAAACTGGAGCAAATAGGAATCGTCTGCACTGGCTGAAGTTATACCTTGTACAAAGGAAGGTGACTGGGGTTGGTGGGCAGCAGCCATCTCAGCTCCAGGACATCTCCGCAGCAGTTCTCCAGGGGAGGGGTTTCTGGGTAAGCCTGTAGATCAGATATGGAAGAGTAAGCCACCATACCCCTACAGAATGATAGGGATGCTTTCTTGATAGACAGAGAAGACTGGTGGCAATTTTACTGGACAGTCATCATGCCTCAAGTAAGGGCGAGGTTGAGTAGGACAGTCCGTTAGTCACCCCAGTTAGTTCAGAAATTGAACCGATACTGTTGGCATTAATAACTAACCGTCCAACTGATTAATCTAACCAAGTCCTCACTCAGATTCTTGGGATAAATATTGTAACATTAATCCGATCAGATATGTTATCAGAAACCTCTGGAGCAGGTCGAACTCGAAGCCAGCTTCCTAGCTCAGAGAGAGGGAGAGCATCAGTGAGCTCTCAGAGTGCTCTCTGTCCTAGGCCTAATCATAAATGACCATCCCGAAGCTCGAAAATCACAAGTGGAGATGCTTGCTAATGATTGGACAATGTTCAACACCATTTATGATTTACTCGGGTACTGAAGCAATCCTTATCGAAATGCAACAAGGACCTGGAAATATGCAGGTTTGTGCTTAATAGTGACAAGTACCATTTCCATTACACATGTGCCAGACAACGATTACCTCTCACAATATAAAATTGAACCATATTCTCTAACTTTCAATGCCACCACCATCACTGAACTCCCACCTAGCAATATCCCGGGGATTACCGTTAACCAGAACTGGACTGACCATATAATTTCATTATCCATTCCCGTGAAGGGCTTATGCTAAAACCTCGACTCTGCTGTACCTCAGGTGCTGCCGACCTGTTGTGCTTTTCCAGCGTTACATTTTGACGCATATAAATTAATTGGCTACAATAATATGTCAGGGGCTAGGAATCCTGCAGAAATAACTTACCTCATGATTTCCAAAAGCCTGTCACCCATCTAGAAGACACACACTGAATGTGTTGGTGATGAAATGCCCACCGTTTGCCTGTTAGTGCAGCTTCACCCCTCATCCACTGACACTCAGTAGCAGCAATACCTGCCATCTACACGGTGCTCTGCAGAAATTTACCAAGGTTCCTTATAACGTACCTTTGAAGCCCGACTGTCAACAAGGACAAAGGAAACAGATACATGGGACCCCCACCATGTTCAGGTTCCGATCCTAGCCGCCCACCATCCTGATTTAGGAAGTATATTGCTGTTCCTTCAGTGCCACTGTTTCAAAGACCCTCGCTAATGCATATCTATAGCACTTGAACTGCAACGGGTCATTGTGACAGCTCAACACCACCTTCTCAAGGGCAACACGAACCAGGCAAGAAATATCATCCCAATCATGTTCCATGAAAAAATTAAAATGAAAAATATTGTCCAACCATGCCAACTGCTGGACCCTGAATATTGGGCTTTGTGAGCTCAGGCTGGTGAGTCCAGGCAGTATCTTGATTGTTGTGAACAGCTTAAGGGATATGTTGTTTGAAATAAACTGTCAGTCTTTCAGACGCATGGACCACATACCGAGCATCACACAGACACTGACATTCACATCACACATTAATGAGCTCTGAGATAGACAGAAGCAATTGACAATATACTCATATCTGACTGTAACATGTTTAAACACACAGTGATATTGTTGTCACGAAAATGAATATGAGTAGATATTAGCAGGGAGAAAGTGAGGACAGCAGATGCTGCAGATCAGAGTTAAAAAGTGTGGTTCTGGAAAATCACAGCCATTCAGGCAGCATCTGAGGAACAGGAGGGTCAACTATTAGTTCACAATAGTAATACAAAGGAAAATAATTGCATATTTTCAAAGTCCTTGCACTTAATAATAATTTGGTCTTGGGTGTGGTAATGAGACTCATGATTTCAATGCTGCTTGCTGTGAGTTGGGCACTGTTTTCATCATATCGTTGTTATAAAAGTGAACGGAATAAATGGGTGGATTTGAGTACAGCAGTGGCGAGGTGCTGACTGAATGATGACTGATGATCAACAGCCACATTATTTTAGATTTCTCCTAATCAATTTTCACCTTCATATCCTCCCTCCCACTGTGGGGAAGCTCAATATGGAGAATTTGACATGAATGCCAGAGTTGGTAAATGGTGACTTAATCTTGCACCTTGCTCCTGCGGCCTTCTCTCTTAGACACCTACGTCTCGGATGAAAATGCACGAACAGAAACTACATGTACTACACACCCACCAATGCTGGCATCCGTCACATGCCAGCCTCACCATGTATTCCCAGCACATCTCCGACCCACTGACAGTACACTTCTGTACTTCAATGTTGCAGCTCGGGGTGTACTGACAACTCTAATTGTAAGGACACTGCTCAGGGATACACACACAACTCATGGAATGTCCCTCTGGGCTGCTCACTATGTGCTTGTACACACTCAATGCTGCTGCAAGGACACTGTGCTCAGGGACATACACTCAGCTCATGGACTGACCCGCTGGTCTGCTCACTCCGTGTTTGTACACATTCACTTTGAGCAGACTTGAATACTTACAGAATTATTGCCTTGCCTTATTGCCTTGCCTTACCCTGCCTTTAGCAGTGTTTCCCCTCAGCCAGAGCTACCAGACTCATCCGCCTGCTGTATTGTCTTGGTATTTAGCACAGACACAAACACAGGATGCTTGATATCATTGTCCACGTACAGCTGGGGGTAAGCTGGTGAGGTGTCCTGAATGAGTGATTAAGCAGCACAGACATCAGGCAGAGTTGGGTAGAGGGGCAGTGATGAGATTGGAGATACTGACAATAGGTGCTGCATTCAGTGACAGTGGGAGAACATGAGCTTTGGTGGGAGATGGGTGCAGTAACAGAGATAGAGTGATGGCATGGTCACAAAGTGCAGATGGTGGCACTTCCCCTGGTGGAGTGGGGAAGGTCACTGACCTTCTTCCTACTCTGCTGGGTATTCACCCAGAAGGCTGGCACCTCACTGACCCAGGGGTCAGCCTCGTACCAAGCTGGCATAGTCTGGTGTCATAGCCTTCCCTGCCAGTCCTGGAGTAAGATATTGTCCCTCTCCTACAACATGTCATTCATCAGAACCTCAGGGTCTTGTCCACAAAGTGAAGCCCCAGTTTTACTCCTCTGCCATGTCCAGGGCAGTTTCAGATTGACAATCTAAGAGTGTAATGTCTTTTTAAAAATGGCACCTGGAACAGTGAGGCCACTGCATTCTGGGATATCCAGGCAGTGGGCAGCTGTTATGACGAAGGGGAAAAATCATTGCGTTAGTATCAGAAGAGAAGACAACCACGTGGGCAGGGAGGGTAGTTATAATGAGGCAGATTGGGGATGGCATAATGAGAAAATGCACTTCACTTTATGGAGAGAAATCCCCTCCATAAAACCTGACTAAAATGAGACTTGACCACATCATAAGTTGGTTTCGGCCTCTGTCTGAATCAAAATAGGGATGCAATGTGAAAAATTGGGAGCAACAAACTTGGAACGGATTCTAGATTAGTGGTGCCGGAAAAGCATAGCAGTTCATGCAGCATCCGAGGAGCAGTAAAATCGACGTTTCGGGCAAAAGCCTTTCATCATGAATACAGGCACATTGCCTGAAGGGTGGATAGATAAATGACAGGAGGGCGGGGTGTGGAGAAAGTAGCATAGAGTACAATAGGTGAGTGGGGGAGGGGATGAAGGTGACAGGTCAGGGAGGAGGTAGAGTGAATAGGTGGAAAAGAAGATAGTCAGGTCGGACAAGTGCTGCGCAGGAAGTTTGGAAATAGGGTGAGGTGGGGGAAGGGGAAATGAGTATTTCTTTCCACCTAACCACTCCATCCTCCTCCCCGACCTATCACTTCATCCCTACCCCCATTTTTGTACTCTATGTTACTCGGAAGCTACCTGAACTGCTGTGTTTTTCCAGCATCACTAATCCAGAATCTTGTTTTCAGCACCTGCAGTCATCTTTTTTACCTAAACTTGAGCGGTGAATTATATAGGAGATTCAAATCCTTAAAAAGGGGTAACACAATGTGCCAGACTTTTAAAAGGAGCCAGGGAAAATCCCCTGCGTTATTGTTACCTACATTATCCAATGCTTCCTGGATGCAGAGATGATGCCGGAGGTCTGAAGAATGTCTAACACTGCAGCTTTGTTTAATGTGGAGCAAGGGATTGACTGAATAGGTCGAGGCTGGAATTCTGAGACAGTGGATAAACGGTCACTAAGGAAGTCCTAGGGACTCCAGGACAGTCGATCTAGAGTTGTTTAAGGAAGAGCGTGTGTAATTAATCTGACTGTGTCGGTTTGAGGCACTAACCTGTAACTGCATGTGACTGACTTGGATTTGATGAGAGATCCCATGGCAGACTGTTTAAAAACAGAAACTATAGGATCCAGGTGAATGGAGCAGACAACTCAGAAATGCAAAGCAAGGCATTTGGGGACATCAACAATAGAGAGGAATATACAATAAATGAGAGCATCGTCAGTGTGGGCAGATAAATGAAGGTAGCTAGAAACACCAATAATCTCGTTAATGTAGCAAATGGCACAATTTCTTCTATCAACCAAAGTGGAGAAAGTCAGAGCAGGAAGCTTATGCAGGAACTGTATAATTAATGAGCTCAGTCACAGCTTGGGGACTGTGTGTCACCCATCACATGGAAAGTTGGAATTCGACTGGAGAGGGGAGAGAGGAGATTCTTCACCCTGTGACAGTGGAAGTGCAGTTATGAGGAAAGATTGGAACGGAGGATGCTGAGAGGAGATTTAATTGGAGTGCACATATTGACAGGAGCCTGGGTAGAGAGGGAGCGAACATCTTGTTCCTGTTGGAGGGCTCAGTTACCGGTGGCGAATATTTAATATAATTGATTGAAGTATCAGAGACGTGATGAGGAAGCTTGTTATTTCACCCAGAGTATGGTCGGGATCTGGGAGGCACACATGGAAACGGAGTAAAGGTAGAAACTCTCAAACCATTTTAAAAAGATGCTGGTATCCGCACCTGAAGACTTATCGTGTCCGGGGAGACAGAACTAGGGCTTTACAAAACATTACATCTTGACCAGTGCAGACAGTGGACAGATTCATCCCCTCTATACTGCTGTTTTCTGAAGTTTTCAAAAGGTTACCAATACCTGATAGGATCAATATCTCATAGGACACAGGCATGAGCGGTGAGGGCAGAGAGGAGCAGTATGTAAAATGATTAGCATCACAATAAACTGATCCCATCATTTATACACAATGCAACTTCACTGTGTTGGTCTATTCATCCTTCCTGTAGAAATGGGGAAAACCTTTAATTATCCAGTTCCCAGTCATGGTCACAGTACAGCCCCATCTCCATAATCTCAGCTACATCTGAGCTGGTTCACACTATTTAAAGCTAACCTTTCACTGGCCTCGTTGAAAAGTTCCCAAATTCATTCTTGCCCCATTGAAGGCTGCTCTCAGTCAACTAAAGTTTCTCACTGTCAATTATTGCATAGCATTCTCTATCATCATCTTGAACGTTACAATAAAATGATCGTTGCCACCCAAAACGTTCCCCTACTGACAATGGATCCACTTGCCCCATCTCTTCTCCAAGGACCAGGTCCAACAGTACATGCTCTCTTGGGCTGGACACATACTCCTGCAGTGAGCTCTCCTCCATGTAACCCAGGAACACTCGCACCTCAGGACGCTGCACCACCTGTAACCCAGTCAATATCTGAATAAATTAAGTTTCTCATTACAACTAATCTGTAGTACTGTCATGTCTCTCAAATGACCTTGCATATTTATTCTCTCCATCATTTCTTTTGTTGCTGGCCGACAGACTGCACCTCACAGTTTAATTGCACACTTTTTGTTCTGTAGCTCCAGCCAAATTAATTCTGTCCTTGGACGGATCCTCTTTCTCTTGGACTCCTTAACTAACGCTAATCTAAACCAATAATTCTACCTTCATCCTTTCCCTTCTCTTCTATCATTTTGGAATATTTTATACCCAGCAATATTTAACATCCAGTCCTGCCATTCCCTGAGCCAGCGCTCGGTGATCAGTACATCAGATTTCCACACACCAATCTGCGTCTGTAACTCCGCACACTCCCAGTATTCAGGTCCATGCAGAGTACCTCTGATTAAGGCATTCTTTCTCACTCCATCTTCCATTGTTAATCGTGCTGTTGGAAATTATTACCAACTGTATCTCCCATTATTTTGAGAATCCTCGTACTCTCCTCTAGTATTTCTTTTTGGATCCTAAGGACACACCAAGTTATTTTCAATCCCTCCCAAAAAAAAACCCGTAAGAAATTCAGTCCCAGCTCTGTCACGTTAGCCCATCCGGCTTGTACAGTTGCTGTCTTCCCCAGAACCAGT
>NC_057717.1:3149934-3172379 GCF_004010195.1 Chiloscyllium plagiosum | reverse complement strand
TCCCATTATTTTGAGAATCCTCGTACTCTCCTCTACTATTTCTTTTTGGATCCTAAGCACACACCAAGTTATTTTCAATCCCTCCCAAAAAAAACCCGTAAGAAATTCAGTCCCAGCTCTGTCACGTTAGCCCATCGGGCTTGTACAGTTGCTGTCTTCCCCAGAACCAGTTCCAATGTCCCAGGAATCTGAAGCCCTTCCTGCTGCACTATCGTTCCAGTCACACTCTCATCTACCTAAAACACTGAGTCCTGTTCTCACTTGGACACGGCACTGGGAGTATTCCAGGGATTGCTACATTTGTGGACCGGCTTGCTAACCATCCACCTAGCTCCCTAAATTCTGACTCCCAGACCACTTCACCCTTCCTACCCAGGTCATTCCTGCCAACATGGGCATGATCTTTGACTGCTCACTGTCTCCTAGACGAATGTCCTGCAGACACAGTGACATTCCTAACCCCACTATCCTAGAATTACAGACACGCTGACGCCTTCTTCACTTCCCTGACTCCCCTGTGACTATTGCCCCTCCTTCCTTCTCCCTCCCCTCTTGTACAGTCAGGCTGCTTGTGGTGCCACAGACATGGCTCTGACTGCCCTCCCTTGAGCAGCCTACACCTTCATCAGCTTCCAAACTGGGAAATTGAATTGGGAGGGAAACACCAGGATATGCTTGTATTCCATGACTGTTTATCTCCGATTGCCTAGACCCCAGACCCTTCCTTCCTCCAGGCCGTCATGTCTGCAGGGTGATCTGCTCTGTGTGTGTGTGTGCTTTCCACTTAATCTCAGCGTCACAGATGCCCCATAGTGTCTCTAGTCATTGTCTGAGCTCCATGACCCAGTGTCCACCTCGGACACGAGCAGGGGCTATGACTTCCCAATGTAACAGAACACATTTTCCATCTGACAAACATGTCCTAAAATGCATGTTGTCCCGAGTTACTTAATTAGTTACTTAGAATGATGTTAAAATCCAGGAAATAACAATATGGTTAACTCCCTTATTCAACTGTGGCTTACAGAGGGTAATTTATTATATTGGATCACAATTTTACTTCTCCCTCTTATTTCTATGTTCAACCCTTATTTCAGAAGTTGAAAAAAAACTTGCTAACTTATAGCAATTAACTGACAGTCGCTAATAACAGCAAATTTATCAGCCAATGAACTTATAGCATTTTCTGTGATGGCTCTTGCACTTCTTTCAAACTCAGTGCAGGCAGGTCCCAGCAGCAGAAAGTTATCTCTGTGACTCCCAGGTACCTGTAATCCTCCAGCTCCCACTACATTTTGCTCCCTCGCAGGGTCACCGTCTCTGTGACTCCCAGGGACGTGTAGTCCTCCAGCTCCCACTGCACTCTGCTCCCTCACAGGGTCACTGTCTATGCAACTCCTTCGAGGGACGTGTAATCCTCCAGCTCCCACTACATTTTGCTCCCTCACAGCGTTACCGTCGCTGTGACTCCTAGGGACGTGTAGTCCTCCAGCTCCCCCTGCACTCTGCTCCCTCACAGCGTTACCGTCTCTGTGACTCCCAGGGACGTGTAATCCTCCAGCTCCCACTCCACTCTGCTCCCTCACAGGGTCACTGTCTATGTAACTCCTTCCAGGGACGTGTAATCCTCCAGCTCTCACTCCTCAAATGAGAAGCTGGTGAAGTCTCTGAGTCTGTACTTGATTAAGTTTCAGAGACGGCGGTGCCAGGATCTCATTCAAACTTACATAATACTGAGGGGCCTAGATGGAGTGGATGGGGGTGGGGAGATGTTTTCACTGGTGGAGACACCAGGGTTCAAGAGCACAGCTTCGGGGTGAAGGAACAACCCTTAAGAATGGAGATCTGGAAGAATTTATTCAGCCAGAGGGTGATGAATCTGTGGAACGGTTCCTACCGGAGGGTTACGGATGAGGGCGACATTTAATAGATAGGGCTACAAGAGCTGGAAAAGGTTATGGTGATGATTAGATGGACGGAGATACTAGATGAGCTTACATTGATAGAGTGGGGCGATAGCGATGGGAGACTGTTACATAGATAGTGAGTCTTGCAGGAACTGGATTGGGAGAGTCACAGGCATTGGATTGGGTTCTACAGGTCGGGAGTAATGCAGGGACCTGATGGATTACACAGATAGGGAGGATTGTAGGGTCTCCACATGTTGAGAGATTTTCAGGAAGAAGTTACACCGATAAGGAGGGATGTTGGAGCTGTCGTAGTTTACAGAGACTGGGAGGTTTGGAGCTGTTTAATTGTTAGAGGGATATTTTTAGGGTCAGTAATAAGGAACGCAGAGGGAGAGTTTAGATTTTATTAGATTCCCTATAATATGGAAACGGCATTTCGGCCCAACACCTCTCTAAAGAGTAATCCACCCAGACTCATTTGCCTCCGAATGATGCACCGAACGCTCTGGTCAGCTTAGAATGGTCAATTTATCTGACCTGCATATATTTGGACTGTGGGAGGAAACCCATGCAGACACGGAGATAATGTGCCAACTCCATAAAGTTAGTCACCCGAGGCTGGAATTGAACCCGCGTCTCTGGTCTGTGAGGTAGAAGTGCTCACCACGGAAGCACCCCAAACTGCAGATCTACATATAGAGAGAGTGTTTGAGCGGCAGGGAGGAACACACAGAGATGGGAAGTGTTGTTACAGCTGGAAAAGGGTCTGGAGGTTTTTACACAGATAAGGAGTTCGGTCGGGATGGGAGATGGTTACAGAGGTCATGTGATGCTATAGGCTAGGAGACAGGAATGTGATCTGGCCTGCAGAATGTTACAGTGATATCATGTTCGCTTGGGGAAAGTACACGGGTGGGTATTTTGGTCCAGGCTGGAGGATTTGACAGAGACAGGGTGGACTGTAGTTATTGTGGAAAACTACAGAAATAGAGATTATTGTACTGAGTGCAGGATGAGGTTACTGACATTGGGCACGTTACCGAGTTTGGAGCAAATTACACATAGGGAGAGTCGTCAGCATTGGAGTAGGTTTCAAATAAACAGCAGGATTATGGGAGGGATGGAGGCGACAGAAATAGGAACCTTTCTGGTAATTACAAGCATTCAAGACACTGGCACAGATAGGTTGGACCGAAAGGCATGTGTCCTTGCTGTATGACTCTATCACACGACAAGAGAGAATGAGAGGGGGAATATAGAACAGAAATACCCCAGGTTTTAATACCACCTTCTTAAGAAAGGCCTTCTTTCCCCTCTGTTGTCCTGATCCTCACTAAGACAGCCCAGGCCTGGATTGATAACTGTCAACTTCCTATATTGGCATAGGAAGGCTCAGTACAGCAGAGATGAAAGTAAACAAGAGAGTGTGGATTGAGTCTGGGCCCATCATACTCTGCGTTCATACTTCAACATTGTATCTGTGTAATGTCTCCCGGACTAAACTTCGATCCCTTAAATTTGCTCTGCTCTGTTCACTGTGAGTGATCTTACCTCGCTGCAGGATTTATTGAAGAAACCAGATCTCACTGCCCTCTGGCTAACCAATTGCGTTCAATGAGATGCTGAATGAAACACCCAGTAGTTGGTTGGTTTATTATGTCAGGAACATCCTGAGTCCCTGCAGGAGACAGAGAAATAGACAGAATGGGAAATTAGACTGATGCAATGAGGGTTGCACAGGAAGAATGGCACTGAGCACCACAGAGATCTGGAATATTCCAGTCTCTATCCCTGGCCTATGCTGCTGCGTCTCTCTGGAGTGGAGAGTTCTGTTGGCTCAGGATCTGGAGTAACTGCAAAAGCTGGAGTCACTGGCAGCAATTAGACTCTCACAGTGACAGATACCACATGGAGTGAGACTGAGTGATAGCACAAAAGTGCAGGAAGGTATCAGGATCAAATCACGGTCAAGAAGAAGGGGTTTGATTCATGGTGCACTGTGATCAAAACTCAGGGATGAGGGAGCTGTCAGTGGGGCAGGCGATGGCCTAGTGCTACTGTCACTGGACTCTTCATCCAGAATGTAATGCCAGTGGCAGGGATACCCATCTGAATGCTCAATATCCTTTCAGGAAGGAAATCTGTGATAGGCAGCTGGTCTGACCTACGTATGAATCCAGACCAAGAGCAATGGGGATGACTCTAAACTGCCTTCTCTAATAGTCTCACAAGGCACTCAGCTCAATGGCAGCTCGAGGGTGGGCATGAAATGCTGGCCAGCCAGAGACAGCAACATCCCGCGAGTGAATTAAGAACAACACTGCTGGGACCAGTGTCCTGGCAAATTAGGTCGGTGGGTTTATGGACAAGGCTTTAATTGACAGAGAAGATGCAGGTCAAAGGAGCTTTCCAAATCCAAAAAGAAAAGAGGACACATTGGAACAGCATGAGAATGTGGCTGAAGACAAGCAGAAAGGAACAGGAAGGGACAGAGTTTAACTAAAACTGTACATCAGTGAATTATGCTGTGACAGGACATTCTGGGAAAAGTCAAGTCCAATATTCTTTTTCTTGGATTGGACAAAGTATCTGCAATAAGGTAATAGACTTGTGACACAGAGATAAATAAGATTTAGTCACCAGGAAGATGTGGTCAGAGGAGAAGCAAAAGGCAGAACATAAATATTCAATCGTACACATCCTTGAGGGGTCTCAGGGAGTGCAGGATGGGTAAACCTGACAGTAATGGGTAACAAAGGCATTACAGAGAAAGCATTTGGCATCAGATGATGCAGCTGAATCAGCCTGAATGCAGATTCTGGGCAACACGTGTTAAAAATACCAGCAGGAGAACAGTTTTGAGGCTGCCTGACAGCATTTCATTGCTCAACTGTGATACACATTCCAATGAATTCCTGTGTAATGCAAAGGCACTGTGATCATTTTGAGAGACTTCAATCTTAGTCAAAAATGAAATTCTCCGAACTCCTCTTCAAATGTTTTTGTCAGTGTTTCTTTGAATAACACATTGTGCAAATGGCCAGGGGCGTGACTGTCTAAGATCTACCATTGGGTGACGAAGCTGCTTGAAGAAGTAATGTTACACTGAGATAGCCTCTGGGAAATTGTAGTGTAGTGGAATTCTGTGAGATGATGGATTTTTAAAGTGACCATAAAGCACACCCTACAATCACAACCAAATCCATTGGCATGAGTTTGAGACAAGAATTGACCAAGGTAAACAGGGGAAACAGTGACGTGTATGGCTGGAAATGGACAGTGCAAAACATTTAGTCATAGAGATGTACAGCATAGAAACAGAGTCTTCAGTTCAACTCGTTCACGCTGCCCACATACACTAACATAATTTTGTCTCATTTGCCAGCACTTGGCCCAAATCCCTCTAAACCCTTCCTATTCGTATACCCATCCAGATGCCTTTCAGATGCAGTAATTGTACCAGCCTGCACGACTTCCTCTAGCAGTTCATTCCATTCACGCATCACCCTCTGTCTGATTACGTTGCCCCTTAGGTTCCTTTTATATATTTCCCTTCTCACCCTGAACCTAGGCCGTCCGGTTCTGGACTCCACTACCATAGGGAAAAGACCTTGTCTGTTTAACCTATCCATGCCTCTCATGATTGTATAAATCTCTATATGTTCACCCCTCAGCCTCAAGTAGCCCCAGCCCATTCAACCTCCCCCTTTAGATCAAATCTTCCAATCCTGGCAACATCCTTGTAAATCGTTTCTGAAACCTTTCAATTTATACAACATTCTTCCGACAGGGAGGAGACAAGAACTGCATGCAATATTCCAAAAGTGGCTTATCCAATGTCCTGTAGCCACAACATGACCTCCCAACTCCTCTACTCAGTGCTCTGATCAGTAAACGCAAGCAGACTAAACACCTTCTTCACTGTCCTATTTACGTGGGATTCTACTTTCAAGTAACTATAAACCTGCACTCCAAGGTCTCTTTGTTCAGTAACACTGCCTAGGACCTTACCACTCAGTGCACCAAGATCCTTCTATATATCAATGTCCCTCAGTATCCTAACTTTCTTCTTGAATTTGACACGACCTCACACTTGTACAGATTAAACTTAATTTGCCATTTCTTTTCACATCTTTCCAACTGATCAGTAACCTCCTGCAACCTTGGATCTCCTTGCTCATTCACCCCATCTCCGCCAATATTCATATCATCTGCAATAATTACCTTTGTCACTTCTTTTCGTTTCATTTGTGTGAGAATGTGTAACCAGACGGCAGAAAATCCCAGCAAGGGCTCACCCATTTAAGATGGAGATGAGGGGGGCATGTCTTCACTCAGAGGGTAGGGACACTTTGGGAATTCCTGACTGCGGGGGGCTGTCGAGGCTGGGTCATTAAAAAATATTAATAGCAGAGATGTTCAGATGTTAATGGATCAGGGAAACAAGGGTTTGGTAGAAAAGCCAGGAATGTAGAGTTGGAGAGTATCAGATCACCCATTATCTGATTGAAAGGCAGAGCATCCTCAATGGGCCAAATGGCCTCATTCTGCTCTGACATCTTATGGTCTTAACTCGAACTCAATATCTGAATTATAACACTATAGGTCTTTCTTCACAAAACTCCTTTAAAATTGGATTATTGGATATTTATTATTACACAGCATTTGATCTCCAATGGACAATTTTGTTGATGGGTCCTTGACATGATGTTATGTAAAAACTATCTCGTATACCATCCAGGATTCCATCCATTACAGCCCTGATACTCATTCGTTATCCAGTCGGGATGGAGACTACTGTCACACACAGTTACTGTCCTGCCCTTGCTACAAGTACATTCAGTCTCCTCACTGTAACCATATTGACATTCTCATCACTGGTTGATTCCTATAAAATAATTCCAATTAATGATTGCTGCTGCTGCTTGTTCATTCCCAGCTCCATCCAAATTGACTCCAAATTCTGATCTTCAGTTCCACGTGGCTATCTCATTAATGCATTAACCTCATCCTTTCTTCACAACTTGTTGGATTTTTGCCTATCCTGCCTAGATCCAAACAACCCTTCAATATTCCCTTCACAGCGATGGTCATTCTGCAGCTACATCTCCAGGATGACAGTTCTATCATATCTGTTCACTGTCATTCCATCTGCCTTATGGCGAATGCAGGGAGTCATTCCTCAGTAGTGGGGGGGGGGGGGGGGTGAACAGATGTGTAGAGGTTACAGAGAAATGGAGGCTTACAGGGGCTCGAGGATATTAGAGCCAAATAGAGTTACATCTAGGCAATAATGTTCATGGGACAAAGGGGTTTGCGGATTAGAGGAATTTACAGAGGAAGAGGGAGCTGGATTAGATTCTGGAGAAAGGGATAGGGATGGATATAGGGAGAGGCAGGCAGACTGAGAGGCACAGACGGGGGTGTTTCATCTAGGAGAGTATTGTGTATACTAACAGAGATATGGAAGGTTGTAGTGACTGAAGGTGTTTACAGATAGAAGAAGGCTTCTAGGTTCTGGAGGCTGATAGATAGGAAGGCAATGGAGAATGCCAGGTTCTGGGTTGGAGACAGTTACACAGTTGCACAAAATGAAAGAGGTTCTTGTGGTCGGGAGGGTTGGTGGGGAGATGTTGAAGTTTAAATAGATTAAGATCGAAGATTCCTAGAACAATAAGGAGGTTACGATTTTTTCACAGGTAAGGAAGAATAGTAGGAGCTGGAGAAATTTACCCAGATAGGGATGGATGGAGAGGTTAGAGACAAAACACAGTTACATGGAGGGTGGCATTGGTAGGAGGAGCTTACAGGGATCCACAGGGATCGGCATTTACAGGGATGAAGGAATTTAGTATCTACTGGAAAAGTTTAGGCATTAGGGTTTCAAGGATTGGAGAACCTGACAGAGACAGACAGCATTGTGTGTACTACAAGAGATTTCAAACAGAGGAAGGATTATCGAGACTGGAGTATATTACAGAGATCACTAATACAGTATGTGCCAAGACTGATGCCTGGGACCTCCTGTACATTCTCAGGGAGTTCCAGTACAGCATATGTGAGAGCAGGGCCCTCAAAAGATGGTGGGAATGAAGCCTACAGTGTTGCTGTTCCTTGCCCAGCATTGTAACTATGTCCCGTGTCCCAGGACTGAAAACAGAAGGCCACTAACTCCACCCTGTGCAGTTTACTATGATTGATCTTACCGGCTGCAGGATTTACTGAAGGCTCCAGATCTACCTCTCAATCTCTCTCTAGCTGAACAAGCGTCTTCAATGAGGTAATGGATGAGACAGGAGTTACAAACATTCTGATTACCTGCATGAGACAGAAATAGACATAATGGGACATTAGACTGATGCAGTGAGGATAACTCATGTAAAGTAGCACTGAGTCCAGCAGAGATCACAAAAATCCCAGTCGCCGTCCCTGATCTGCATTGTTGCGGATCGGCGGACTCTTTTGGCTCCGGATCCAGAGTAGCTGTAAGATTGAGAGACGCTGACAGTGGCAGCCATTAGACCCACACAGTGAGGGATACCAAATGGAGAGAGACTGAGTGATATCACCAGAGTGCTGGAAGATTTCAGGATCAAACATGGTGTCAGAAGAAGTGGGTCTGATGCAGTGGGCACTGCTACCAGTACCCAGGGAGGAGTCAGCTATTTTATTGAGATGGTACAGTGCTGGGACCAGTGTCCTGGTCAATCGTATGACCAGGATTAAGTAGAGTGCTTTAAACTGACACAGACGACGAAGGGCAGGGCTCAGCTGAAAGGAAATTCCAAATTATGTAGAGAAATGTTCAAACATTGAAACATGGGGATGTGGTTGTGGAAAAAACAAAAAGAAACAGGAAGAGACTGAGTTTAACTCAAACTATACATCAGCAGATAGTTTTGTGACAGGAACTTGTGATTTCAAAAGTAAATTACTGTTTCTTAATTTGAATACTCGAAGCACTTGTAATAAGGGATATGCTCGTGTGACTATGATTTCTATCTAATCACCACCATGGAGACGTGGTCACAGGGTGAACAAAAGGTGGGGCATTAATATTCACAGCTACACAACATTGTGGAAGGTCAGGCAGAATGGGAAGGAGAATGGGGAACTCTCATTGTTAGGGATAACAATGGGATAATATATGGCTTCAGATTATCAATCATTAGGAAACCAAATTCTGGGTAATAAGTGTCAGAACACGGCAGTGGAAGGGCAGTATTAAGGCCCCTTTACAGCATTACATTGTGAGACATGGCATTGGACAGGGAATTATTGGAATTTGTTACAAAGACAGTAGGTCAATTGAAAGGGGATTCAACTTCCCTATCACACCATCTCAATGGCGGTGGGTCACAGACGAGGCTGACTCTCTCCCACTGTCAGGGGAGTCTGTGGGTGACTGTACAGACTGATGTGGCCTTCGACAGACTCTGTTACACTTCGGGCAGAAGATGGCCATTGGATGGGAATCGGTGGGGCGTTGGTGTGGCAGCACGCTCCTTGTGCTGTTTTCTCCTGGATTCCCCTTTTTCCCCACATCAAGAATCCAGGTGCTCGACGCCCTCCCAATGCTCCTCCCCCACTTTGGACGGTCTTGGCTCAGTAATTCGCAGGATTTACTAGACTTCATTAAGTGATGCTCAGAAGACAAAAAAACCTAACAATTCTGAAGAAGCCAATGCTTTCGAAATATGGAACTATTTGTTAAAGGGATCGCTATGGGTCTACTAGCAGGAGGAGGGCAGGAGGAAGGGGAAACATTGTCAGGGTTTAATCAGACGATAGGTACAGGGAGAGTTGAAGGTGCTGGAGGTGGTGAGAGTGTTACAGAGAGGTGCAAGGTGCAAGGGCCTGAACGGTGTTACAAAGCCAGTACGGATTGCTGCGCTGGAGGGGATTGCAGTGGTAGGGAGAGACATATGTATTTTTATGTATTCATTCATTCGATAAGGATGGCACTGATTGATTCCGCATTCTTTGACCCACAGCTAATTTCCCAGAGCGCAGCTCAGAGTCAGACATATTGCTGCGGGTCTGGAGTCACAAGCGAGCCAGACCAGGTAACAATGTCAGATGTCCTTCCCGAAAGGACATACGTGAACCAGTTAAGTTTTTTCAGGTAATCAACAATATTTTTATGATGGCCCCGCTAATGTCCTGTACAGATATAACATGACATGACATCCCAACTCCTAATCTCAATGCACTGACCAATGAAGGTAAGCATCCCAAACATCTGCTTCACCAACCTGTCTACCTGTGACACTATTTTCAAAGAACCTTTTACCTGCATCCCTGGGTCTCTGACTGTACAAGTCCAACTCTAGTCAGCTTTACCAAAGTGCGACTCTGTTTTTCTCAACTTGCTATTCCTAAACTCACTGGCCCACTCTCAGATAATCCTCTTCACTGTCCACTTTGCTACCACTCTCGGTCTCGCTTACAAACTTGCTAACCATGACATCTGTATGATCAACCAAACCATTCATATAAATGATGCACACCAGTGACCCAGCACCGAACCACATGACACACCGTTGGTCACAGGGCTTCAGTTTGAGCATCAACTCTTTATGAGCATGCTCTGTCTCGTACCGTCAATTCAATTTTGTTTCCAGTTGGTGAGTGCTCCCTGGTTATGTGTGATCTAAACTTATTAACCAGTCTGCGATACAAAACCTTGTCATAGGCCTTGCTAAAGTTAATGTGGACATCATCCACTGCTCTGACTTTATCTATCACTTTTCTACCTCCAGAAACACTCAATCCAGTTTGTGAGACATTATTTCCCACGCACGAAGCCATGCTGACTATCGCTGATCCATTCTTGCCTTTTCAAATGCATGATGATAATTTTCTCTCAGAATCTCCTCCAACAACTTACCCACCCCTGCCATCAGTCTCACTGGCCTGTAGTGGCTGTTGATAATACAAATATCTATGTGAGGTGCCCTGTAAATTCCTCCCGAGCTTCTTACAGAGCGCCGGGATACATCTGATCATGTCCCAAGGTTTTATCAACCTTTGTTTTTTTTTCCTTTTAAACCATCCTGTTATCCAATGTGAACTCTGTTAAATACATCACTATGTATTTTCCCAAATTCCCGAGCTTCAATGTCTTTCTCCAAAGTAAACCAAAATGCAAAATATTTGTTTTGGACCTCGCCCATTAGCAGTGATTCCACACAGATAGCCTCATTGACCTTTCAGGGGCCCTATTCTCTTCCGAGCTAATGTTTAGCCCTTGCTGAAACTTGTCAAAATGCTTCCTAAATTTCAAATATACTTCGACCGCTACTAGCCTCCTCCACCCTTATCTATTCTGCCATTTATGGTCACACCAAAATATCGAATCCAACAGATGTTTCTAAAAATTCCCCTTTCATAAAACCACGCATCGCCCATTTCACAGACTGGGAGTGTTGTACGCAGTGGAGGAGATCACACTGATAGGGATAGTTTTAAAGACGAAGCAATGTTGAGCAATAATGGGGGTTGCAATGGTGAAAGCAGGTTTCAGCAAATTGGAGGATATAGACCTGAAGGAGGTTACACAAGTAGCATGGCTTTAGGGTCTGATGTGGGCTACAGAGTAAAGGGGTTGGAGTAACTGGAGGCAGTTACACAGATAGGGACAGTAAGATTAATAGGCAGAATTCACAAAAACGGAGAGGATTGTAGGGTCTGCAGGGCACGACAGACATGAGACGAATTGTATCATGATGAACACCGGCAGGAAAGGTTGAGAGGTTTGGAGTAGGTCACCATGATCGGCAAGGGCACGAAGACTGGAGATGTTATCGAATTGCAGAAGTTTCAAATCACTGTAGGCAGTCAGAGATCATGAGAGAGTTACAATGTCTGCTGGAATTTCCTCAGATCTGGAGGATTGCAGGGACTTGATGATGTTGTACATGGAAGTAGGGTTGTCGGGACTGAACTGGGAACACGGATAGAGGGATCAGCAGGGGATTAGAGATATGGTGGGTAGTGGTCTCTGGTGGAAGTTCCACAAAGAAGGATGTTTTGTGGAACTGCAGGACCATGCAGAGATGTGGAGAGTTGGAGGGTTTTCACGGAGCAAAGAAGATTGGGAGGGGTGGAACACTTTCCAGGGATAAGGATGTTGTTAGGTTGGGGAGGTTTACACAGACAGGGATTGTTTAGGGATCGGAGCAGGTGACAGAGGTAAAGACAGTTGGACAGACGGGAAGAACATACAGATATATGGAGGGTAGTCGTGACAGGAGATGTTTATAGATACAGGAAGGTTTAGATTGTGCAGGTTATTTAGACATGGAGGATGTGGAATCAGACAGATTTTCCTGGAGATAACAAGGGCAATTTCGTTGGAGACAGTTTCACAGATAAGGGAGCATTACTAATCTCTTACAGTTGGTCAAAGTGGGAAGTGTCGTAGGGGACGGTGACGTTTACACAGATAGGGGTGTAAGAGCTGGAGAAGGTTATAGAGATAGGTGGATAGATAGAGAGACTGGAGGAGCTTGCATTGACAGGGTGTGTGCTGGCGACGGTTGGATGTCACACAGATAGGCAATCTTATAGGAGCTGGAATGGGAGAGTCACAGGCATTGGAGCGGGTTCTACAGATTGGAATGCTGCAGGGACCTGGGAGGTTTGCAGGGTCTTCACAGATTGATTGTGTCAATCAGTCTGGTGAGGTAGGTGAGGTAGATATGGAAAGCTTAAATCCAATGTATACCATCTTAATTTTCCAGACCAGAACTTCAATATCCCTCATAAGCCACGAATCCCTAAACCTGCCAGCTTTTCCCTTCACTCTAACAGGGACAAATGTGCCCTGGATTCTTAATATCACACTTTATAAGGCTCCCATTTGCCAGTCATTCCATTTCCTTCAAACAGACTCACCCAGTTGACGGTAGCATGATGTGGAGGAGACAGTGGTGACTGGGATGGGCAAAGTTAAAAATTACACAACACCAACTTCCAGTCCAGCAGATTTATTTGGAGACACTAGGTTTCAGATCACTCCTTCATCAAGTGGTTGTGGAGCACAATCATAAGGCACAGAATTTATAGCAATAGGATTGCAGTGCCATGGAATGTAATACCAAAGAAATTTAGTTTAATTTTTTATCTTTTAGGATGATCACCTGCGCTTTGAAAGTTGGTGCTTTGAGATAAATCTGTTGGAGTATAACCTGGTTTTGTGTTATTTTTAATTCACCCAATCGACCTCTACCCTAGATCCTGCCTCATGGCGCCCCAACCTGGCCCTGCTCCAGTTTCACACCTTAATCTGTGGACCTGTCTGATCTTTTTCCATAACTATGCTAAAACTAAGACAGTTGTGGTCACTGGACCCAAAGTGCTCTCCGACTGACACGTCAGTCACTTGCCTGAGCTCGTTTTCTGAGGGGAGCTCAAGGGTTGCAATCACCTGAGTAGAGTTGGGCCTTGTTAGAGTTGCATCTTGATTTAGGAAACGCTCTTGGACACATTTCACAAATTGCACTCAGTACGGGCCTTCTACTCTCTGGGTGGTCAAGTCAATACTGGGAAAATTAAAACCTCCAAAAAATACTACTCTATTATTCCGACAGGTATCTCCAATCTCTCTACACACCAGCTCCTCTAGTACCTGCCAGCTACTTGGGGGTCTATAATACAGTCCCAACAGAGTGACCCCCACTGGTTTGATTCTAAGTTCTAAACATGTGGCCTCATTTGATGACTCTTTAAGCGTATCCTGTCTAAGCACTGGTGTTATGTCCTCCCTTATCAAAAGGACAACTCCCTATCTCACTTCTGTTCTTCTGTCCCGCCTATAGCTTCTGTATCGTGGAACACTGAGCTGCCAGTCCGGCCCTTCTCTCAGCCATGTTTCGGTTACAGCTGTAATATCCCAGTCCCCAGAACTAATCCATGCTCTAAGCCCATCTGCCTTACCAGTTCAGGCCTCATGCATTGAAATAAATGAACTTTAAACCGGAAGTCTTTTCCCTCCCTCGTCTGTGCACCTGGATATCCTGAACAGGCAACTTGCTCTCGATGGCTAATGTATTTCCCCTGACTTTTCGATGGTCCCTCTCTTAATCAGAGTCCCAATTTCCTGCCAAACTTTTTAAACCTTCCAGGGTCACATGAGCAAATCTCCCCGCAGTGATGCTGGTGCCCCTCTGGTTCAAGTCTAACCCATCCCCCCTTATACAGGTCACCTCTAGCCCAGAACAAATCCCAATGATCCAAGAACTGAAAACCCTGCCCTCTCCAACAGCTCCTTAGGCATGCATCCACCTGGCCTATCTTTCTATGTCTATCATCACTGGGGCATATGGTACTAGGAGTAATCTAGAGATCACTGCCCTTGAGGTCCTACTTTTCAACTTCTTACCTAAGGCCTGATACTCATTTCACAGGATCCCATCCTATTGTGTTTATGAAGAGGGAGTAGCAAAGGCAGCAAGTCCAGCAAATACAGATCAGGCGATAACGTGAGTTTGATGAGGAAAACACAGTGCAATAAAACCAGGTGAAGCCATTCACAAGTGTTGGGAGTGCAACGGGGTCATTAGAAATGGCTGTGAAAAATCCTTGTCAGATACTATCAAGGAAAAGCCACAATGTACTTTGTCAGTTTAGTTAGAAGAAAAGGGTAACTGAGGAAAGGGTGAGGCCTAATAGAAACTAAAGAAACAATCTGTGCATGGAGCCAGAGGAAGTAGGTGCAGTCTTCAATGAATATTTCCCATCTATATTCATGCAGGAGAAAGACATTGTAGCCAGGGATTTCAGACGGGATGGTGAAGTTCTATAACATGATAAGAACAATAAGGAGGAGGTACTAAATATTTTCACAGGCATAAAAAGGCGGAGAAATCGCCTGTGCCGAATGAAATGTATCATAAGCTGCTATGGGAGGTAATGGAGGAGATTGTTGGGGCCCTGGTGGATACATTTAATGCTTTTTCTGGCAACAGGTGAAGTGCCGAATGACTGGAGGATAGCTAATGTGGTTCCTTTGTTCAAGAACGGCAGCAGGGATAGACCAGGTAATTACAGAGCAGACAGTCTGACAGCAGGGGGAGGGAAATTATTGGGAACAATTGTGAGAATGAATCAACACTTGCAAAGGTAAGGATCAACTCGGCTTAGTCATCACGGATTTGGCAGAGGAAGATACTGTCTGAGGAATTAAGTTCAGTTTTTTTGAAATGATGCTTAAGTATATTGATGAGGGCAACGCAGATGATGTGGTTTACATTGACTTCAATAAGTTATTTGACAAGATCCAAAATGGAAGGCTGGTCCAAAAGGACTGGGTTCCAAGGCAAGATGGCAAATTGGATGCAAAATTGGTAGATAGAATACTTTCACCAGCGGGTGTACCACAAGGAACTGTGCAGGTTCCATTGAACATTAATATCTCGGATGTGAAAGCAGAAGATATAAAGAGTAGGTTTGCAGATGACATGAAAGGTAAGGGTGTTGTTCACAGTGAGGAGGATGGTCTCCGACTGCAGTCCGATGTCGATTGGATGGTAATCTAAGCAGAGTTTAGTTCTGATTGAAGTGAGGTAATACTCTGTGGGAGGTACGATAAGCGAAGGACATACATAATGAACGGTAGGTCTTTGCGGAGTACTGAGGAATACAGGGACATTGGTGGACAAGTCCACAGATCCCTGAAAGTGTCATCAAAGGGAGACAGGGTGGTAAAGACACCTCAACTGGGAGCGGGAGAGGGACCCATATCCTTGTTGGGTGCATTACTAGAGCTGCTTGAGAGGATATAACATGGTCTGGCAGGGTGTTGGATTTTAAACTGTCGTAAGGCCAGAAAGAAGATTGAGGCTGGTCCAAAATTAAAGACTGCAATTTCAGCAGACAAGGCAGGCAAAAACATAGCAGGGAATGGGGGAAAACTGGTGATTAAATTGCATTTATTTCAATGCAAGGGGCCTGACAGCTAAGGGCGATGAACTCAGGGCATGGATTGGAACATGGGACTGGGAGATTGTAGTGGTTACCGAAATGCAGCTGAGGGAGGGGCAGGGCTGGGAGCTCCTTGTTTCACTTTGGAGATGCTACAGGAAGCATGGAAGAGGAGGCAATAGAGGACGTGTGGTGATGGGTTTTGATGGCATGAATCATCACAGCAGTACTCAGAGAGGATATTCCTGTGGCATCGCTCAATGAAGCTACGTTAGGTGGAACTGAGAAATAAGAATGGGTCATCACTTTGATACGATCGGACTGCTGACCCCTAATTATCAGTGGCATACTGTGGAACAAATATGTGGGGAGATCTTAAATATCATACATAATAATAGGGTTGTTATGGTAGGGTTTTTGAACTTTCCAAACCTATACTGGGACTGCAAGTGTTCAGTGTTTGCAAGGGAGGAATTTGGTAATTGTGTTCCAGAAACTCCCAATCAATCTGTAAATGGCCTGAAAAGAGAAAGGGGCAAAACCTGACCTCCCCTTGGGAATCAAGGTAGGGAAAGGGACTGAGGTGTGAGTGGGAAAGCTTTTTGCCAAAGTGACCACAGTTCTATTGTTTGAAAATAGCTATGAAAAAGGATAGGCCTAGACCTAAAGTGCAAGTTATAAAATGGGGTCAGACCAATCTTGATCATATTAGCCAGGAACTTTCAAAATGACATTGGGGAGTCTATTAACAGGGAAATGGAAGTCTGGCAAGTGAGAATATTTTAAAAGTGAGATAAATTAAGTGATCAGCGCCAGAATGTTCCTGTTTGTGTGCAGCTCAATGTTGACAGCATTCGGAAACACTGGCTGTCTACTAAGGGTCTGGTCAAGGAAAAGGGGGCACATGTCAGGCATAGCCAGCTGGATCAAGGGAATCGCTGAGGATATACAGGGGCTGTTGGAATACACTGAGTAAAAACAGGAATGGGGAAAGGCTACATGAGATAGTCTCAGCAGAGAAGGATAAGGGGAATCCAAAAGTGATTGTATAAATATATTAAGAGTGCACAAGTAATACGGGACAAAATAGTGTCCATTAAAAATCAATGAGGCCATTGATGTGTGGAACTGCAGGATATTTGCTAAGATCCTAAACAGAATTTTCACTCCAGAACTTATTGTGGACAAAGACTGGGGAACTCAGGGAACAAGGGTAGTACATTAGACCACAACTGGAGTTCTCTGCAATTCCAATCTCCCTGCTATAGGAAGGATGTTGTGAAACTTGAAAGGGCTCAGAAAAGATATTGCCTGGGTTGTTGGTGAATAAGCTGGGGTTACTCAAACTGGAGCATCGGAGACTGAGGGTGACCTTACAGGGGTTTATATAAACATGACGGGCATGGATTGGGTAAACACTCAAGGTCTGTTCCCAGATGTTGGGGAGTCCAAAACTAGAGGGCACAGGTTTAAGGTTAGAGGCGTATGGTTTACAAAGGGACTGAAGGGACAGCTTCTTCACACACAGGGTGATGTCTGCATGGAATGAGCTGAGAGAGAAAGTAATGGAGACTGATACAATTATAGCATTTAAAAGGTATCTGGATGGGAATATGAATAGTAAGGGCGCAGACATATATGGGCCAAATGCTGGAAACGGGAATGGATTTATTTAGATCTTCTGGTCAGACTGGACGTGTTGGGGACCGAAGAGACTGTTTCTATGTTGTACATCTCTCTGACTTGAAAAGACTGCATGTTATTGAAGAGGTGGTGCTGGAGGTTTAAAAACACAAAGGTGTGGAAAGACTCAGGGCTTGATTGAGTGTATCACAGGACATTGTGGGATGCTAAGGAAGAAATTGTGGAGCCCCGAGCAAAGGTATGTGTACGACGGAGAGCCATGTGTGATGTGTTGGAAGGCTGGAGGGCGGAATCGTGGGTAGTGAAGGACGTTTGCTACGATTACAAAGGGATCTTGATGAAATGGATGAATGGGCTAAAAAACTGGAGATGGAATTCAATCGGAGTAAATACGAGGCAGTTCATTTGGTAAAACAAACAAGGGTCGAGCTTATACAATTAATGTTCGGCCCTAGGTTAGTGTTTTAGAGCAGAGGGACCTCCAGGTTCAGGTACATAATTCTTGAAGCTTGCATCACAGGATGGATAAGACAGTGATTGACATGCCTGACTATTGCTCAGTCCATTGAGTGTAGGATTTGGGACGTCATGTTGAGATTGTGCAGACATTTGTGAGGCCTCTTCTGCAATACTATGTCCAGTTCTGGTCGCCCAGTTATAGGGAGGATATTATTCAGCTGCAGGGGGTTCAGAAGAGATTTACCAGGATGTTATTGGGTATGGAAGGCTTGAGTTCTGGAAAATGGCTGAAGCCTGGAGCCTGGAGGATAAGACATGATGTTATAAAGGTTCATGAAAAAAATGAGGTATAGATCGATTTAATGGTAGTTGCCTTTTCCCCAGGATGGGGGATCTCAAGAGGAGGGGCGACATTTTTACGGTTACAGGAGAGAGATTTTCAAAAAAATATATGGGGCAATTTGTTACACAGAGGGTGGTTTGAGTGTGGAATGAACTTCCTGAGAAAGGGGTTGACGCGGGTACAATTACAACATTTAAAAGATATTTGGATGATCAGGTGAATAGGGAAGGTTTGGAGTGATATGGGCCAGCAACAGACAGCTGGGAAGAGTTTAGTTTTAGATTATGGTGGGTATAAACTGAAGGGTCAGTTTCCATGCTGTATGGCCCTATGACAAGAATATGGTTTTATTCCATTATTGAAGAAAGGATCAGGGCTGGGTCCACTGATGTCCATCATCCACATAATGGACATAATGGTTGAAAATAGAGGAGTCATTGTGTGAAAGTTTGTTGAAGATCAAATTAATGGTGTAATGGACAGTAAATACGGTTATCAAAGGCGATCTTGACCAACTGGGCCAATGGCCCATGGAATGTGAGATGAAGTTTAATTCAGGCGTTGGATATTGTTAAGACAAATCAGGGAGGACTAACACAGTTAATGGAAGGGCTCTGGGCAGTGTTGTTGAACAGAGAGAGAGAGAGAGAGAGAGAGAGAGAGAGAGACCACGGGGTGCAAGTTACATTGTTCCTCAGAAGTGGCATCACAGGTGGACAGGTGGGGAAAGCAGCATTTGGCACATTTGCCAACATTGGCCAGTACTTTGTTACATACGTTGGAGATATTTGTAACATTGTCCTAAATATTTCCCTTGGGCAGAGGAGGCCACGGGCTGACCTTATAAAGTTTTACAAAACCATGCAGGGCCTCAGTAAGGTGAAAAGCCAAGGGTAGGTGAGTCCAAAGCTAGAGGGTATAAACGGGAGGTGAGAGAGCAAGGATTTAAAGAGGGAGCTGAGGGGCAACATTATCCACAGAGGATGGCGCATAGACGGAACGGACTGCCAAGGGCACATGGGAGAAACAAGAACAATTACAACATGGAAAAGGCATTGGGAGAGGTACATTAAGAAGAAAAGGTTTGAAGAGATAAGGGCCAAATGCAGGGAAATGAGACTTGTTCAGTACTGGTAACATGGGCAGCATTGAGGAGTTGGACCACAGGTTCTCTTTCCGTGCTGTATGACTCTGTATCCAGTTAAAGAGGATTAGAGTACCAAAATAGGGCATGTTGTAGAAACTGCAGCAAGTTACAACGATAGGGATGGTAATCTGGAGTGGAGTGCAGTACATCTCAAATATGTGGAGGAACTAATCAGGAATGGAGTAGGGTACAGGGACAACTACGATTATAGGAGTTAAAAATGACTGAAGACACGGGTGCACAAGCTATGCCATAGGTACAGTGTTGCAGAGTAGTGAGTCTTAGTACAGTGTTGGAGGGAGAATACAGAACAGAAAGATCCCAGGCAGCATTCCCAATCTCTTGTCGGTGGCTTGCTTTAACCTCTGTTGTCCTGATTCTCACTAAGACAGCGCAGGCCTGGATTAATAACTCTGAATTCACGATGCTGTCTCAGTGCAACATAAGTTAAAGTAGATGTGGTGATTGAGCCTCGGGTGTGTCTATGCTGTGCTCCCCATCCAGCACTGTATCTGTATCATGTCTTGTTAGCCGATGCTTGGATCCCGCTCATTGCTCTCTGCTCTGTGCACTGTGAGTGATCTTACCTCACTGCAGGATTTATTGAAGGCTCAAGATCTCCCTACCCATTGTCTCTCTGGCTGACCAACCATCTTCAATGAGGTGATGGACGAGATACCCAGCAGTTGGGAATTCTATTAGGTCAGGAACTTCCTGAGTACCTACAGGAGACAGAGAAATAGACAGAATGGAAAATTAGACTGATGCTGTGAGGATTACACAAGTAGAATGGAAATGAGCCCCACAGAGATCTGGAAAATCCCAACTTCCATCCCTGGCCTGTACTGTTGGGTCTCTCTGTAGTGGAGAATGCTGTTGGCTCAGGATCTGAAGTAACATCAAGAGCGAGAGGAGCTGACAGAGGCAGCAATTAGACCCACACAGTGAGGGATACCACATGGAGGGAGACTGAGTAATATCACCAGAGTGCTGGAAGACTTCAGGATCACACAATCATGTTGGAAAAATGGGTTTAGCTTCATGTATCAGTGCTCAGGAATGAGCAACCAGTAAGCAGGTGAAGTGATGGCCTAGTAACATTATTGTTAGGGCATTTATCCAAAACCTCAGCTAATGCTCAGAGGATTCTGGATTTGTGGTGCTGGAAGAGCATCCAAGGAGCTTCGAAATCGACGTTTCGGAATCCCATCATAAGATATGGTGGAAATTAAAATCAATAATGTAAAAAGTAGCAATTAACAATCCATAAACAAATATGAAACCATTGCTGATGTACAAAAATCCCAATCCCTTAAATTAGATTCCATAAAGTTTGGAAACAGGCCTTTCGGACCAACCAGCCCATGCCAACACTCCGAAGAGTAATCCACTCAGACCCAACTCCCTCGACTTAATACACCTACCATTATGGGCAATTTAGCATGGCCAATTCGCCTGACCTGTACGTCTTTGGACTGTGAGAGGACACCGAAGCATCTGGAGACACGGGGAGAATGTGGAAACTCCACACAGTCGCCCGCGGCTGGAATCGAACCTGGGACCCTGGTGCTGTGAGGCGGGAGTGCGAATAATTGAGCCACTGTACCGCCCACTTGCCCTTTCATCAACGAGATGTGATCATCCTCACGTGGTCTGCACGACATACCCACAGCAAAGTGTTTGCATCTCAATTGCCATTTGAAATGGCCGAGCAAGTTACTCAGCTCATGGGCAGCTAGGGCTGGGCACTAAAGGCTGGTCAGCCAGAGACACCCACATCCCATACCTGATTTTAAAAAAAATAATCCGGGGGATCCAAGATGGAGGCAACCCAGCAAGTATGAGTCTATAGTGCTCCTCCCAAGACTTGGGTAAAGTGGGTCACCCACCCCCACCACACTCACCAAATCATTCATAATAACTGTTTAATTTAATTAGTTGCTTAGTATTACATTTAAACAATCTAATATTTCGTAAAAATGACTAAAGGGAAGGGGGCCCACAGCTTTCAGGAAGCAGGAACCCCTCCCCCACCCTCTCCAGCTGCAGCTGAGGCGTCCACCGCCGCCCCGGGGGACTTACCTACTGTGATACGCCTTGTGGAAATGATCTCTAAACTGGATGCGAAGATCGACGCTTTTATCGAAGAATCCCAAAACCGTTGGGACTCACTCTCGGCCGCGCTGCAAAAGCATAACCGAGACATCCAGGAAATCGAGTGCCGAGCCGGAGGGGCGGAATTAAAGGCCGCGACCTCCGAAACCACAGCGCAATCGGCCGTGGATCAGGTCCGGACTCTCGAACAGCGAGTCCGGACCTTAGAGAATCATATTGATGACCTCGATAATCGAGTTCGTCGAAGAAATATTCGTTTGCTGGGCCTTCTCGAACGGGAAGAGGAAAGCCAGCTTACAGCGTTCCTCGAGCAGTGGTTGCCACAGCCTTTAAATCTGGAAGCTGGATCAGGCTAGGTAAGGGTAGAATGGGCCTTCTGAGTCACAATACGCGGGCCCGGCTCGAACCAGCCCGGTCCTGTTCCGGCTGCAAAGCGAGAGGGAGAGGCAGATACTACTAGAAGCTTCTAGAAATCTTGGAAAAGACCCCCAAGCTATGATCTGTAAAGGATCCAAGATCTTGTTATTCCAGGACTTTTCCCCAGCTCTGGTCTGAAATAGGAAGACATTCGACAAGGTGAAGAATCGTTTAAGGGACTTAGTATTCAGTACTCCTTACGCGACGCAGCGACGCTACGCTTTAACCATGAAGGATCCGTGTATAACTTCGGATCGCCAGAAAAGGCTAAGGAATTCTTGGACTCTCTTAGATAAATTGTAAGAGATAATGGATATTGGTTTGCCTTCTCCCCCCGCTTTGGTTTAAATCACCCCCCCCCCTTTTTTTCTTTTTTCTTACCTTACTGTTTAATACTATCATGGGGGTGGGGAGAGGGATTTGATTTTCTCCCCCCCCCCTTGGGGTTGTTTTCTTTTATTATTTTATGTATATATGTGAGTAT
>NC_057717.1:3149059-3149916 GCF_004010195.1 Chiloscyllium plagiosum | reverse complement strand
GTTTGGTTAATGTTGGTGGGGGGAGGTGGTTACCTTATTCTATTTTACCTCTGTCTTTAGGAGCAGGGTTATTTTGCCTTGTCATTTTGCATTATTATATTTAATTATTATTTGTTGAGGTTGTAATTTTATGGTATATGTTTATATATGGTATTAACATTACCAAATATATCCAGGTGTTGGTATGGGTGGCGGTAGGGTGCTCACTGTTAACTCTAGCTTTGTATTATATCTGAATTCTCCTCATTTTATTGAGGAGCGCCTGGGTCAAGGGTGGGGCATTGGTTGGAGAGGATATGAGGGACTTTTGGAAAGGAAGTGACACCCCCTGGGAACAAGGGGGAAAATCTCCATTTAAATACGTTTTTTTTATTATTTAGAAACAGTTTTTTTATTATACTGTTGTGAGTGTATTAGAGAGCCTTTATATTTGTAAATTTTATATGCTCTATGCTCGGGATGTTCTGGATAGGGTTTCCCCTCCTGAGGGGTCTCGGATTTGCCCGGATGATTATGGTTGATCAGTCGGTTAAGTGGTGCACCTGGAATGTCAAGCGGAGTAATTCGCGAAGTCAAAAGGAAGAAAATATTATCAAATCTTAAGAAAGAAAGAGTTGATATAGCTCTCCTACAGGAGACACACAGGATAAAGAACAGTTGAAATTGCGACAGGGTGGATTTGATCAGGCCTTTTTTTCTTCTTTTAGCTCAAACAACAGGGGAATTGTTATTCTTGTTTGGAAGAATTTCCCTTTCAAAATCCTAAATCAGATAAAAGACGAATCTGGATGATATATTCTGATCAAAGCCCTTATAAATGGAGAGGAATATGGGATTTTAAATTTGTACTGCCCCCC
>NC_057717.1:3137841-3149000 GCF_004010195.1 Chiloscyllium plagiosum | reverse complement strand
TATAGCAATTTCTGACCACGCTGCTGTATATATGGAAACTAAGGCGAGGAACAATGGGACATCCCCTGGGTATTGGCGTATGGACCCCTTCCTAATGAAAGATAGTAAATTTGTAAAGTACTTCTCTCAAGAATTTAAAAGTTTTTAGAAATTAATTCACGTACGGCTAGCAACCCATCAATGATGTGGGAGACAATCAAACCTTACATGCGTAGTTTGATCATCTCCTATTCAGCGACCCAGAAAAAATTGAAGGGAGAACAACAGCGTCTGCTTGAAGCTCGTTTAAAAGCAGCTGAAACAGCATACACTGATACACCTTCTATTATTAAATTGCAAAGGATTACGGCTCTTAGGACAGGTCTAAACACTATGCTTGCTCAAATGGCTAAGAGGGAAATATTATTTGCAAAACAAAGGTTATACGAATATGGCGACAAACTGGGTAGATACTTAGCATTTCTTGCAAAAAAAAGGCCCCTCAGACTATTACGTCTATCAAGGAAAGTACGGGTATTTTGACTCATGATCATAAAAAGATTAATGCGAACTTAATAGAATTTTATTCTGAGTTATATAAATCGCAGGATTGTGAAGACAGGACTAGGAGGATGCAGTCATTTTTTAAACAAATTGGTACAGGTATCGGCCCTAAATGCTCCTCTCACAGTCCAAGAAATACTTGATGCAATTAGGAAACTTCAGAGCGGTAAGGCACCGGGCCCAGATGGTTTCCAAGCTGAATTCGATAAAGAATTTACAGAAATATTGCCTGGTCCACTTATGGACATGTATAACTATGCATAGTCCGGGCTGTCTCCCGCCTTCGCTGAAAGAGGCAAATATCTCTCTTATCCTTAAAAATGGAAAGGATCCAGAAGATTGTATGTCATACAGACCAATATCCTTTGCTAAATGTAGATTTTAAAATCCTTTCTAAAACGTTAGCATTGAGACTAGAAAGGGTACTGCCACATATTATAAAGGAGGATCAGACGGGGTTTACTAAGGGCCGTAGATCATCCAATAATATTAGAATGGTTTTGAATATGATTCAAGCCTATCATCAGGGGAAGATACCAGGAGTCGTAGTTTCATTAGACGCGGAAAAGGCATTTGATAGGGTTGAATGTTCGTATTTGTTTTACACATTGGAAAGGTTTGGCGTTGGACAGGTGTTTACCAAATGGCTCTCAACATTGTATAGTGATCCCAAAGCAGTTGTGGTTACCAATGGATGAGGTTCGGATAGCTTTAATGTGGGTAGGGGCTGCCGTCAGGGATGTCCTCTCTCGCCATTGTTATTTACGCTAATAATTGAACCACTAGCAGAAGCTATACGAGCTGATCCTAATATAACGGCCCCGAGGATTGGTACAGGTAAACATAAAATTACCCTTTATGCAGATGATGTTCTATTCCTCAGTAATCCTCTGATGTTCGTACCTCGCCTAATCCAAGTTATTAAACATTTCGCGCATTCGCAGGCTATAAAATTATTTTTTCAAAATCAGAGGCTATGCCAATGGGTGGCCTTGCTATGATACCCCACTTAGTGGACGGATCCCTTTTTCCCTTTCGTTGGTCCCTGGAGGGCTTCTTATATTTAGGCATTTTTATTACCCCTGTATTTGGTAAGTTGTATGAGGCTAATTTTGTGCATTTACTGGAAAGGATAAGGCAGGACCTCCAGCGATGGGGAGACCTTCCAATTTCCTGGTTGGGTAGAATAGCACTAATTAAAATGAATGTCCTGCCCCGTCTCCTATATCCTATGAGAATGCTTCCGGTGATGCTGCCGAGGCAGGCTCTACGTAAATTATATGGCTGGCTGGTTCCCTTTTTCTGGAATCATAGACGGCCCCTCATTAAGCTGAAGAAGCTACAGCTTCCACAAGCAAGGGGAGGATTGGACTTCACAGATTTTAGGAAATATCAGTTAAGTTCCCTATTAAGTTACATAGCTGATTGGTTCTTGTCTGATCCACAATCAATCTGGTTGGACATCGAGGCCTCTCAAGTAAAATACCCAATTATTAATCTTTTAGTTTCAGACAAGAGGAAAATCATTACAGATCACTGTAAAAACCCTATAATACTAAGCACAATTAAGGCTTGGAATATAATGCGGCAAAATGAGGTTAATTCACATAAAACATTCACCTATGCACGATAGTGGGAGCATGGGGATTCCAACTGGGTTTACAGATGCCACTTCGAAAGTCTGGAGATCTAGGGGTATCTCATGTCTAGGGGATCTATTTAAAGATGGGATCCTGATGTCTTTTGAACAGCTGCGTCAGAAATTCGGATTACCTAATGGAGACCTCTTTCGATACTTCCAAATTCTAGATTGTATACAGAAGAAGACTACGTTATTAGATAGTCTTTATAAATCAGATAGAGAATGTAGTATCCTACGACCATTGGGGGTATCTTCCGTCAGTACTATTTATCATTTACTACATGATGAAGTATCGGGAGATATGGATAATCTGCTTAAAACATGGGATCAGGATTTGGGACTAGAAATCTCTATAGAAACATGGAATGATATTTGGGAAAACGCTAGAAGAATCACTATCTGTAACAGAACCCAGGATATCCGTCTGAAGATATTTCATAGGGCCCATATAGCACAGGTTCGATTGGCAAAATGTAAGGCAGGAGCATCTCCAACGTGTCCCAAATGTAAAATAGAGGTGGGCACTCTTGGACATTGCCTATGGACTTGTCATAAGATCCGTAGATCCGGACTAAAGTAGCAAGTATCCTGACAGAAAGTTCAGGAAAGGAAATTAAAGTGGACTCTGTATCTCTCCTTTTGGGCTTTTCGAACTTTCCCTCCCTGGACATGTACGGGAAGAGACTATTTTCTATTCTCTCTTTCTGTGCAAGGAAAAATATTTTGGTGAACTGGGTGGTTGAGGGCCCCCCTGGACTTTCAAGTTGGCACAGATTAATTATGGAATGTATTCCCCTTGACATCCTTACAATTATGGTGCACCGAAAGACTGAATTATTTTATAAATTATGGCAGCCCTTCTTGAATCACATAAATACAGATATTTCGGCTATCCTAACAAGGGCTTTTATTTAATTGAGATTACAAACCTGGCTGGTCCAGGGCCCCTTAGGAGAGGAATCCCGCACGAATACGGGTTTTATTACATTTGATGTTAACACATTCCGAGCATGTAAGAGACTTAAATATACACTCTGGTTAGTTGTAGGTTAGATTAGTAGACAGTTGAGTTTTTTTTTTCTTTTTAGGTATTTTTTCTTTTGTTAAATTTTGGCTATTGTATATTTGATTTAATTGTATATCAATGTTTGTATTTGAGAGCTTTGTTTGTTTTTGTAAATTTGTAAAAATGTTAAATCTCTAATAAAAATATCTATATAAAAAAAATCCATTCGGATGGTCACACTGGAACTGTGCTGGAGCCGTGTCCTGGCCAATCATGTCAGTAGGTTTAAGGACAGGGCTTTAAACTGACAGAGAGGATGCAGGGACCGGGTTCAGGTAAAGGAGCTTTCCAAATACAAAGAGAAAAGGTGTAGCGTCGAAACAGCAGGGGGATGTGGCTGAAGACAATCAGAAACGAACAGGATGGGACAGCGACTAACTAAAACTGTAAATCAGTGAATAGGTTTGTGACAGGAAATTGTGGGAAAAAGTAAATTATGTTATTTTTCTGAATGGACAAAGTCTCATCAATAAGGCAGATGGATTTCTGATACAGAGATAGAAGAAATTTAGACACCAGAGAGATATCGTTACAGGGTGAACAAAAGTTGGACATAAATATTCAATGGTTCACAACCTTGCAGAAACTCAGGCCAAAATGGGTAACGCTAACAATAATGGATAACGAAGGCATTACCGAGAAAGCATTTGGCCTCAGGTTGTGAAGTAGAGTCAGTCTGAATGTAAATTCTGGCTACTACTTGCAGCGGAACAGTTTTAGCCACCGAACAGCATTTTATTGCTCATCACTGCATTAAACAGGAACTCACTGGAAATTTTAATAAAGGTATTGTGATAATTTTGGGAAACATCAATATTCGCATAATTTGGGACAGTCACACTAGCAAGAGTGATATTGGAAGAGGAGTTCAGAGAATTAGTTTTCAGTGTTTCTTTGAATAATAAATTGTGCAACTGGCTAAGGACATAAAATCTCAGAGCAAACATTGTGTGATGAAACTTAGTGAATGAGTAATGTCACCTGGAGAGATACTCTGGGAAATTGCAACATAGTGCAGTTTAAAGAAATATAAAGTTATAAATTGAATCACAGAAATGACAAGCTACAACTAGAAACAAAAATAACCAATAACATGAGTTTGAGAGGAGAACTGAGCAAGGTAAACAGGCAAAACAGACTGAAAAATGTGTCTGTAAATGAACAGTGGAAAACATTTTAAGGAGCAGTGTAAAACACTCAACAAAAGGACATTCCATTGAAACAGACAAATCCTCAGCAAGAAATCCCCATCGGTCCCTCACTCAAGTAAAAAGGATCATATTAGATTATCGGGCTCAGAGGACTTAAAATCCTGAAGTGAGAGAATGTTTTAGGAGTAAGTTTTAAAGGGATTGCAAAGGGTCTGCTCACAGGGGGAGGTCAAATGGAAGAGGGAATAAGTGTCAAGGTTTTATGTCACAAAAGGAACCGGGAGAGCTGAAGGTGCTGGAGGTGGTGAGAGTTTTACAGAGAGGGGTCAGGGTCTGAACGGTGTTACAAAGCCAGTACAGATTGCTGCAGCTGGAGGTGTTTGCAGAGGAAGGGAGGGATATATGCATTTTTATTTATTCTTTCATGAGATGAGGGTGTCACTGATTGGACCAACATTCTTTGCCCCACTGTTTATTCCCCAGAGGATAGCAGAGTCAGCCATATTGCCGTGGGTCTGGTGTCACGTGCAGGCCAGAGCAGGTTAGAATGTCAGATGCTCTGCCCTAAAGGATGTAAGTGAACCAGATGAGCTCTTCCTACTGGTCAACAATGCTTTTATGGTTGCCTCACCAATGTCCTGTACAGCCACAACATGACGTCCCAACTTCTACTCTCAATGCTCTGCCTAAAGAAGGTAACCATCCCAAACGCCTGCTTCACCAGCCTGTCTACCAGTGTCGCCACTTTTAAAGAACTGTGTACCTGCATCTCTGTGTCTCTGACTGACATCATTACCCAGGGCCCGAACATTAACTGTACAGGTCCCACTCTGTTTTGTTTCACCAAGATGGAACACTTCATATTTATCTAATTAAACTCCATCTGCTATTCTTCAGCCCACTATCCCAAAAGTACTGTTCCTCCTGTTGTATCACAGAAAACTTTCTTCACTGTCCACTTTACCAACAATTTCAGTGTCACTCAAAAAAACTTACTTACCAGGAAACCAATATTTCCATCCAAACCATTTACCCAAATGACAAACAAAAGGAGACCCACTCCACCGCTGGTCACATACCTCCAGTCAGAAAAACAAAATGTCTCCCACCACCCTCTGTCTCCTTCCATCAAGCCCAATTTTGCATCCAGTTGACTAGTTCCTCCTGAATGCCATATCCTTTTACATTGATCTGAGCTTATTACCCAGTTTACATTACAGAACGTAGAACACAGAACAGTACAGCACAAGACCCTTCGGTCATGATGCCATGCCAATCTTTTACCCGACTGTAAGATCAAACTAACTTACATAACCTTCATTTTACTATCATCCATATGCCTATCCAAGAGTCTGTTAAATGTCCCGTTCCACCCACCCACCAATCTGTCTAAAGAACCTACATCTGAAATCTCCCCTTACCCATCCTCCAATCACCTTAGAATTATGCCCTCTTGTACCATGTATGCCATGGGATAAAGAGGTCTCTCACTATTCACTCTATCTTTGCCTCACACCATCTTGTTCACCTCTACCAAGTCACACCACACTCTTCTTTACTGAGCTTATTACCCAGTTTACATTACAGAACGTAGAACACAGAACAGTACAGCACAAGACCCTTCGGTCATGATGCCATGCCAATCTTTTACCCGACTGTAAGATCAAACTAACTTACATAACCTTCATTTTACTATCATCCATATGCCTATCCAAGAGTCTGTTAAATGTCCCGTTCCACCCACCCACCAATCTGTCGAAAGAACCTACATCTGAAATCTCCCCTTACCCATCCTCCAATCACCTTACAATTATGCCCTCTTGTACCATGTATGCCATGAAAAAGAGGTCTCTCACTATTCACTCTATCTTTGCCTCACACCATCTTGTTCACCTCTACCAAGTCACACCACACTCTTCTTTACTCCATTGAGAAAAGCCTTCGCTCCCTCAAACTTTCTTCATAAGACATGCTCTCCAGTCCAGGTAGCATCCTGGTAAATCTCCTCTTTACCCTCTCTAAAGCTTTCACGTCCTTCCTGTAATGAAGGGACCAAAACTGAACACAATATTCTAATTGGGATCTAAACATGGCTCTTTTGAGCTGCCACATAACCTCATGGCTTTAAAACTCAATCCCCCAGTTAATGAAAGCCCATACAACATATTCCTTCTTAACAACACTATCAGCTTGGTGGAAAATTTGATGGATCTCTGGTCATGAAATCCAAGATCCATCTGTTTCTCCAGACTATTCAGTATTCTGCCTTTACCCCTGTATTCTGCATTCAAGTCGCACATTCCAAAATACATCACTTCACACTTTTCCAGATTTGACTTCATCTGCCACTTCTCAACCCAGCTCTACATCCTGTCAATGTCCCATTGCAACCTCCAGTAGACATCCACACTATTTGCTACTCCACCAACCTTCGTGTCATTGGCAAACTTACTTACCCACTCTTCCACTCACACATCCAAGTCATTCATAAAATCACAAAGAACAGAGATATTTTGACCTCTCCCTGCAGAAAACTACTGGTCACCAAGCTCCAGGCTGATGGATTTCCATCTGTCATCACCCTCTGTCTTCTATCGGCCAGGAATTCTGTATCCAGACAGACATGTTTCCATGTATCCCATGCTCTGTACTTTCTCAATGAGCCATAAATGTGTGTTGTCACATCCTCAGAGGATTCAATAAGATTTGTGAGGCATGACCTGTCCCTTACAAAGCCACGATGACTTTCTCTAATCAAACTATGGTTTTCCAAGGAATCATAAATCCTTTGTCTCAGAGTCCTCTCCAATAATCTGCACATCATAGGCAGAAGACTGACAGGTCTGTGATTCCCATGATTATCTCTATTCCCTTTCTTGAACAACGCATGGCTGATTCAACAAACCTGCACATCTTTGGGCTGTGGGTGGAAACCGGAGCACCTGTCGGAAACGCACACAGACACGGAGAGAATGTGCAAACTCCACACAGACAGTCGCCTGGGGCTGGAATCGAAATCGCGTCCCAGGTGCTGTGAGGCAGCAGTACTAACCACTGAGCCACCGTGCTGCCCCATGTAACTCTCTGGAGCCCTGCTTCTGATTCTTGGTCCCTCAACCTTAGGTTAGCTTCCTTCTTCCTCCTGACTAGATGTTCTACATCCCTTGGAACCTTGTCAAATGCTTTGCTGACTTTCATGCAGACAAAGTTGACTTCTCTGCCTTCATCTATCTCTTGGCCAACTCCTCGAAGAGTCAATCCAGTTTGTAAACAAGGTTTCCCACTCACAAAGCCATGCTGCCTATCTCGATTCAGTCCTTTGCCTTTGCAAATATATGTAGCTCCTCTCTCTCAGAATCTCCTCCAACAACTTGCCCATCAATGGCTCACTGGGCTGTGATTTCCTGGCTTTTCTCTACAGCCCTTAAGTGATGGAATAGCATTAGCCACCCTCCAGTCTTCCGGTAACTCATTGTGTCTGTTGATAATATAAATATCTCTGTTAGGGACACTGCAATCTCTTCCCAAGCGTCCCATAATATTTAAGGATAGACCTAATGAGCTACTGAGGATTGATCTACATTTATTTGTTTTCAGATTTCAGCACTTTCTCTTCTCTGTTGAAGATTATTTCCAAGACATCGCTATTTATTTCCCCAAGTTCCTGAGCTTCCATGTCTTTCTCCACAGTAAATACTGACAACACTATTTTGACTAATATTTTACCCACCTCCTGACAGTTAAGGCGCCCTATTCTCTGCCAAATTACTCTTTAGCCCTTATTGAAACGTGTGTAAAGGTTTCTGAAAATTCAAATAAACCGTATCCTCGGTACAGCCACTCCTACACCCGTATCTATTCTGCCATTTTTCCACACCAATAAAAATACAATCCAACAGGCTCAAAAACACATTCTTTTTTTTATTATTAGATGCGTTTCTAAGGGTCCAGTTATTGTTTATTGATATATCCTTTCTCACACATTCCAGCTCCCGACCTACTGTCAGGCTAACGAACATTTTTTGGTTTCAAACTGGCAGCAGAAAGGGTTATGGGAGTTCTTGTTTATCAATCTGAAAAAGGTAGCTTACATGTTCAACAGGTAATAGAGGCTTTGGAAATAGGGAGGGTCATGGGGACTGAAGGACATTATGGAGATAGGGAGTGATGTGGGGACTATACGAGATTATGGACATAGAGAGTGCAATGGGGACTGAAGAACATTATGGAGATAGGGAGTGATGTGGGGACTATATGAGATTATGGACATAGAGAGTGCACAGGTGACTGAAGAACATTCTGGAGAAAGGGAGTGCTGTGGGGCTTGAAAGAGGCCAAAGAGATCTGCTGGTTGTTGGGCCTGAAGGAGGTTTCACAGATCATGGAGATTGAAGGAGGTTACTCTGAACGGGAGGGTCGTCGGGTCTGGATGAGATTATGGAGATAGGGAGGGTCGTGGGGACGTTTGGAGGTTATGGAGTTAGGGAGGTTTGTGGGGAATGATTCAGGTTACATGGATAGGAAAAGTCTTGGGGACCGAAGGATTTTATGGAGATAGGGAGGGCTGTGGGTACTGAATGGGCTTACACACATAGGGAGGGCTGTGGGGACATGAAGGAGGTTATGGAGATAGTAAGTTGATAGAGAAGCACAAGAAAGAAGAGCAGTTATCGGCCATTTGGCCACAGAGTCGGTCCTACCATTCAATATGATCACGACTGATCATCTAACCCAGTACAGTATTCCTGCTTTCACACCTTACTCTGATATTATAGTGATTACTGGTATTTAGTGATACAGCGGGCTGTAGTAACTGGGACGGGGGTGGGGGTTCTTACGGAGATAGGGAAGGTTGTGGAAGTTGGAACATGTGACACATGCAGGGAGGGTTTTAGGAATGGGAGGACTTTACACAGATTTGGAGGAATGCAGGGATGGGACATGGTAACAATCACAGGGAGGATTTTGGGGGCTCGATCTGAGATGGGTACAGCTGAGAACAGAAGTGAGTCAAACAGTCAGGGCAGGCAGGGACAAGGTAGGACTAATTAATTGAAACTGCTTTTATTTCAATGCAAGGGGCCTAACAGGGAAGCAGATTAACTCAGGGCATGGTTAGGAACATGGGACTGGGATCTCATAGCAATTACAGAAACATGGCTCAGGGATGGGCAGGACTGGCCGCTTAATGTTCCACGATACAAATGCGACAGGAAGGATAGCAAGGGAAGCAGGAAAGGACGGATAGTGGCATTTTTGATAAGGGATAGCATTACAGCTTTACTGAGGGAGGATATCCCTGGAAATACATCCAGGGAAGTTATTTGGCTGGAACTGAGAAATACGAAAGGGATGATCACCTTATTAGGATTGTATTGTAGACGCCCCAACAGTCAAAGCTAAATTGCCAAACAATTTGTAAGGAGAATAATAGGGTAGTTATGGGCGGGGATTTTAACTTACCAAACAACGACCGGGACTGCCATAGTTTTAAAGGTTTAGATGGAGAAGGATTTCTTAAGTGCGTACAAGACAATTTTCTGATTCAGTATGTGGATGTACCTACTTGAGAAGGTGCAAAACTTGACCTACTCTTGGGAATTAAGGCAGGGCAGGTGTCCGTGGGGCAGCACTTTGGGACCAGCGACCATAATTCTATTCGTTTTAAAATAGTGATGGAAAAGGATAGACCAGATCTAAAAGTTCAAGTTCTAAATTTGAGAAAGGCCAATTTTGACAGTATTAGGCAAGAACTTTCGAAAACTGATTGGATGAAGATGTTTGGAGGTAAAGGGACGACTGAAAAATAGAAAGCCTTCAGAAATGAGATAACAAGAATCCAGAGAAAGTATATTCCTGTCAGGGTGAAAGGGAAGGCTGGTAGGTGTAGGGAATTCTGGATGACTAAAGAAATTGAGGGCTTGGTTCAGAAAAAGAAGCAAGCATATGTCAGGTATAGACAGGATAGATCGAGTGAATCCTTAGATGAGTATAAAGAAGTAGGAATATACTTAAGAGGGAAATCAGAAGGGTAAAAAGGGGACATGAGATAGCTCTGACAAATATAATTAAGGAGAATGCAAAGTGTTTTTACAAATATATTAAGGACAAAAGGGTAACTAGGGAGAGAATAGGGCCCCACAAAGATCAGCAAGGCGGCCTTTGTGTGGAGCCACAGAAAATGGGGGAGATACTAAATGAATATTTTGCATCAGTATTTACTGTGGAAAAGGATATGGAAGATAAAGACTGTAGGGATATCGATAGTGACATCTCGCAAAACGACCAGTTTACAGAGGAGGAAGTGCTGGATGCCTTGAAACGATTAAAGGTGGATGAATACCCAGGACCTGATCAGGTGTACCCGAGAACTCTGTGGGAAGCTAGAGAAGTGATTGCTAGGCCACTTGCTGAGATATTTGTATCATCGATAATCACAGGTGAGGTGCCGGAAGATTGGAGGTTGGCAAAAATGGTGCCACTGTTTAAGAAGGGTGGTAAAGATAAGCCATGGAATGAAAGACCGATAAGCCTGATCTCAGTGGTGGGCAAGTTGTTGGAGGGAATCCTGAGGGACGGGTTGTACAGGTATTTGGAAAGGCAAGGACTGATTAGGGATAGTCAACATGGCTTTGTGCGTGGGAAATCATGTCTCACAAATTTGATTGAGTTTTTTGAAGAAGTAACAAAGAAGATTGATGAGGACAGAGTGATAGATGTGATCTATATGGACTTCAGTAAGGCATTCGACAAGGTT
>NC_057717.1:3123212-3137831 GCF_004010195.1 Chiloscyllium plagiosum | reverse complement strand
AACTCTGTGGGAAGCTAGAGAAGTGATTGCTGGGCCTCTTGCTGAGATATTTGTATCATCGATAGTCACAGATGAGGTGCCGGAAGATTGGAGGTTGGCAAAAATGGTGCCACTGTTTAAGAAGGGTGGTAAAGATAAGCCATGGAATGAAAGACCGGTAAGCCTGATCTCAGTGGTGGGCAAGTTGTTGGAGGGAATCCTGAGGGACGGCTTGTACATGTGTTTGGAAAGGCAAGGACTGATTAGGGATAGTCAACATGGCTTTGTGCGTGGGAAATCATGTCTCACAAATTTGATTGAGTTTTTTGAAGAAGTAACAAAGAAGATTGATGAGGACAGAGTGATAGATGTGATCTATATGGACTTCAGTAAAGCGTTCGACAAGGTTCCCCATGGGAGACTGATTAGTAAGGTTAGATCTCATGGAGTACACGGAGAACTAGCCATTTGGATACAGAACTGGCTCAAAGGTAAAAGACAGAGTGGTGGTGGATGGTTCTTTTTCAGACTGGAGGCCAGTGACCAGCGGGGTGCCACAAGGATCAGGGCTGGGCCCTCTATTTTTTGTCATTTCCATAAATGATTTGATTGCGAGCATAAGAGGTACAATTAGTGAGTTTGCAGATGACACCAAAATTGGAGGTGTAGTCGACAGCGAAGAGGGTTACAACAGGATCTGCACCAGATGGGCTAATGGGCTGAGTGGAAGATGGAGCTTAATTCAGATAAATGCGAGGTGCTGCATTTTGGGAAAGCAAATCTTAGCAGGACTTATACACTTAATGGTAAGGTCCTAGGGAATGTTGCTGAACAAAGAGACCTTGGAGTGCAAATTCATAGCTCCTTGGAAGTGGAGTCGCACGTAGATAGGATAGTGAAGGGAGCGTTTGGTATGCTTTCCTTTATTGGTCAGAGTATGGACTACAGGAGTTGGGAGGTCATGTTGCGGCTGTCCAGGACATTGGTTAGACCACTGTTGGAATATTGCGTACAATTCTGGACTCCTCCCTATCAGGAAGACGTCGTGAAACTTGAAAGGGTTCAGAATAGATTTACAAGGATGTCGCCAGGGTTGGCTCAACAGGCTGGGGCTGTTTTCCCTGTGCGTGGGAGGCTGAGGGGTGACCTTACAGAGGTTTACAAAATTATGAGGGGCATGGATAGTATAAATAGGCAAAGTCTGTTCCTTGTTGTCGGGGAGTCCAGAACTAGAGGGCATAGGTGTAGGGTGAGATGGGAAAGATATAAAAGAGACCTGAGGGGCAACTTTTTCACGCAGAGGTTCGTACATGTACGGAACGAGCTGCCAGAGAATGTGGTGGAGCCTGATACAATTGCAACATTTAAGAGGCATTTGGATGGGTATATGAATAGGAAGGATTTGGAGGGATATGCAGGTGGGATTTGGAGGGATATGCGAGTGCTGGCAGGTGGGACGAGATTGAATTGGCATATCTGGTCGGCATAGACAGGTTGGACCGAAGGGTCTGTTTCCATATTGTACATCTCTATGACTCTATGGCTCATGGAGGTTATAACAATAAACTGTGTGGTCGCGTCTGGAGGAAATTAAAGGCATAAACGTTTGTTGTTTCTGAAGGAAATTACATGAAGCGGGACCAGCAGAGTTTACAGAGGCTGAATGTATTTTATAGACAGGAAGAGTTCATAGTCATCATTAGAATTGCAGAAATTAATTTATGAGAGAATCCGGGTCACTCTGCACTGTGTCCAGAGACAAGGAGGAGTCTCACAGCTGGAGGAGGTTACTAAGGTACAGAGCATTTTTGTTGTCGTGACGGGGAAGGTTACAGATATCATGAAGGTAGTAGGAGTTCAAAAAAAGTTACAAAGACAGGGAGGTTTTTCAGGTCTGGAAAGGACTACACTGACAGGGATGGCTGAAGGAACTGACGAGTTGTTTTTCACAGTTAAGGAGAGATGAGACAGAATTCGGGATTAAAGGCAAAGGCAGAGGCTTGGAGAGTTTTACTGATATGAGGAGCTTACAGGGATAGGCAGGATTGTAGGGGCTGATAGAGATAGGGGAAGTGATATCTCTGAAATAGACAGTGGAGAAACTGACAGACATAGGGAGGGTTCTGTGCAACAGATGAATTTACAGATAAGATGGTGATAATGAAGCCTGAGAGTTTTCTCACGTTCCTTGCCCAGCATAGTTCCTACATCATGCCCTCAGGTTCTGAATTAAAGCCCATGAACTCCTCCCTGTGCTGTTTACTGTGAATGATCTTACCGGCTGCAGAATTTACTGAAGGCTCCAGATCTGACTCTCCATCTCGCTGGCTGACCAACCATCTTCAATTTGGTGATGGACGAGACAGGAATTGGGAATTCTGCTGAGTCAGGGACTTCGGGAATACCTACAGGAGATAGAGAAATAAAATGGGAAATTAGACTGACGCAATGAAGGTTACACAATGAAGGAGAATTGCACTGAGTCCCATAGAGATCTGGAAAATCCCTGTCTCCATCCATGACCTGTGCTGTTGCGTCTCTCTGGAGTGGAGAATTCTCTTCGCTCAGGATCTGGAGTAGCTGCATGAGGGAGAGGCACTGACAGAGGCAGCAATTAGACACACAAAGTGAGGGATATCACTTGGAGAGAGAGACTGATTGATATGAGCAGAGTGTTGGAAGGTGCTAGGCTCACACAATGGTATCATCCGAAGTGGTTCTGACCAGTGAGCATTGCTACCAGTACTCAGGGAGGACTAAGCTATTTTATTGGGATAGGCTCAGGGACTGTGCTATAAACGGACACAGATGAGGAGGGGGACAGGTCTCAGGTGCATGCAAATTCCGAAGTCCAAAGAAAAAGGTTTAAATACTTAAACACCATGGAGATGTGGATGTAGACCAACAGAAAGAAACAATAAGGGATTGAGTTTAATTAAAATACTACATTGTCAAATAGATTTGTGACAGGAAGTTATTGGTTAAAATAAAGTAAATGCCATTTCCGCCCCTCACAATTCCTCATGCACCACAAGTGACATCACTTTCGCCCCTCACATTATCGCTGATGTCACACGCTCAGTGACTTCCACGCCCTCCCACTGCCGTGTTTGCCACCACTTCCGCCCCACCAACGCCACTCACCTGCATTCTACTGACACCACCCCCAGGTCCCACCGTCACCATCCCCGCCCCCAAGAGCCCTGAGGGGAACGCCAACCCTGCTCATGACTCCACTCCCATTACCCCTAACACCACACCCACTCCAGTTACAGGCTTAGTCCCCTCCCCCAGCTCCACACCTACGCCAGGTCCCAGTTCCCACTCCTGCTTAGTTCTCACCATTCCCCTGTCCTCCCTTCACTGAGGACAAACGATCAGTCCTCAGCAAAGGCCTCACCTTTATCCCCCCCCGTCCACACACCAATGAATTTAATGCACGTCGTGACGTTGAACATTTCTTCCACCGCCTCCGAGCTTACTTTCACAATCAAGACTCCCGCCCACCTTCCGAGGTCCCCTTTGCCTGCCTCCAGCACACTCCATCCACCTGGACACCCTGCGCTGGCCTATTACCTGGTCTCGATCTCTTCATTTCCAACTGCCGCTGAGACATTAAACTCTGCAACCTATCTACCCCACTCCAACCTCTCACCATCGCGATGCGCAGCCCTCCACTCCCGACCGCACCATCAAACCAGCAGACAAAGGGGGTGCAGTGGTAGTTTGGTGCACTGACCTCTACACCGCTGAAGCCAGATGCCAACTCGAAGACACCTCCTCCTCCCGCGCCCTTGACCATGGCCCCACCCCATCACCAAACCATCATCTTCCAGACCAAAAAGTACCTTATCACCTCAGACGTTCTCCCGCCCACAGCTTCCAACCTCATAGTCCAGGAACCCCGCACCGTTCGATTCTACCTCCTTCCCAAGATACACAAGCCTGAACACCCCAGCCGACCCATTGTCTCAGCATGCTCCTACCCCACCGAACTCATCTCTACCTACCACGACACTGTCCTATCCCCCAGTCCAGGAACTCCCCACATACATTCGAGACACCACTCATGCCCTCCATCTTTTCCAAGACTTCCGTTTCCCTAGCGCCCGACGCCTTATCTTCACCGAGGATATCCAATCCCTCTACATCGCCATCCGCCATGACTAGGGCCTCCTTTTCTTCCCCTCCCGATGTTTCCAACAGTACCCTTTCACCGACACTCTCATTCATTTGGCTGAACTTATTCTCACCTTTAACAATTTTTCCTTTAAATCCTCCCACTTCCTCCAGACCAAAGGGATAGCCATTATCACCCATATGGGCCGCAGCTATGCCTGTCTTTTTGTTGGCTACGTAGAACAGTACATCTTCCGTAGTTACACGGGCACCACTCCCCACCTCTTCCTCCGCTACATTGATGACTGCATTGGCGCCGCCTCATGCTCCCGCGAGGAGGTTGAGCAATTCATCAACTTCACCAACACATTTCACCCTGACCTTAAATTTACCTGGACCATCTCTGACACCTCTCTCCCCTTCCTGGACCTCTCCATCCCCATTAATGACGACCGACTTGACACCGACATTTTTTACAAACCTACCGACTTCCACAGCTACCTGGATTACAATCCCGTATTCCCAATTCCTCCGGCTCCACCGCATCTGCTCCCAGGAGGACCAGTTCCATCACAGAACATACCAGATGGCCTCCTTCTTTAGAGATCACAATTTCCCTTCCCACGTGGTTAAAGATGCCCTCCAACGCATCTCGTCCACATCCCGCACTTCTGCTCTCAGACACCACCCCTCCAACCGTAACAAAGACAGAAGCCCCCAGTGCTCACCTTCCTCCCTACCAACCTTCACATAAACCAACTCATCCAACGACATTTCCACCACTTCCAAACGAACCCCACCACCAGGGACATATTCCCCTCCCCACCCATTTCCACTTTCCGCAAAGACCGTTTCCTCCGTTACTACCTGGTCAGGTCTACGCCCCCAAAAATCCACCCTCCCGTCCTGGCACCTTCCCCTGCCAACGCAGAATTTGCAAACCCTGCGCCCACACATGCTCACTCACCTCCATCGAAGGCCCTAAAGGAGCCTTGCACTTCAAACAAAGTTTTACCTGCACATCCACCAGTATAATTTATCGTATCCGTTGCTCCCGATGCGGTCTCCTCTACATTGGAGAGACTGCGCACCTCATAACAGAGGGTTTTAGGGAACATCTCTGGGACACCCGCACCAATCGACCCACCCGCCCTGTGGCCCAACATTTCAATTCCCCCTCCCACTCTGCCGAGGACATTCAGGTCCTGGGCTTCCCCCACCGCCGCTCCATCACCACCCGATGCCTGGAGGAAGAACGCCTCACTTTCTGCCTCGGAACACTTCAACCGCAGGGCATCAATGTGGACTTCACCAGTTTCCTCATTTCCACTTTCCCCATCTTACCCCAGCTACAGCCTTCCAGCTCAGCGCCGCCCTCATGACCTGTCTTACATGCCTATCTTCTTTTCCACCTATCCACTTCATCCTCCTCTCTGACCTATCACCCGCATCTACACCCCTACTCACCAATTGTACTCTTTCTTACCTTCCCCCATTCTCCACTCGGACCTATCACCTCCATCCCACCCCCGTCCACCTATTGTACTCTAAGCTACTTTCTCCCCATCCCACGCCCCTCATATTTATCTCTCCACTCTGCATGCTCCCCGCCTCTGTTCCTGATGAAGGGCTTTTGCCCGAAACGTCGATTGTCCTGCTTCTCGGATGCTGCCTGACCTGCCATGATTTTCCAGCAACACTCTACTCTAGACTCTAGTTTCCAGCACCTGCAGTCCTTGTTTTTACCTTATTGGAGGAGGAGGCGACCGAGATAAGGCATATTGTAGACACTGAAACAAGTTACAGCGATAGGGATGGTAGTCTGGAATGCAGTACATTTCAAATATGAGGAGGGGCTATTGTGAAGCAAGGAGGTTACAGCGATGGGAACTGTTATAGGAATTAAAAATTATTGAAGACACTGGACCACAAGACATGCCACAGATACAGTGTTGCAGAGTCGTGAGTCTTAATAAAACAGAACTTCAATTGGGGTGGTGATTGAGCCTAGGGTGTTGTGTGTATTGTGCTCCCCCTCCAGCACTGTATCTAAGTCATGTTGTGTTAACAGATATTTGGACCTCTCTCATTGTTTTTTCCTCTGTGCACTGTGGGTGATCTTACCTCACTACAGGAATTATTGAAGGCTCCAGATCTCCTTTCTCTTTGTCTCTCTCTGGCAGACCAACTGCGTTCAATGTGGTGATGGACGATCCACCCAGCAGCTGGGAAGACTATAGAGTCAGGAACTTCCTGAGTACCTACAGGAGACAGAGAAATAGTCAGAATGGGAAATTAGACAGATGCAGTGAGGGTTACACCTGGAGAATGGCACTGAGTCTCACAGACTTCTGTATTATGGAGAGATATTAAGTAATAGTCCCAGATTGCTGGAAGATGTCAGGATCACACAGTCATGTTGGAAGAGTGGGTTTAGCTTCATGATGCCCTGGTTTCAGTTCTGAGGGATGAGCAACCAGTGAGCAGGTGAAGTGATGGCTTAGTGGTATTATTGCGAGAGAACATATCCTAAACCTCAGAAAATGTTCAGGGGAGACAGGTTTGAATCCCGCCATCTGAAAAAGAGGCATTTGAAATCCATAATTTTAAAAATAATAATTAACAATTCACAAATAAGTATGAAACCATTGCTAATGTACAACAAATCCAAACACTTGTCCTTTAGAGAAGGACATCTGCCCATCCTGACGTGGTCTGCATGACATAACCACAGGAAAGTGTTTGCCTCTCAATGACCCTCTGAAATGGCCGAGCAAGTTACTCAGTTCAAGGGCAGCTAGGGCTTGTCAAGAAAGGCTGGTCAGCCAGAGACACCCACATCCCATACCTGATTTTTAAAAAATCCATTAGGATGGTCCCACTGGAACCGTGCTAGGACCAGTGTCCGAGCCAATCATGTCAGTAGGTTTATGGAAAGGGTTTTAAACTGACAGGGAGGATGCAGGAACAGGATTCCGGTGAAAGGAGCTTTCCAAATCCAAAGAGAAAAGGAGAAGCAATGGAACAGCATGGGAATGTGACGGAAGACAAGCAGAAAGGAACAGGAAGGGACAGAGTTTAACTAAAATTGTACATCAGCAAATAGATTTGTGACAGAAAATTGTGGAAGAGAGTATATATTTTTTTTGAACAGACAACGTTGCTGAAATAAGGTCGATGGATTTGTGACGTAGAGATAACAGATATTTAGACCCCAGGGAGACATGGATACAGGGTGACCAAAAATATTCAGTGGTTCACAATCTTGTGCAAACTCAGGCACAACGGACAACGCTAACAATAATGGATAACGAAGGCATTACAGAGAAAGCATTTGGCCTCGGATCATGAAGTGGAGTCAGTCTGAATGTAAATTCTGGCTACTACTTGCCAAGAACAAAAGCAGCAGAACAGTTTTAGGCTACCGAACAGTATTCCATCGCTCATCGCTGCATTAAACAGGAACTGATTGGAATTTTTTAACAAACACATTGTGATAATTTTGGAAAACTTCAATATTTGTATAATCTGGGACAATCACACGGTCAACATTGATATTGGAAGATGAGTTCAGAGAATTTTTTTCAGTGTTTCTTTGAAAAACATATTGTGCAACTGTTAAGGGACATAACTATCGCAGAGCGACCGTGTAATGAAACTTAGTGAATGCGAATTCCACCTGCAGAGAATCTCCGGGAAATTGTGATAAAGTGCAGTTTAAAGGAATATAAAGTTTTAAAGTGAATCACAGAAAGGACAAGCTACAACTAGAAACAAAAATAGCCAATGATATGAGTTTGAGAGAAGAACTGACCAAGGTAAACAGGCGAAACAGAATGAAGTATGTGGCTGGAAATGAACAGTGGAAAACATTTGAAGGGACAGTGTAAATCACAACAGGATGACATTCGATTGAAACAGTAAAAAAACTCAGCAAGAAATCCCCACTGATCCCTCCCTAAGGTCAAAAGGGATCACACTAGATTATGAAGCTGAGATGATCACCAAAAAGTATTTAAAATCCTGAAGTGAGAGAGTGCTTTAGGAATAAATGTTAATGGATTGCAAAGGGTCTGCTCGCAGGAGGAGGGCTGTGGGAAGGGGAACCACGGTCAGGGTTAATCGACACGATAGGAACAGGAAAAGGTGAAGGTGCTGGAGATGATCAGAGTGTTACAGAGAGTGGTCAGGGATTACAAAGCCAGTATGGATTGCTGCAGCTGGAGGGTTTGCAGAGGTAGGGAGGGACATAGATATCTTTATATATTCATTCATGGGATGTGGGTGTCACTGCCTGGAACAACGTCCTTTGACCCCACTGCTAATTACCCAGAGGACAGCTCAGAGTCAGCCATATTGCTGTGTGTCTGGAGTCACTGGAGGCCAGACCAGGTGAGAATATTTGTTGTCCTTCCCTAATGCAGGGAGGTGAATCAGATGAGTTCTTCCTACTGATCAACAATGCTTTTATGGTGATCTCACCAATTACTTTTCCAGCCACAACATGACATCCCAACTCTTACTCTTAATGCTCTCCCCAATGAAGGTAACCATCCCAAACATCTGCTTCACCAGCCTGTCTACCGTGACACCACACTCAAAGAACTGTGTACCTGTATCCCTGGGTCACTGACTGACAACACTACCCAGGGCCCGAATATTAACTGTACAAGTCCCGCACTGGATTGTTTCACCAAAATGGAACACTTCACATTTATCTAATTAAACTTGATCTGCTCTTCTTCAGCCCACTATCCCAGCAAGACTGTTAATCTTGTTGTGTCATAGATAACCTTATTCACTGTCCACTTTACCACCAATGTCAGTGTCACCCAAAAAACCTACTTACCAGGAAACCAATATTCCCCTCCAAACCATTTATCCAAATGACAAACAACAGTGGGACCACTACACCGCTGGTCACATGCCTCCAGTCAGAAAAACAACATGTCTCCCATCACCCTCTGTCTCATCCCATCAAGCCAATTTTGTATCCAGTTCACGAGTCCTCCAGAATGCCAAATCCTTTTTACACTGTTCTGAGCTTATTACCCAGTTTACCAGACAGAACATAGAACGCAGAACAGTTCAGCCCAAGGCCCTTCGGCCATGATTTAATGCCAACCATTTATTCGACTGTAAGATCAAACAAACCTATATACCCTTCATTTTACTATAATGCATGTGTCTATCCAAGAATCTATTAAATGTCCCGAAAGTATCTAATTTTGCTACTACCATTGGCATTGCATTCCAACCACCTACCATTCTCTATCCTCTGATCCATCCTCCATTCACCTTAAAATTACACCCCCTTATAATAGCCATTTATTCCACAGGAGGAAAAGTCTCTGACTCTTCACTCACTCAGTGCCTCTCATTATCTTCTTCACCTCTACCCAGGTCGCCCCACCCCCTTCTTCACTCCAATGAGAAAAGCCTTAGCTTCCTCAAACTTTCTTCATAAGAACTGCCCTCCATTCCAGGCAGCATCCTGGTAAATCTCCTGTGTACGTTCTCTAAAACTTGCACATCCTTCCTGTAAACAGGGGACCAGAACGGAACACAATATTCCAAGTGTGGTCTCACAAGGACGCTATAAAGATGCAGTAAAACCTCACGGCTCTTAAAAACAATCCCCTTTTAAGGAAAGCCAACAGAACATATGCCCTTTTAACAACCCTATCAACGTGCGTGGCTATTTTGAGGGATCTATGGACACGGACCCCATGATCTCTCTGTTCCTCCGCACTGCCAAGTATTCTGCCTTTCACTCTGTATTCTGTATTCAGGATCGACCTTCCAGAATGAATCACTTCACACTTTTCCAGATTTAACTCCATCTGTCACTTCCAGCCCAGCTCTGCATCCTGTCAATGTCCCATTGCAATCTACAACAGAGATAAAGAGCATTGTATCATCTGGCAGAACAAGCAGAGATATGGAGGGTCATCGTGACTGGAGATGTTTATAGATATAGGAAGGCTTAGGCTCTGGGGGTTATTTGGACATGGAGGCTGTGGGGAATCTGGATTGTTTTTTGAGAGGTTGGGTAGCAAGTTTGGTTGGAGACAGTTTCACAGATAAGGGAGCACAGCACAAACAGGAGGAAGTTCCTGCCGTAGGGAGGGTACGAGTGGAGAGTAATGTTTACACAGATAGGGGAGTACGAGCTGGAGAAGATTATGGAGATGTGTAAATGGATGGAGATACAGGAACAGCTTGCATTGACAGGGTGAGTGATAGTGACGGGAGGATGTTACATAGTTAATGAGTCTTGTAGGAACAGGATCGGGAGAGGCACGGGCATTGGAGTGGGATCGACAGATCGCGAGTGTTGCAGGGACTTGAAAGGATAACACAGATAGGGATGGTGGTAGGGTCTCCACAGACTGATGGCGTTTTCGGGACTGGAAGAGGTTATGTCGATAGGGAAGGCTGTAAGAGCGGCAGGAGCTTATGGAGAGTTGAAGAGTTGGAGCAGTTCACAGAGGGAGAGTTCTCTGACAGGAGTAGGTCACAGATAGTGAGGGTTGTGTGGCCTGAGAAAGTAAACGAGAGGGGTTTTTTTGGGTCCAGAAGATATTACACTGATAGGGACAGTTGAAGAGACTGAAGCAAAAATGCATGGAGAAGGTTACATAGATAGGGAGGTGAGTAAGGACTGAAGGTGAATACACAAGCATGGACAGTTGCATTGTTAGACGGAGCTGAGAGGGATAGGGACTGTTGTAGGGATTTACACAGATAGGGAAGGTTGTGTTTTTGGCGAAGGTTACAATAAGACAGACAGTGTTAGGGAGTGATTAATGGACTACAGAAGAGCTCAGAAAGAATGAATTATGGGGAGTGGAGGAGATTACAGACACAGAGATGGCTGTCAGTTTGAAAAGAGCTTCTACAGATCCTCAGTGCCGTAAGGCTGGAGGGAGGTTACTATAATAAGGGTTACCTACAGTTAATGACTTTTTTTCATATAGAGAAAGTCTCAGAATGGGACTGTCAAGAGGAAGTATAGACAGTCCAGATGAGTTGAGAGATATAAATGTTTTTGGGGGTTTCAGAATGGAATAGTGATTGGGAGCAATGTAACGAATGGCAACAGTTATAGGGATTGTTCTAAAAGCAGGAAGAGGTGACAGTCATATCGATCGTGGTAAGGACTGGAGAAGCTTACAGCGCTAAGGAGTGCTTCAGAGACTGTTGGAGATTACACATATAAGAAGAGTATTGGGGATGAGGCAAGGTTCAAGAGACAGTGATGGTTGACAGGATTGGGCAATAACCTGAATAGAATCTCCACAATGGGGAAACAGGTCATTCGGCCCAACAAAGCCACACCAACCCTCTAAAGAGCATCCTAACCCAGACCCATCCCTCTCCCTGTCCAGTAAACCCTGCATTTGTGATGGTGAACTCACCAAAACCACACTTGCCTGAATACTACAGTCAATTTATGATGACCAATGCACGTATCGTGCAAATGTTGGGCTATGGCAGTAAACCAAAGCACCCGGAAGAAACCCACAGAGTCCGGGGGTGGGAGGGGGGGGGGGGGCAAGGGGAAAACGTCCAAAGTCCACACAGACAGTCGGCCAAGGCTGAAATTGAAGCCAGGTTCCAGGCACTTGAGGCTGATTATACAGAGCACTGCAGAGATTGGATTCGGTCACAAAGTTCACAAGGGTTTATTGGAACAGGAGGAAAATATAGTCAGGAACAGGAGAAGTTTACACAGATGGTGTCCATGAGAGGGACTGGAGCAGGTTAACGCAATAGGGAGGGTTGTGGATTCTGTCGACAATTCGAGGGATGGATAGTTGGGGAGACTGGATGAAGTTACTCATACTCAGAGTTGTACATACTGGGTGAGGTTACTGAGTTAGCAAGGATTCTATGGACTGGCTGAGGTTATGGACAGACGCAGTTTTGGGAATGAGAGTTGTTACAACAATTGAGGGCATATTTCAGGCACATGGATGGTTTTAGTGGCTGCAGGATATTCGAGAGCGAGGAACGTGTGTACTGACTGGAGGTGGTCAAAGGTAAGGAACATTGTAGTGATGTGAGTTAGTCACAGAGACATAGAAGATTGAAGAGAGAGAGAGGGGGAATGGTTACAGATCTCGGGAGCGTTCAGGTGGCTACACAAAGGGAGGGTTGGTAGGAAACACAGTAGGAACTGGAGGACCCCGTACAGACAGTGAGGTGAAATGGACAGTGGAAGGTTAGAGGTAATGGGGTGCTGTAAGACAGGGTGCAGGAGTGCTGCTGGGACTGGAGAAGGTTCCAGTGACATCATGTGCTGGAGATTCTGGAGGAAGGTACACAGTTGGGGAGGTCAGTAAGGGCTGGATGTTACAGACAGAGTGGGCTGTAGGTGCTGGACAAAATGACAGACATAAGGATTTTTATAGTGTTTTGGTGATAGTGGTCATAACACTAGGTTTCAAAGTCATTTTAGAAAAATATAAGGATAGGGCAGATGTGAAGATGCCAAATTTATGGAAGCACCCTAATCATTAGAATATCACCGTCACTGGGCGTTATCACTATCACGAAACAGGATCTGCCAAACACAGACTGGGAGGAACTATTTGCAGTTGGGTTCATATTCAGAAAGAGGAGGTATGTTAAATTGATACGGGGAGAATTCAAGGCCAGTGTGTTCTGCGAAGAGTCAATGACAAAGGCAGTAACTCCAGTGAATATTGGTCAAGCAATATCCTGAGCTTGATAAAGGAGGTACAACGCGATGAAAACAGGCAAAGACCGACCAACGTATAGAGAGTACAAGGGGATCCTTAAAATGACGGGCAAATAATGGGCATGAAATATCCTTGGCAGATACCGTTAAGGAGAGGCCACAAGGTATTTAGTGAGTATAGATGGAGGAAGAGGATTCCCAGACAAACAGCGGGGCTTGTTAGAAACCAAAGGTACAATCTGTGCATGGAGCCAGAGGAAGTAGGTGAGAACGTCAATGAATACTTCCCATCTGTATCCACACAGGAGAAAGGCACTGTAGCTGGGGATTTCAGTTGAGATGGTGAGGTCATGTAAAGGTCAATAAGGAGGAGGTATTAAATGTTTTCACAGTCATAAAGGTGGAGAAATCCCCAGTGCCCAATGAAATGTATTCTAGGCTGCTATGGGAGGTAAGGGAGTAGATTGCTGGAGCCCTGGTGAATATATTTAATACTTTGCTGGCCACAGATGAAGTGTCGAATGACTGGAGGATAGCTAATGTGGTTCCTTTGTTCACAAGGGAAGCAGTGATAGGCCAGGTAATTACAGAGCAGATAGTTTGACAACAGGGGGAGGGAAATTATTGGGAACAATTGTGAGGATGAATCAACATTTCCAAAGGCAAGGTTCACCTCGGCAGCATCATCACGGATTGGGCACAAGGGAAGCAGTGATAGGCCAGGTAATTACAGAGCAGATAGTCTGACAGCAGGGGAAGGGAAATTATTGGGAACAATTGTGAGGATGAATCAACACTTCCAAAGGCAAGCATCACCGCGGCAGCATCATCACGGATTTGATAGAGGGAGATATTGAGGACTTCAGTTCAGCTTTTTTGAAATGGTGTCTAAAAATATTGTTTAGGTCAGTGCAAATGATGCGGTTTACAGGGACTTGAATAAGCCCTTTGACAAGGTCCCTCATGGAAGGCTGAACCAAAAGGGAAAAGCCACTGGGATACAAGGCTTTTGGTAATTTGGTAATTTGGATACAAAATTAGTGGATAGAATTCTTTGTGTTTGAAATGCTTTCAGCAGTGGGTGTACCACAGGGATCTGTGCAGCAACCATTGTTGGTTGTTCTGTGGAATAATAACTCCGATGTGAAAGCAGAAGGAGTCATTAGTAGGTTTGAAGGTGACATGAAAGGTGAGGGGGATCGTCTCAGGCTGCAGTCTGATATCGATCAGATGATAAACTGAGCAGAGTAATGGCAGATGGAGTTTACTTCTGATCACTGTGAGGTAATGCACTGTGGGAAGTCTCATAAGCGATAGATGTATATCATGAATGGTAGGTCCTCCTGGAGTACTGAGGAGCATAGGGACCCTGGTAGGCAAGTCTCTGGATGTCTGAAGGTGTCAGCACAGGTTGACAGGGTGGGGAAGGCACCTGAACTGGGAACAGGAGGGGGGCCCATATCGTGATGGGGCAAATTGTTAGAGCTGCTTGAGAGGATATAATCTAATCTGGCAGGGTGTTGAACCTTAAACAGTCGTAAGGCCAGAAAGAAGATTGAGGTTGGTGCACAAGTTAAGGACAGCAATTTTAGCAGTCAAGGCAGGCAAAAATATAGCAGGAAGTGGGGGTGGGGGGGGGTGGGAATCTGATGATTAATTGCATTTATTTCAATGCAAGGGACCTGACAGCTAAGTCGGATGAACTCAGGGCATGGATGGGAACATCAGACTAGGAGATTATAGTTATCACAGAAACACAGCTGATGGAGGGGCAGGGCTGGCAGCTCATTGTTTCAAGGTGGAGATGCTACAGG
>NC_057717.1:3103582-3121328 GCF_004010195.1 Chiloscyllium plagiosum | reverse complement strand
TTTTCTCTGCTGCCTGTCCCGAAGTCCACCTTGGAGGTTAGTCACCCGAAGGTCCGAGGGTGAATGTCCAGTTGGGGAACACTTCAGTGGTCCAGGGTGGTCATCCTCCAAGGTGGACTTCGGGACAGGCAGCAGAGAAAAAAGTGGCTGAGCAGAGGCTGATAGCTAAGTTCGGTACCCATAGGGAGGGCCTCAACCGGGACCTTGGGTTCATGTCACATTACAGGTGATCACCATTGCACTATACACACACAGATATTCCTCCACACACACACTCTCACATGCACACGGACGCAGGTACACACAGACGCGCACACAGAACCCACACACACCCTTATAGACACACAAACTTCCACACTCACACATGCACCCCCTCACAGACTTAAGACACTCTGCACTCACTACACACACACTTTCTTACACTCACAACCCCCACCCCAGACAGACACACACAGACAGACAAAGACCCACAGACACACATATACTTGCAGAGTTACATTGTACTTTGCTCATAAACTGCATGCATTCATGTGGAATTCTGAGATCAAAAAGAGCATGAATTTATGTAAAACTCTGTTATCTTACTTTTTAGACTAGAACCAATCTAAACATCAGGGCATAGACAGAGAACAAAAGGGGCTAACACCTTCAACATATTGTCTAGCTATTACCATTGTTAACAGCTAACCTGAGAATGCAACTTTAAAAAAATATTTTGTGATTTACACATGAAAGAAATGAAACTATCACTGTATTCTAACAGATGAAAGGCTTAACAGACAATCAATTTTTCAATATATAATGTCAGTTACATCACACTGTAAACTGTTGCTATAAATTCTGTGTTACGATCGAGCCCTCCACTATCACCTGATGAAGGAGCGTCGTTCCGAAAGCTAGTGTCACATTAAACCTGTTGGACTATAACCTGGTGTTGTGTGATTTTTAACTCTCTTCAATAAGGTAGATTGAATTATGACACAGAGATAAAAGAAATTTCGACACCAGAGAGACGTGATCACAGGGCGAACAAAAGGTAGACATAAATATTCAATGAATCACAAACTTGTGGAAACTCAGGCAAAATGGATAACAAAGGCAGGACAGAGAAATGATTTGACCTCAGATCATGAAGTAGAGTCAGAGAGATAAAAGAAATTTCGACACCAGAGAGACGTGATCACAGGGCGAACAAAAGGTAGACATAAATATTCAATGAATCACAAACTTGTGCAAACTCAGGCAAAATGGATAACAAAGGCAGTACAGAGAAATGATTTGACCTCAGATCATGAAGTAGAGTCAGTCTGAATGTAAATTCTGGCTACTACATGCCAAGGACACAAGGAGGAGAACAGTTTTAGCCACCGAACAGCATTCCATTGCTCATCACTGCATTAAACAGGAACTCATTGGAATTTTTTAACAAACATTTTGTGATAATTTTGGGAAACCTCAATATTCCCATAATCTGGGACAGTCACACTGACAACAGTGATATTGAAAGAGTAGTTCAGAGAATTTTTTTCAGTGTTTCTTTTAATAACAAATTGTGCAACAGGCTAGGGACATAACTATCTCAGAGTGACCGTTGTGTGATCAATCTTCGTGAATGAGTAATGTCACCTGGAGAGATCCTCAGGGAAATTGTGATAAAGTGCAGTTTAAAGAAATATAAAGTTTTAAAGTGAATCACAGAAAGGACACGCTACAACTAGAAACAAAAACAGCCAATGACATGGGTTTGAGATGAGAACTGACCAGTTAAAGAGGCGAAACAAACTGAAATATGTGCCTGTATAAGAACAGTGTAAATCACTCAACAAAAGAACATTCCACTGAAACAGACAAAACCTCAGCAAGAAATTCTCACCCGCCCATCACTCAGGCCAAAATGAATCATATTAGATTATGAGGCTTCGAAAATCACCAAATGACTTAAAATACTGAAGTGAGAGACTGTTTTAGGAGTAAGTGTTAAAGGGATTGCAAAGGGTCTGCTAGCAGGAGTTGGGCAGTGGGGAGGGGAATCAGTGTCAGGGTTCAATGTCTCAAAAGGAACAGGGAGACATGAAGGTGCCGGACGTGTTAAGAGTATTATAGAGAGTGGTCAGGGCCTGAACGATGATACAAAAAAAGTATGGATTGCTGCAGCTGGAGGGGTTTGCAGAGATAGAGAGGGACATAAGTATTTTTATTTATTCATTCATGGGATGTCGGTGTCACTGCTAATTACCCAGAGGACAGCTCAGAGTTAGCCATATTGCAATGGGTCTGGAGTCACATGTTAGCCAGACCAGGTTAGAATTTCAGATGGTCTACACAAAAGGAGGTCAGTGAACCAGATGAGTTCATCCCACTGATCAACAACGCTTTTATGGTGACCTGACCAATGTCTTCTACAGATACAACATGACATCCCAACTCCTACTCTCCAAGCTCTGCCCAATGAAGGAAACCATCCCACATGCCTGCTTCACCAGCCTGTCTACCTGTGACACCACTTTCAAAGAAGTGTGTACCTGCATCCCTGGGTCACAGACTGACAACATTCCCGTTCCCGAACATTAACTGTACAAGTCCACCCTGGTTTGATTCACCAACGTGGAACACTTCACATTTATCTAATTAAACTCCATCTGCTATTCTTCAGCCCGCTATCCCAGCAGTACTGTCCATCCTGTTGTATCACAGATAACCTTCATCACGATCCAGTTTACCACAAATTTCAGTGTCACCCAAAAACCTTACTTAACTTACTTAACAATATTCCCATCCAAACCATTTATCCAAATGACAAACAACAGTGGACCCACTACACCGCTGGTCACATGTCTCCAGTCAGAAAAACAGCATGTCCCCCACCACCCTCTATCTCCTACCATCAAGCCCTATTTTCTGTCCAGTTGACTAGCTCGTCCTGAATGCCATAACATTTTACACTGATCTGAGCTTATTACCCAGTTTAACATACGACATGTAGAACACAGAACAGTACAGAACAAGACCCTTAGGCCATGATGATATGCCAATCTTTTATCCGACCGTAAGATCAAGAATTAAAGTGGCAGATAGAGTTTAATTCAGATAAATGCGAGGTGCTGCATTTTGGGAAAGCAAATCTTAACAGGACTTATACACTTAATGGTAATATCGTAAGGAGTGTTGCTGAACAAAGAGACCTTGAGGTGCAGTTTCATAACACCTTGAAAGTGGAGTCGCAGGTATACACTACACCGCTGGTCACATGTCTCCAGTCAGAAAAACAGCATGTCCCCCACCACCCTCTATCTCCTACCATCAAAGAGACCTTGAGGTGCAGTTTCATAACACCTTGAAAGTGGAGTCGCAGGTATATAGGATAATGAAGAAGGTGTTTGGTATGCTTTCGTTTATTGGTCAGAGTATTGAGTACAGGAGTTGGGAGTTCATGTTGCGACAGTACAACACATTGGTTAGGCCACTGTTGTAATATTGCGTGCAATTTTGGTTTCCTTCCTATCGGAAAGATGTTGTGAAACTTGAAAGGGTTCAGAAAAGATTTACAAGGATGTTGCCAGGGCTGGAGGATTTGAGCTACAGGGAGACGCCGAACAGGCTGGAGCTGTTTTACCTGGAAAATCGGAGGCTGAGGGGTGACATTACAGAGGTTTACAAAATTATGAGGGGCATGGATAGGGTAAATAGACAAAGTCTTTTACCTGGGGTTGGGGTGTCCAGAACTAGAGAGCATAGGTTATGGATGAAAGGGGAAAGATATAAAAGAGACCTAACGGGCAACTTTTTCATGCAGAGGGTGATATGTGTATGGAATGAGCTGCCAGAGGATACGGTGGAGACTGGTACAATTGCAACATTTACGAGGTATTTGGATGGGTATATGAATAGTAGGCTTTTGGAGGGATATGGAGCGGTTGCTGGCAGGTGGGACAAGATTGGGTTGGGATGTCTGGTCGGCAAGGACAGTTTGGACTGAAGTGTCTGTTTCCATGTTGTACATCTCTATGACTCTAACTTCCATACCCTTCATTTTATTATCATCCATGTGCCTATCCAGAAGTATATTAAATGTCCCTCATGCATCTAATTGTACCGATAGCGCTGGCAGTGCATTCCACTCAGCCACCACTCTGTATGTAACGAACCAACCTCTGAAATCTCCCCTTAACCATCCACTAATCACCCGAAAATTATACCCCCTTGTAATAACTATTTATATGAGAGCAAAGATATCTCTCTCTATTCACTCTATCTATGACTATCATCACCTTGTTCACCTCTGCCAAGTCACCCCTCACCCTTATTCACTTCAATGAGAAAAGCCTTAGCTCCCTCAAACCTTTGTCATAAGACATGCTCTCCAGTACAGGCAGCACCCTGGTAAATCACTTATTTACCCTCTCTAAAGCTTCCACATCCTTCCTGCAATGAAGGGACCAAAACTGAACACAATATTGGTGTCCAGAACTAGAGGGCATATGTTATGGGTGAAACAATCACCCGAAAATTATACCCCCTTGTAATAGCTATTTATGTCAGGGTAAAAAATCCCACGCAATATATTGCTTCTTAACAAGCCAATCAGCTTGGGTGGCTACTTTGAGGAATCTATGGACTTGGAAACCAAGATCCCTCTCTGTTCCTACACACTGCCAAAGTTCCTGCGGGCGGCACGGTGGCGCAGTGGTTAGCACTGCTGCCTCACAGCGCCAGAGACGCGGGTTCAATTCCCGCCTCAGGCGACTGACTGTGTGGAGTTTGCACATTCTCCTCCTGTCTGCGTGGGTTTACCTCCCACAATCACAAAGATGTGCAGGTCAGGTGAATTGGCCATGCTAAATTGCCCGTAGTGTTAGGTTAGGGGCATGGGTGGGTTGCGCTTCGGCGGGGCGGTGTGGACTTGGTGGGCCGAAGGGCCTGTTTCCACACTGTAAGTAATCTAAAACTCTGTATTCAGAATTCAAATTCAATCTTCAAAATGAATGACTCCTGTTTCCCAAGTCCATAGATCCCTCAAAGTAGCCACTCGAGCTGATTGGCTTGTTAAGAAACAATATATTGTGTTGGTTTTCATTAGTTCGGGGATTGAGATTTAAAGCCATCAAGTTCTGCTGCAGTTGTATAGAGCCCTAGTTCGACCCCATTTCGAATATTGTGTTCAGTTTTGGTCCCTTCATAACAGGAAGGATGTGGAAGCTTTAGAGACGGTAAAGACGAGATTTACCAGGATGCTGCCTGTACTGGAGAGCATGTCTTCTGAAGAAAGGTAATGGGAGCTCAGGCTTTTCTCATTGGAGTGAAGAAGGGTGAGGGGTGACTTAGCAGAGGTGAACAAGGTGATGAGAATCATAGATAGAGTGAATAGAGAGAGAGATTTTTTACCCTGACATAAATAGCTATTACAAGGGGGTATAATTTTCGGGTGATTGTTTCACCCATAACATATGCCCTCTAGTTCTGGACACCCCAACCCCAGTGAAAAGACTGTGTCTATTTACCCTATCCATGCCCCTCATAATTTTGTAAACCTCTATAATGTCACACTTTAGCCTCCGACTCTCCAGGGAAAATAGCCCCAGGCTGTTCAGCCTCTCCCTAGAGCACAAATCCTCCAGCCCTGGCAACATCCTTGAGAATCTTTTCTGAACGCTTTCAAGTTTCCCAACATCTTTCCGATAGTGGATGGTTCAGGGGAGATTTCAGAGGTTGGTTCGTTACATACAGAGTGGTGGCTGAGTGGAATGCACTGCCAGCGCTGGCGGTAAAATTAGATGCATTAGGGACATTTAATATACTTCTGAATAGGCACATGGATGATAATAAAATGAAGGGTATGGGAGTTAGAGTCATAGAGATGTACAACATGGAAACAGACACTTCAGTACAACCTGTCCTTGCCGACCAGACATCCCAACCCAATCTAGTCCCACCTGCCAGCACCCGGTCCATATCCCTCCAAAAGCCTACTATTCATATACCCATCCAAATACCTCTTAAATGTTGCAATGGTATCAGCCTCCAACACTTCCTCTGGCAGCTAATTCCATACACATATCACCCTCTGCATGAAAAAGTTGCCCCTTAGGTCTCTTTTATATCTTTCCCCTTTCATCCATAACCTATGCCCTCTAGTTCTGGACACCCCAACCCCAGGTAAAAGACTTTGTCTATTTACCCTATCCATGCCCCTCATAATTTTGTAAACCTCTATAATGTCACCCCTCAGCCTCTGACGCTCCAGGGAAAACAGCCCCAGCCTGTTCAGCCTTTCCCTGTAGCTCAAAACCTCCAGCCCTGGCAACATCCTTGTAAATCTTTTCTGAACACTTTCAAGTTTCCCAACATCTTTCCGATTGTAAGGAGATCAGAATTGCACACAATATTCCAACAGTGGCCTAACAATGTCCTGTACAGTCGCAACATGACCTCCCAACTCCTGTACTCAATACTCTGACCAATAAACGAAAGCATACCAAACGCCTTCTTCACTATCCTATCTACCTGCGTCTCCACTTTCAAGGTGCTATGAACCTGCACTCCAAGGTCTCTTGGTTCAGCAATACTCCCTAGGAGGTTACCATTAAGTGTATAAGTCCAGCTAAGATTTGCTTTCCCAAAATGCAACACCTCGCATTTATCTGAATTAGCTCCATCTACCACTTTTTTTTTGATCCTACGGTCGGATAAAAGATTGGCATATCACCATGAACGAAGAGTCTTGTTCTGTGTTCTACATGTCGTATGGTATGCTGGGTAATAAGCTCAGATCAGTGTCAAAGGATATGGCGTTCAGGAGGAGCTAGTCGACTGGACAGAAAATTGGGCTTGATGGTAGGAGACTGAGGGAGATAGGCGACATTTTTTTCTGACTGGAGGCATGTGTCCAGCGGTGTATTGGGTCCACTATTGTTTGTCATTTGGATAAATGGTTTGGATTGGAATATTGTTGAGTAAGTTAAGTAAGTTTATTGGGTGACATTGAAATTGGTGGTAAACTGGATAGTGATGAAGGTTATCTGTGATACAACAGGATGGACAGTACTGCTGGGACAGTGGGCTGAAGAATAGCAGATGGAGTTTATTAGATAAATGTGAAGTGCTCCATTTTGGTGAAGCAAACCAGAGTGGGACTTGTACAGCTAATGTTCGGGCTCTGGGTAGTGTTGTCAAACAGTGATCCAGGGATGCAGGTACACAGTTCTTTGAAAGTGGTGTCGCAGGTAGACAGGCTGGTGAAGCAGGCGATGGGATTGGTTTCCTTCATTGGGCAGAGCATTAAGATAAGGAGTTGGAACGTCATGTTGTATCTGTAGAAGACATTGGTCAGGCCACATAAAAGCATTGTTGATCAGTGGGAAGAACTCATCTGGTTCACTGACCTCCTCTTGTGTCGAACATCAGACATTCTAACCTGGCCTGGCTAAAATGTAACTCCAGACCCACTGCAATATGGCTGACTCTGAGCTGTCGTCTGGGTAATTAGCAGTGACACCCACATCCCATGAATGAATTAATAAAAATACATATGTCCCTCCCTATGTCTGCAAACCCCTCCAGCTGCAGCAATCCGTACAGGCTTTGTAACACCGTACAGGCTTTGTAACACCGTTCTGGCCCTGACCACTCTCTGTAACAATCTCACCACCTCCAGCACCTTCACTTCTCCCTGTTCCTTTTGTGATATTAAACCCTGACAATGATTCCCCTTCCCACTGCCCTCCTCCTGATAGCGGACCCTTTGCAATCCCTTTAAAACTTACTCCTAAAACAGTCTCTCACTTCAGGATTTTAAGTACTTTTTGGTGATCTTCTCAGCCTCATAATCTAATATGGTACATTTTGTCCTGAGAAAGGGGCCGGTGTGGATTTCTTACTGAGGTTTTGTTTGTTTCAATGGAATGTTCTTTTGTTGAGTGATTTAGACTGTTCCTTCAAATGTTTTCCACTATTCATTTACAGGCACATATTTCAGTCTGTTTTGCCCCTTTACCTTGGTCAGTTCTCATCTCAATCTCATGAAGTTGGCTGTTTTTGTTTCTCGTTGTAGCTTGTCCTTTCTGTGATTCACTTTAAAACTTTATATTTCTTTAAACTGAACTTTATCACAATTTCCCGGAGATTCTCTGCAGGTGACATTACACATTCACTAAGTTTCGTCACACGGTCGCTCTGATATTGTTCTGTCCCTAGCCAGTTGCACAATGTGTTATTCAAAGAAACACTGAAAAAAAAAAATCTCTGAACTCTTCTTCCAATGTCACTGTCCCAGATCATGTGAATATTGAAGTTTTGCAAAATTATCACAATGTGTTTGTTAAAAAATGCCAATGAGTTCCTGTGTAATGCAGTGATGAGCAATGGAATACTGTTCCGTGGCTAAAACTGTTCTGCTGCTTGTGTCCTTGGCAAGTAGTACCAGAATTTACATTCAGACTGACTCTACTTCATGATCTGAGGCCAAATGATTTCCCTGTAATGCCTTTGTTATCCATTACTGATAGTGTTGCCCATTTTGCCTGAGTTTCACAAGGTTGCGAACCATTGACTATTTATGTCCACCTTTTGTTCTTCCAGTAAACACGTCTCTCTGGTGTCTAAATCTCTTTTTATCTCTGTATCACAAATCAATCTACCTTATTGATGAGACATTATCCATTCCAAAAAAAAACATAATTTACTTTTTCCCACAATTTCCTGTCACAAACCGATTCCCTGATGCACATTCTAAGTTAAATCTGTCCCTTCCTGTTCCTTTCTGCTTGTCTTCAGCCATATTCCCATGCTGCTCCCATACTTCGCCTTTTCTCTTTGAATTTGGAAAGCTCCTTTCACCTGAACCCTGTCCCTGCATCCTTTCTGTCAGTTGAAAACCCTGTCCAGAACCTACCGACATGATTGGCCAGGACACTGGTCCCAGCACAGTTTCAGTGGGATCATCCTAATGGATTATTTTTGAAATCAGGTATGGGATGTGGGTGTCTCTGGTTAACAGCCTTTCTTGCCCAGCCCTAGCTTCCTTCGAGCTGAGTAACTTGCTCAGCCGTTTCAGAGGGTAATTAAGAGGCAAACATTTTGCTGTGGGTACGTCGTGCAGAACACGTGTGGATGAGCACATGTCCTTATCTGAAGGACAAGTGTTTTGGTTTTTTGTACATCAGCAATGGTTTCATATTTATTTGTGGATTGTTAATTACTATTTTAAAAATTATTGATTTCAACTTCCACCATTTCTGATTATGGGATTCAAACCCACTTCCCCTGAACATTAGCTGAGGTTTTGGATACATGCTCTAGCAACAATACCACTCGGCCATCACTTCGCTTGCTCACTCGTTGCTCATCCCTGAGCACTGATACCAGGGCATCATGAAGCTAAACCCATTCTTCCAACATGACTGTGTGATCCTGAGGTCTTCCAGCACTCTAGTAGTATCACTCAGTCTCTCTCCATGTGGTATCCTTCACTGTGTGGGTCTACTTGCCGCTTATGTCAGCGCCTCCTGCTCTTGCAATTATTCCAGATCCTGAACCAACATAATTCTCCACCCCAGAGAGATGCAACAGCATAGGCCAGGAATGGAGTGGGATGTTCCAGATATGTGTGGGGCTCATTTCCATTCTCCATGTATAACCCTCACTGCATCAGTCTAATTTTCCATTCTGTCTCCTGTCGGTACTCAGGAAGTTCCTGACTCAATAGACTTCCCAATTGCTGGGTGTGTCGTCCAACACCTCGTTGAAGATGATTGGTCAGCCACAGAGACAAAAGGCAGAGATATGTGGAGACTTCAATAAATCCGGCAGTGAGGTAATATCACTCAGTGCAAAGAGCAGAGAGCAATGAAAGGGCTCCTAACATTGCTAACAAGACATGACATAGATGCAGTGCTGGAGGGGGAACACAGTACAGTACAGACGCACCCCTAGCTCAAACACCACGTCTACATTAACTTACGTTGCACTGGGACAGCGTGGGGAGTTCATAGTTATCAATCCAGACCTGCGCTGTCTTAGTGAGCATCAGCACAATAGAGGTTAAGGCAGGCCTCCGACGAGAGGTTGGGAATGCTGCGTGGGATCTTTCTGTTCTGTGTTCTCCCTCCATCACTGTACTAAGACCCACTACTCTGCAACACTGTACCTACGGTATGGCATGTGCACCAGTGTCTTCAGTCATTTTTAACTCCTATAACAGTTCCTGTCCCTGTAACCTCCTCCCTTCCCGATAGTCCCTAAACATATTTGAAACGTACTGCATTCCAGACTACCAACCCTATCGCTGTAACTTGGTTCAGTGTCTACAGCATGCTTTATTTCGGTACTGTAATCCTCTTTAATTGGATACAGAGTGATACAGCACGGAAACAGAAACTGTGGACCAACTTATCAATGCTGCCCATGTTTCATATACTGAATGAATCTCATTTGCCTGCGTTTGGCCCTTAGCTCTTCAAACCTTCACCTCTCCATGTACCTGCCAAAATGTGTTTTCCATGTTGTCATTGTTCTTGTTTCTCCCATGTGCCCCTGGCAGTCTGTTCTGTCTGTGCACCATCCTCTGTGGATAATGTTGCCCCTCAGCTTCCTCTGTAAATCTTTGCTCTCTCACCTCCAGTTTGTACCCTCGAGTTTTGGACTGCCTTACCCTTGGCTATTCACCATTCTTAGGCCCAATCCTTGTGGCACTCCACTGGTCACAGGTCTCCAGTCTGATAAGCAACCCTCCACCACCACACTCTGTCTTCTACCTTTGAGCCAGTTCTGTATCCAAATAGCTAGTTCTCCCTGCATTCCGTGAGATCTAACCTTGCTCGTCAGTCTCCCATGGGGAAACCTGTCGTACGCCTTACTGAAATCCATATAGATCACATCTACTGCTCTGCTCTCATAAATCCTCTTTGTTACTTCTTCAAAAAACTCAATCAAGTTTGCGAGATATGATCTCCCACGCACAAAGCCATGTTGACTATCCCTAATCAGTCCTTGCCTTTCCAAATGCGTGTACATTCTGTCCGTCAGGACTCCCTCCAACAACCTGTCCACCGCCGAGGTCAGGCTCACCCGTCTATAGTTCCCTGGCTTGTCCTTACCGCCCTTCTTAAACAGTGGCACCACGTTTGTCAATCTCCAGTCTTCTAGCACCTCACCTGTGACTATCGATGACACAAATATCTCAGCAAGAGGGTCAAATATCATTCCTCTAGCTTCCCACAGAGTTCAAAGGTACACCTGATCAGGTTCTGTGACTTTACCCACCTTTATGCATTTCAAGACATCCAACACTTGCTCCTCTGTAATTTGTACATTTTGCAAGATGTCGCCATGTATTTCCCTACATTGTATATCTTCCATATCCTTTTCCACAGTAAAAATTGATGCAAAATACTCGTTTAGTATCTCTGTCTTTTAAACGTTGTAATTGTACCCACATCCACCCCTTCCTCAGGAAGTTCATTCCACAATCAAAACACCCTCTGAGTAACAATTTGTCCCCACGTCTTCTTTTTATGAAAATCTCTCTCTTCTAACCTTAAAAATGTGGTTTCTCCTCTTGAGACTCCACCATCCCGCGGAAAAGACAACGACCATTAAATCGATCTATATACCTAATTTTTAAAACCAAACTTTTATAACATCACATCACAAACTCCAGTGAAAAAAGACGCAGCCTATCCAGCCATTTTTCAGGACTCAAGCCTTCCATATTCAGCAACATCCTGGTAAATCTCTTCTGAACCCCTGCAGCTTTATAATATCCTCCGTATAACTGGGCGACCAGAAATGGACAGAGTCTTGCAGAACAGGCCTCACAAATGTCTGCGCAATCTCAACATGATGTCCCAAATCCTACACTCAATGGACTGAGCAATAGTCAGGCATGCCAATCACTGTCTTATCCATCATGTGATGCAAGCTTCAAGAATTATGTACCTGTACCCGGAGGTCCCTCTGCACTAAAACACTAACCGAGGCCCAAACATTAATTGTAGCAGCTCTATCCTTGTTTGTTTTACCAAGTGCACTACCATGCATTTATTCAGATTGAATTCCATCTACAGCTTTTCAGCCCATTCACCTATTTCATCAAGATCCCTTTGTAATCTCAAAAATCTTCCTTCACTGCCCATTATGCCACCACCGCGCCCCCCCCGCTTCAAGCAAATCACACATGGCTGTCAATGGTACAAATATCTTTGCTCGGGGCTCCACAATTTCTTCCTTAGCATCGCACAATGTCCTGTGATACACTTAATCAGGTCCTGGGTCTTTCCATACCTTTGTGTTTTAAAATCTCCAGCACCACCTCTTCTATAACATGCACTCTTTTCAAGTCAGAGAGATAGACAGCATGGAAACAGAGCCTTCAGTCCAACACATCCATGCTGACCAGAAGATCTAAATACATCTATCCCATTTATCGGCATTTGGTCCATGTACCTCTAAACCCTTATTATTCATATACCCATCCAGATACCTTTTAAATATTGTTATAGTCTCAGTATTTGCTACTTTCTCTCTCAGCTCATTCCATACACACATCACTGTGTGCATAAAAAAGCTGTCTCTTCAATCCCTTTTAAACCTTTCCCCTTTAACCTTAAACCTGTGCCCTCTCGTTTTGGACTCTCCAACCCCTGGGAAAAGACCTTGAATGTTTACCCTATCCATGCCCCTCATATTTATATAAACTTCTGTCAGGTCACCCGTCAGTCTCCGATGCTCCAGGGAAAATAACCCCAGCTTATTCAGCAACAACCCTGGCAACATCTTGTAAATCTTTTCCGAACACATTCAACTTTCCTAACATCCTTTCTATAGCGGGGAAACTGAAATTGCAGAGAACTCCAAATGTGGTCTAACATATTACTCTTGTTCTGTGAGTTCAACAGTCTTTGTCCACAGTGAGTTCTGGAGTAGAAAATGTGTTTATGGTCTTAGCCATATCCTGCGGTTCCACACACCAATGGTCTCATTGATCTTTAAGGGACACTATTTTGTCCGAGTTACACTTTTACTCTTAATATATTTATACAATCACTTTTGGATTCTCATTATCATTCTCGGCTGAGGCTATTTCATGTACACTTTTTGCAATCCTGATTTCTACACAAAGTATACTCCTACAGCCCCTGTGATCCTCAGGGATTCCCTTGATCCAGCTGGCTATACCTGACATGTGCCCCCTTTTCCTTGACCAGACCCTCAATATACAGCCAGTGTTTCTGAATGCTGTCAGCATTAACCTGCACACAAACAGGAACATGCTGGTGGTGATCGCTCCATTTATCTCACTTTTAAAATATTCTCACTTGCCAAACTTTCCTTTCCATTCCAATAGACTCTCCAATCACCTTTTGAAAGTTCCTGGCTAATAGGATCAAGATTGGTCTGGCCCAATTTTATAACTTGAAGCTTTGGACCAGGCCTGTCCTTTTCCATAGCTGTTTTCAAACTAATAGAGCTGTGGTCACTTTGGCAAAATGCTTTACCACGAACACCTCAGTCCTTTTCCATACCTTGTTTCCCAAGGGGAGGTCAGGTTTTGCCCCTTTCTCTTTTCAGGCATTTGCATATTGATTGGGAGTTTTCTGGAACACAATTACCAAATTCCTCTCTTAAACACTGAACACTGGCACTCCCATTCTAGGTTTGGAAAGTTTAAAAACCCCAACCATATCAGCCCTATTGTTATGATTGATATTTGAGACCTCCCGACATATTTGTTCCTCAGTCTGCCACAGATTATTCGGGGTCAGTAGGACAATCGTGTCAGAGTGATGACCGATTCTTCTTTATCAGTTCCACTAACATAGCTTCACTGGGTGATCCCACAGGAATATCCTCTCTAAGTACTGCTGGGGTGATTCATGCCATCAAACCCCACCACCACGCGTCCTCTCTTTCCTCACCTTCGATGCTTCCTGTAACATCTCCACCTTGAAACAATGAACTGCCAGTCCTGTCCCTCCATCAGCTTTGTTTCTGTAATAACTATAATATCCCAGTCCCATGTTCCAATCCATGCCCCGAGTTCATCTTCCTTAGCTGTCGCGCCCTTTGCATTGAACTAGTTCATCTTCCTTAGCTGTCGCGCCCTTTGCATTGAACTAAATGCACTTTCATCATCAGTTACCCCTACCCCATTTCCTGCTATGATCTTGCCTGCCTTGTCTGCTGAAATTACTGTCTTTAACTTGTACACCAATCTCAATCTTCTTTCTGGCCTTATGACTGTTTAAGGTGCAACACCCTCCCAGATTAGATTATATCCTCTCAAGCAGCTCTAACAATTTGCCCATCAGGATGTGGGTCCGCCTCCTGCTCCCAGTTCAGGTGCCTTCCCCAACCTGTCAACCTGTGCTGACACCTTCAGACATCCAGGGACTTGCCCACCAAGGTCCCGGTGTTACTCAGTTCTCCAGGAGGACCTTTCATGATGTATATCCTTCGCTTATGAGACTTCCCACAGTGCATTACCTCACAGTGATCAGAAGTAAACTCCATCTGCCATTACTCAGAGTGTGTACAACTCTGAGTATGACTAACTTCACCCAGTCTCCCCAATCGCCCCTACCTCTAATTGTCGAGAGAATGCATAACCCTCCCTATTGCGTTAACCTCCTCCAGTCCCTCTCATGGACACCATCTATGTAAGCTCTTCCTGTTCCTGACTATATTTTCCTCCTCTTCCAATAAATCCCTGTGAACTTTGTGAATGAGTCCAATCTCTGCAGTGCTCTGTATAATCAGCCTCACTGTGCTTCAATTCCAGCCTTGGCCACTGTCTGTGTGGACTATGCATGCTCTCCCCCCGACTGTGTGGGTTTCTTCCAAGTGATCTGGTTTCCTGCCATAGTCCAACATTTGCACGATACGTGATTGGCCATCATAAATTGACTGTAGTATTCAGGCAAGTGTGGTTTAGGTGAGTTCACAATGAGGAATGCAGGGTTTATTGGACAGGGAGAGGGATGGGTCTGGTTAGGATGCTCTTTAGAGGGTTGGTGTGGACTTGTTGGGCTGTGGAGATTCTATTCAGGTTATTGTCCAGTCCTGTCAACCATCCCTGTCTGTTGAACCTTGCGTCATCCCCAATACTCTCCTTATATGTGTAATCTACAACAGTTTCTAGAACATTCCTTGGCGATGTAACCTTCTCCAGTCCTTACAAAGATCGATGTGACTGTCACCTCTTCCTGTTTTTAGAACCCTCTCTATAACTATTGCCATTCGTTACAGCACTCCCAATCACTGTTCCCTACTGAAACCCCCAAAACATTTATATCACTGTAAACTCATTTGGACTGTCTATACTTCCTTTTGACAATCCCGTTCTGAGACTTTCTCTATATCAAAAAAGGTATTAAGTGTATGTAACTCTTATTATTGTAACTTCCCTTCAGCCTTACAGCACTGAGGATCTGTAGAAGCTCTTTTCAAACTGACAGCCATCTCTGTGTCTGTAATCTCCTCCACTCCCAATAAAACATTCTGTCTGAGATCCTCTGTAGTCCATTAAACACTCTTTAACAATGTCTGTATCAGTGTAACCTTCACCAAATACACAACCTTCCCTATCTGTATAAATCTCTACAACAGTCTCTATCCCTCTCAGCTCCATCTAACAATACAACCCTCCATGTTTGTGTATTCACGTTCAGTCCCTACTCACCTCCCTATCTGTGTAACATTCTCATGCATTTTTGCTATAGTCTCTTCAACTGTCCCTGTCAGTGTAATATCTACCAGTCTCAAAAACTCCCCTCTCTTATCTTTCTCCGGACAAAAACCCTCACTATCTGTGACCTACTCCTGTCTGAGAACCCTCTCTTTGTGAACTGCTCCAACTCTTCAACTCTCCATAAGCTCCTGCAGCTCTTACAGACCTCCCTATCTACCAAACCTCTTCCATTCCCTAAAACGCCATCAGTCTGTGGAGACCCTACCACCATCCCTATCTGTGTTCTCCTCTCAGGTCCCTGCAACACTCCCGATCTGTAGATCCCACTCCAATGCCTGTGTCTCTCCCAATCCTGTTCCTACAAGGCTCATTAACAATGTAGCATCCTCCTGTCACTATCACCCACCCTGTCAATCTAGCTCCTCCTGTATCTCCAAACATTTACTCATCTCCATAACCTTCTCCAGCTCTTACCCCCATCTGTGTAAACATCACTCTCCACTCGAACCCTCCCTACCTCAGGAACTTCCTTCTGTTTGTGCTATGCTCCCTTATCTGTGAAACTGTCTCCAACCAGACTTGCTACCCAATCTCTTAAACAAGGATCCAGATTCCACAGCCTCCATGTCTAAATAACCCCCAAAACCTAAGCCTTCCTATGTCTATAAACATCTTCAGTCACGATGACCCTCAATATCTCTGTTTGTTCTGCTAGATGATACAAACCTCTTTATCTCTGTAATCTGCTCAGCTCCCCAAAACAGTCCCTGTCTGTGTATTCCAGCCCTGTCCTACAAACATCCTTATCCCTGAAAACTTCTCTATCCCTCCCAACATTCCCAACTCCATGAACCCGTCAGCCCTACAGTTCTCCACATTTCTGTAACTTCCTGTGGCTCTATGGTCCTCCTCCCCTGTGAAATTCCCTCCAGTCCCCACATCCCTCCCAATCTGGGTCCTCTGCTCCAGATCAGACCATTGTTGTCTCTGTAAACACCTCCACTCCTGACAACTCTTCCCATTTGTGTAACCTCGTTCAGGCCCCATACTCCCCAGCTTCCTGAATCCTCTTCCTGCATCGCAACCAAAACCACATGTTTATGTAATATCCACCAGTGCTTACACCCTCCCCAACTCAGTAACCACTTGCAGCCCTAACAAAACACCTAAACTGTGAAACCTCTCATTTCCCTACAATCCTCCCTCCCTCCCTCCCTCCTCAAATGCCTTCATCACCATGAAACCTCACAAGTACTGTAGCCTCCTTTTGGCACTGCAACCCTCCTAATGTCTGCAAAATCCTCCTGTCCTGATATCCTTCCCTGACTCTGTAATCCCCACCAGTGCCGTTCTGGGGATCATGGCAGAGGAGAGAAGATTTGTAGCGTCTGGACCATATTACGGAGGTAGAATTCTGGAAATTACAGATTTGGTCGAGTGTTTGTGGTGTGCAGATTATTAGCGAGGACTCTAAAGAAAGGATTTATGACTACTTGGAAAGCCATAGTTAAATTAGAGACAGCATGGGTTTGTGAGGGGCAGGTCATGCCTCACAAACCTTATTGAATCTTTTGAGGATATGACAGAATACGTTGATGTCTCATTTAGAAAAGAAAGATGATTGGTATACAGGGAAATCTGTCTGTCTGGATACAGGATTGGATGGCCCAGAGAAGACAGAGTATGGCTGCAGATGGACAGTATTGAGCCTGGAGCTCAGTGACCAGTGGTGTTCTGTAACAATCGGCTCTGGGACTCTGCTCTTTGTGATTTTTGTAAATGACTTGGATGTGGATGTGGGAGAGTGGATTAGTAAGTTTGCCAATCACACCAAGGTTGGTGGAGTCGTGGGTAATGTGAAGGGCTGTTGTAGGTTGCAATGGGACATTGACAGGACGCAGAGCTGGGCTTGAAGTGGCAGACGGAGTTCAATCTGGAAAAGTGTGAAGTGATTCATTCTGGAAGGTCGAACCTGAATATAGAATACAGGGTGAAAGGCAGAATACTTGGCAGTGCGGAGGAACAGAGAGATCATGGGGTCCGTGTCCATAGATCCCTCAAAAT